>NC_137772.1:46453258-47044673 GCF_963455305.1 Plecotus auritus
GTTTCCTTCTGGGTGAAATATAAGGCATCCCCCGAAAATAAGGCCCCCAGGCTCTGTCTCAGAATGGAAATTAATTTACCGTAAACTGGTCACTAGGGCCGCCCCAACTGGCGTCTAGCAACCAGTGACGTTACGCGGAGTCCTGACGTCACTGCTGTGTGGAGGCAGAGTGGAGGTCGGAGTGAGCAGTGAGTGCGGGGCGGGAGAGAGGAGGAGACTTTCGCAGATGCGTGTAGAAGAACAGGAGGATTAGAGCGGACGGGACGCGGCGAAGGTGGTGAGTGCTGGTCTGTCTCTGGTGACACTACCTGATGCTCGCGACCACCTTCATGATGACTGAAGGTTCTCAGTCAGTGGCAGACCCTGCTCCAGCCCAGATCCAGGCCCCAGCAAGCCCAGTGACAGTCCCCAGGCAGGCCTCAGGGGGTAAATGTCTGATAAAGGGGTAGGGGGGATGTCTGGTGAAGGTGTTCAGTGGCACAGGGGTAGGGGGAGGGGGATCACTTAAAATGACACAGGAGGATCAGAGGGGGCAATCAAAATGACACAGGAGGATCAGAGGGGACAATCAAAATGACACAGGAGGATCAAAAGGGGTTACTAAAATGGTAATCCCCCCTCTGATTCTCCTGTGCCATTTTGATTCCCCCCTCTGATCCCCCCTGTGTCATTTTGAGTGATCCCCCTCCCCCCACCTTGATACCCCAATTCCTTTTTTTTTTACCCCTAGAAATGAGCGCAAAAAGAAAAAGCTACTCTGTGGAGTACAAGAAAGGAATCGTGGAAGACTCTTGGGGCCAAAATCTTACTGCTTTCTGCAAAGAGAAGATGTTGAGTATCCGATTGGTCCGAAAATGGCGAGCAGAGTATGGTAACCTCATTGAACAAGTGGACAAGGGAAATGCTGAAAAGCGCAAGTGTGGATCAGGTCGGCAACCATTATTTTCCGAGCTGGAAGACCTGCTCTGTGAATGGGTTGTTGACAGGAGAGCAAAGGTTTTGGTTGTGAATAGGGCTCAGATTCAAGAATTTGCCCTTGCAATGGCACCACAGTTTGACATAGCCCCCGAAGACTTCAAAGCATCACAACACTGGCTGGATAATTTCCTTCAGCGAAGTGAACTGTCTTTAAGAAGATCTACAACACTGTTTAGGTTGGAAGATACTCAAGTTATTAAGCGAGCACTTGTATTCAAGTCCTTTATTGATGATGCTGACTTCTCTAAATACAATCTTTCCAATCTGATTGCTATGGATGAAACTGCAGTGTTTATGGGCCAATCATCTCAAACAACAATTGAACAGCGGGGTGCCTCCTTAGCGTACATTCCCTCCCCTGCTTACGAAAGTGCATGTGTTTCCTGTATTTTGGCAATTCGTCTGGATGGCACTAAAATCTCACCTTTAATCATTTCTAAGGGCAAGAAGGAAAAGATTGAACGTGTTTTGGGCATTTTTATTCTTGAAACTGAAAAAGCCTGGGCCACACAAGCAGTTATAAGGAAGTGGGTCGATTTAATGCTGCCGCTTATTATGCGAGGGAGCCAAAGAGGTCTGCTAGTCTGGGATGCAGACAGCGCTCACCGCGCTAAAGACATGAAGACATTTCTTCACGAAAGAAAAATAGATCAGATAATGATTCCCGCAGGAATGACGGCCTATCTCCAGACTCTTGATATTGCAATAAACAAGCCATTCAAAGACAATTTGCGCATGGAAATTAATGACTACATTGAAAATAGAATGGAGAGAAATCAGCGTGGAAACTTTGTGAAACCTAAACTGCAAGAAGTTGTGACTTGGGTGAAGAATTCATGGGAGAAAATCACTGACAGTTGCATTTCAAATGCACTGCGAGCAGGCTACCTTGACAAGAAGTACTCATTTAAAGACAGTGCTATTGCTAAACATGAGAGATTTGGTCCACTGATTCTGAAAGAAATGGAGTCACAAGAAATTCACCAGGAAATTCAGGAATTGGATTGTTATGATGATGTTCCAGAAGATGATGACATGATTGTCATTGAATAAATGAGTAAATTCTTGATACTGTAGGATTCACAGTTTGTCTGGTTTGTGTTGACAACTACCGTACTACCGTACCGTATACAGGTAATAAATTTCCTTTATTTTCATTTAACAATAAATGTGTACCGTATTCTTCTTCATGGAAAAATAAGACATCCCCTGAAAATAAGACCTAGCGTGTCTTTGGGGGCAAAAGTTAATATAAGACACTGTCTTATTTTTGGGGAAACAGGGTATTTCACAGCATATTGTTATGAACCTCAGATATATTAATGACCTGAATAAAAAACAAGTTAAATATTAAATGGTAAAAGAATAATTTTAAGACTTCAAGGAAGAGAAGGATTTATTAAATAAGATACAAAAATAAAAAATTATGAGAAAAAATGACATAGTTGACTATATAAAAGTGAGAACTATCTGAATGACAAAAGAAAACATAAAATCAACATACATATAAAGCAAATAATTAATATTTTTATTTACAAAGAACTTGCATGAACTGATATTAAAAAGACAACTGAAATATTATTAAATAGTGGGCAAAAGACATAAGCAGGCAGTTGATGAAGAGAAAAGCTGAAAATCTGATTGAAGTACATTTTTAAATTACCAAACATTTCAGGATTTCAATTCTTGTGAGTTTTAGCTATACTTGACTCTTGTCAGAAAACATACTATATGTATGTTCTATATACATCAATTATTTAAAAATTTCTGAGACTTGATTTGTGGCTCAGCATAATTGACTTATTTAATTGCAGCATTTAGATCAGGATATTCTATTAGAGTAGCTCAGTAAATACTGTATTTGTTAAAGAATTAATGCAGACCTGGCTGGTGTGGCTCAGTTGGTTGGACGTCATTCTGGGCACAGAAAGGTGGCAGGTTCGATTCCCCATCAGGGCACATGCTTGGGTTGTGGGCTCCATCTCTGGTAGGGGTTGTGCAAGAGGCCAGCCATTGATGTATTGATCTCACATATCTCTCTCTCTCTCTCTCTCTCTCTCTCTCTCTCTCTCTCCCCCTCCCCTCTCCCTTTCTCTCTCTTTCTCTTAAAAAAAAAAAGAATTAATGCAAAGCCACAAGATAATTTGTGCTCTTCTATTTGTACTTTTTCTCTGCCCCTTTCCTGAGAGCATAAGAATATCCTGCAATGATGGTCCCTGTGCTGTGAGGTATAGCGGGAACACTCAGGAATCCAGCTTCAGTTTGAATTTTGGCTCAGCAACTTATGAAATGTCATAAATTGAACAAATTTATCTCTCTGAGCCTGCTTTCCCTTCTTAAAAATGTTCACAAAAATCTTTCTTGGAGGATTATAGACAGAATTAGCAATAAAATATGCAAAAATACTAAACACATTGTAGGGACAATTGTAGAAACACAATGTCCCAAAGTTAACCCAGCTGCCCTAAATATATGTAAATTGGTAGTTCACTCTCATGTTCATAATGCCTTCTGGATTAATAACACAATGACCCAATTTGTTAGAATAAAATACCAATCTGGGCATGTTCTTAAATAACACCCCCGAATGAAAAAAAAAAAAAGTTTATATGGCTGCAATTTTAGATTCCTCAGAGGTGATTCTTTTTTGTGAAATGATTCCAAAAAAATGTCAGTAAAACTACAAGGGTGGGGAAAACCCTCCAAAGCAACAAAAGATGGAAATTCTTTGAGTATTTGTGCACTTGAATTAGAGATTATTACTGAAAACATCCAATAAAAGTTTTCCTAGTGAAAAGCAAATAAAATGAATGGCTGTCACAAAGTCAAAAATCCGTTTTCATGAATATTGGGCAGGATAGGTAGCAACATTTGACTAGCAATTCTCTGGGAATGTAAAACAGTGAACGTATAAATCCTTGGCAATTTGTTGCTATCACTCAAGCCGAATCACCTGAAGTTCGTAAGTAAACTGGTGCAGCTGCCAATTGGCGAGCTCCTGACTGCATAACACACTGGGAGCCAATCATGCTGGCTACAGAACAGGGTGTGAGGCAGGTTGAACAAAGGACAGGTGCTTTCTTTGCAACATGGTCCACAATTTAGAAAGGAATTGTTCACAGGCACAAAAGGAAGCAACTAAAATATTCTTTCTTAATGAAATTTTTGTTTCTAACTTTCAAATTTTAAAAAATGCAGAATGTTGAACTTAGCAGGCTTTCTGGTAAATGGGAAAAGTTATTTAGAAAAATGTTTTATCAAATCATCACAAATTTTCCTCTTATATCCAGAAAAAAAAGTCTTCTTTATTTTAATGGTTGATTTGCTTTTACTTACTTTTAGGTGTTGATTCGGAACTCTGTCCCTGCACCTTTAACAGGGAATTTTTTTTAAAGGATGTTGCTATTTTGGATGACATTCTGCCTAAAGCATTTGCTCAAGGTGGTGCCCGGTTGTTTCCCTCATTTTGATGGGATGTTATGTATGTAAAACTGCGTTTCTCCATGTAGGGTCCTCATATGCTTGGAGGTGTATTCTTGGAGGTCTGGGCTTACTCATAACAATTTTATAGTTTAATGTGTTTTTTATTATAACAGAATGAACTGTAAAATTAAAATAGCTTAAAAAGAGAAAAATGGTGGAAGAATTGAATTATTTTGTAGCACATGGTAGGCTTTATAGGCCAAACTTTAAAAAACCCAAAAAACTTTGTTGCCCTGGCCAGCATTGTTCAGTGGTTAGAACATCGGCCCACAAACCAGAGTCCCGTGTTTGATTCTGGTCAAGAGCAAGTACCTGGGTTGCAGGTTCCCCACTCTTTTTAGGGTGTGTGTGAGAGGCAACCAATTGATGTGGCTGTCTCTCTCTCTCTCCCTCTCTCTCTCTCTCTCTCTCTCTCTCCCCTCTCTGTCTTCTCTCTCCTCTCTACCCTTTCCCCTCTCTTCCCCTTTCTCTAAGATCAATAGAAGAAATATCCTCCAATGAGGATTAACAAAACAAAAATCTGTGTTGTGACAATCAGCATATATTTCTTTATTTTTATTTAAAAAAAATCTTTATTGTTCAGATTATTACAGTTGTTCCTCTTTTTCCCCCCCATAGCTCCCCTCCACCCGGTTCCCACCCCCCCCCCACCCCATGCCCTTACTCCCCCTCACTGTCCTGATCCATAGGTGTATGATTTTTGTCCACTCTCTTCCCGCAACCCCTATACCCCTTTCTCCCTGAGGATTGTCAGTCCACTCCCTTTCTATGCCCCTGATTCTATTATATTCACCAGATTATTCTGTACATCAGATTTTTTATTCACTTGATTTTTAGATTCACTTATTGATAGATATGTATTTGTTGTTCATAACTCTTATCTTTACCTTTTTTTTCTTCTTCTTCCTCTTAAAGAACACCTTTCAACATTTCGTATAATACTGGTTTGGCGGTGATGAACTCCTTTAGCTTTTTCTTATCTGTGAAGTTCTTTATCTGAACTTCAATTCTGAATGATAGCTTTGCTGGGTAGAGTAATCTTGGTTGTAGGTTCTTGCTATTCATCACTTTGCATATTTCTTGCCACTCCCGTCTGGCCTGCATAGTTTCTGTTGAGAAATCAGCTGACAATCCTATGGGTGCTCCCTTGTAGGTAACTAACTGTTTTTCTTTTGCTGCTTTTAATATTCTCTCCTTGTCTTTTGCTCTTGGCATTTTAATTATGATGTGTCTTGGTGTGGTCCTCTTTGGATTCCTTTTGTTTGGGGTTCTCTGCGCTTCCTGGACTTGTAAGTCTATTTCTTTCACCAGGTAGGGGAAGTTTCCTGTCATTATTTCTTCAATTAGGTTTTCAATATCTTGCTCTCTCTCTTCTTCTGGCACCCCCATAATTCGGATGTTGGTATGCTTGAAGTTGTCCCAGAGGATCCTTACACTATCTTCATATTTTTGGATTCTTTTTTCTTTTTGCTTTTCCAGTTGAGTGTTTTTTGCTTCTTTGTATTTCAAATCTTTGACTTGATTCTTGCTATCCTCTAGTCTGCTGTTGGATCTCTGTATATTATTCTTTATTTCAGTCAGTGTATGCTTAATTTCTAGTTGGTCCTTTTTCATATCCTTGAAGGTCTCACTAAATTTATCGGCAGTTTCTAGAAAATTCTTGAAAAACCTTATGATCATGATTTTGAAATCTATATCCAGTAGTTTGCTTTCCTCCATTTCTGTCATTTGTGACCTGTTTCTTTGTCTCCATATTTTGGCTGCTTCCCTGTGTTGATAGAGTGGCTTTGTGTGCTAGGTGTCCTATAGGGCCCAGTGGCTCAGCCTCCCCAGTTACCTGAGGTGGACACTCTTGGTGCACCCCTTTGTGGGCTGTGTGCACAGTCTTGTTGTAGTTAAGCCTTGATTGTTGTTGATATCACTGGGAGGAATTGACCTCCAGGCCAATTGGCTGTGAGGATCAGTTGTGTCTACGATGGGAGAACTTCTGTTCTGGAGACACCCTTATGGGGCAGGACTTGCTTCAGTGGGGCTTTGGTGCTCACTGAGTCTGCCCCCTGAGTGTGTCCCTTATGGATCTGAGGAGTCGTAATCTGGATGGTCCCACTCTTACCCCTGGGTACACTGGCTCTTGGATCTCCAAGGAGGTGCTAATTTAGCCTCTGCCTGAGGCCACCCAGCAGAAGCTACAGAGAGATCTGCAGATTCCTCTTTTTTATTTTGGTTTTGTAGGTGCCCCATGAGGCCCAGCTGTGAAGCAATGCAAGCTGCTGTGGAGCCTTGGGCCTTCTTTTGGATATTCTGGGTCTCTCTGACTCAGCTGTAGTTTGTAAGGTAAGTTTAGATTTCAAAGGACCAGGCTATTCATATGCAAAAGCCTCTGCGCACAGCTTGGATGGGGCGGAGTCTCAGGGCGGAGCAAACATCAATGGCTTCCCATCAGCCCTACCCTAAGAGGCCCCTGGGTCTTAGTGTCCCGTGATAATCGCTGCAAGCACCTCTGAGAGAAGCAGCCCTCGAGTTCCGCCTGATGCCAGATAGTCCAGTTTCTCCCGTTATGAATCTGGGTCCCCAGAGTCTCGCCTGGAACTCGAGTTCAGAGCAGTCTGGAGCTTGTGTCTCCCTCCGGCTTGAAAAAGCCAGCCGCGTACTCAGTTGCCAGCCCTTTCTCCTCATGTTGCGGTGACCCCCAACCATAAAATTATTTTTGTTGCTACTTCATAACTGTAATTTTGCTACTGTTAGTGAATGGTAATGTAAATATCTGTGTTTTCCGATGGTCTTAGGCTCTACAGCAGCAGTTCTCAACCTGTGGGTTGCGACCCACAGGTTGAGAACCGCTAGCAGGGTTGCCTAAGACCATCAGAAAACACAGATATTTACATTACGATTCATCACAGTAGCAAAATTACAGTTATGAAGTAGCAACGAAAATAATTTTATGGTTGGGGGTCACCGCAACATGAGGAACTATATTAAAGGGTTGCGGCATTAGAAAGATTGAGAACCACTGATACATAGTTTTCCAATTAAAAGAAGTTTCTGTGTATTTAAGCTTAAAAAGTACTAATCTAAATTGTTCCACAAGCTGATATAGTTTCTGCTAAAGTGTGTGATGACAAAGCCAGTCAAGAAAACATGGCTGCCCGGATTCTAACTCTGAGAAGGAGATATTTATTGGATGACTTGGTCACCTGACACTTTGGCTCTAGTAAGGGGCATACATGATGGGCTTTCTGTCCATGGAGGCCCCAGGAGTCAAAAGTCAACGTAACTTGTCAGCTGGTTGCAGTTGGCCTCTGGCTGCAGCGCTGCTACCTGCAGACAGTGCCTCTGTGGCTATGGACCAACGTAACTCACTGTCTCCGTTGGCTCACTGGTTTCTGAGCTTTTGCTTGTATGAGGCCTTTTTTTCCCCCAAAGGAAAAATATCAGATCCCTTACTTGAAAGATAATTGTACTTATAATGGAGAAATATATACTCACCTAGATACCATAAATTCAGTAATGCTATTAAGTGAATTTTAGAATTTTAATCATCACCATAGCACTTACCTATTTTTTAAATTAGCCCTTATGCATGAATATTGCTGATCAGTCTTCGGAGAAGGCTTGGTATGTGTAGAGATGCAATGACCACTTGAAACTATTCCTGGTCCAACAAGTGTCAAACCCCAAGTTGGAACCATTGTTGTGGCTGTTACTGCTTACAGTTTCAGCATAGAAATGAGTTTTCATCAAGGCAGGCAATTGCCATTGCGCTTCTTGACATTATTTAACAGCTATCAGAAGGGCAGCCCAACAGATAGATGGTGGAATAATTGACAGTTGAAATGATTTACTTTAAAGCACCTGAGTTATGCTTATATATGTGTGTGTGTGTGTATACATATATACATACTAGAGTCTCGTTCAGTGCATGAAATTTGTGCACGGGTAGGTTTCCTAGGCCTGGCCAGCAATCAGGGCCAATTGGGGCCTTCCGGCTGCCGGCCAGAACCTTCCTTTGTTCCGTGCTGCCCTCTGGTGGTCAGTGCACATCATAATGAGTGATCAAACTCCAGGTCTCCTGGTCAAACTCTGGAGGGGACACTTTGCATATTAGCCTTTTATATATATACTAGAGGCCCAGTGCACAAAATTCGTGCATGGGAGGTGGGGTCCCCTCAGCCCAGCCTGCACCCTCTCCAATCTGGGACCCCTCAGGGGATGTCTGACCCCTGTGGGATCGGGCCTAAACCGGCAGTCAGACATCCCTCTCAGAATCCGGGACTGCTGGCTCCTAACTGCTCACCTGCCTGCCTGCCTGATCGCCCCTAACTGCCCCCCTGCCAGTCTGATCACCCCTAACTGTCTCTGCCTGCCGACCTGATTGCCCCTAACTGCCCCCCCCCCCCGCTGGCCTGGTTGCCCCCAACTGCCCCCCCTGTCAGTCTGGTCGCCCCTCACTGCCCTCCTCTCCTAGCCTGGTGGCCACTCACTGTTCTCCTCTGCCAGTCTGGTCACCCCTCACTGCCCCCCCTGCCGGCCTGGTTGCCCTACGCAGCCTGCTGTTCAGTTGTTTGGTCGTCCCTCACTAACCCCCCCTGCTGGCCTGGTTACCCCACGCAGCCTGCTGTTTGGTCGTTACTATGAGGGCGTCCTGACCAATTTGCATATTACCCTTTTATTAGTATAGATTAGTAGATAACAGATATATGGGGTGGGCAAAAGTAGCTTTACAGTTGTGAGTATGCAAAACAGAGTTTATTGTATTATTATTTATTAATTATTGCATTATTTTCCATATGAACAATTGTAAATGCACTTTTGCCCACTGCTGTATATATATGTTAAATTAATTCAGGTAAATATATACGTAATTTTTGTTATCTAATGTTTTATTGATATTAGAAATTGCAGGAAAAGGCCTTGCGAAGTTCTACTTCATGGGAACTATAAGGAAGAAAGAAAAAAACATAACTATATACATATTTAATTCTATCATCAGTCAATTACAGACCCAGGGCAGAGATATTTTTTTGCAAGACTTTGGCAGATTTCCTTATTTGTGAAATGGACACTAAAAGAGAAGTTTCAGGAAGGAGAAAACAAATTATTCTTTTTAAAAACCTCTTTTCCTTCCCCATGTTGCTACCCTGCAATGTACAACAAACAAAACTCTGAGTGGTGACACGATTTCCTTACAAAAAAACATCTTGAGCTAGACCTGGCAGCCAACTTTAGTAAGTGGCTGAATTCCAGAGCGCTGACTCTTGTCAACTGAAATAGTAAAAATGTTATCACCTGTTTAAGCACCGCTGACTGATGTATATTCAAAAGCAAATCCAAACAGTCGCACCCACTTTTCAAGCATCAGGGAAACCAGATGAGACCAGTGTCTCAGGGATTTGGTGTCAATGGATTCTCTCTCTCTCTCTCTCTCTCTCTCTCTCTCTCTCTCTCTCTCTCTTAGTAGAGTAGGGGAGAGAAGGAAGAATTGCATTAAAATGTAATGTTTCTCAATGGCTGTGATTTTAAAAAAGGGGGTGGGGGGAGAAAGAAGAAAGGGAAAACTTGCCAGCCCATTGCCAGCTAAGGTATGCATCTCTCTGAATACATTGGTAATGCGAGGGGCTGATTAGTCTGGAAGGCTGCCTACAGGTTAGCAGGCCTCATTTCAAATCTCTGACAGCAATATGTGTCGTTTCATGCTTCATCCTCATTCCCCATGTTCAACACAAACCGGGGTCACTCTATATATGGAAATCACTGTCTTCGGGGCAAAAAAATTAAAAAAGGTGAGATTGCCGCTGTAACCTCACTGGCCTCAGAAAATATGTTTTAGTCTGATACATTATACTAGTAGGAATTATTTATCAAGAAGATACAAGCTTGATATTTCAGAAATAATGAGATGTTCTGGTTTTGCAGCTGAAATTTTATGGTCCACAGAGCATCGGCTATGAATCCTGGGGGATGAAGTAAACTTGCAATGAATGATATAGACCATGCAACCCAAGAAAAATGGCCGTGGAAAGGGTAATATGAAAGTTATAACATAGTACAAAGCTTTCTGTAGCCGAAGTTCCTTTGTTGCTAAGAGAGGAAATATATTTTAAGGAATGTTAAAAAAAGGTCCGCACATAAAAATCTTTCAGACTTTCCTTCCTGATATTTTATTTGGCAAACATCCTACAGGATGAGGAAACTGTAATAAACATTACAGTCTATGGTTTACATGAAATACTAAAAAATTCACAGCAAAATAATCAGAAAAGCTCTCTGACCTGTCATTATTGCATAATGTGAAAGCTGTAACAAGATTAACCCATAGAAATGGCAATTAGGTAGTGAATAAAAATATATGATAGTACTTTTTGGAAATGTACACATAAAAATGAGAATTAAAAACTCCATGTGAGGAAAAAAAAAAGAAGCCATATAAGGAAGTGATGGTCCAAATAGGAATCAACTGGTCTTAATTAGCAGAAAAAGTCAGTAGACAGTCATGAAAAAGAATAAAATTGATCTTAAGTAATAGGTAGAATGAGTAAGAAGCTTAAGGGTATTAAGGATGTCATAAGAAGGCACATGATTCTTCTCTCAACCAGAAAAAGAAGTCAATCTCATGGAAAATTAAAAAGCTGTGCAAAGCATGATCTGACTCAAAAGCAAACACAACTATAGCAGATTTTTAAATAAGTGACTAGATATAATAAAGGTGACTCCTTTTATTAAATATGTATTTTATTGATTTCAGAGAGGAAAAGAGAGGGAGTGAGAGATAGAAACATCAATGATGAGAGAGAACCGTTGATCAGCTGCCTCCTGCACACCCCACACCAGGGATCAAGCCCACAATCCTGGCGTGTGCGCTGCCCAGGACTCAAATTGTGACCTCCTGGTTCATAGGTCGATGCTCAAACAGTGAGCCACGCTAACCAGGCAAGATGATTCCATTTTTATACTTGTTGACTAGAATCGGGGTAATCACTTTCAAATTATAGAGAAGGAAATGTAATCATATCACAACATCTGCAATGAAGAGTATGACCAGCAGAAATTGGGAAGTAAAAGATCAAGAAGAGATCTGGAGAGAAGGACAGAGAAGTTAGCAACCTCACCTTACAAATGTGGGAGCTGTTGACAGAATGAGAAATATAAGTTTAAACATATTGATTAATTTTAAAAGGTAAACAAATAGATGTAAAACATAGTGATATTAAAATATAAATATTAGAAATATAAATGAAGCCAAATCTTGGTAAGTAAAGAAATGGAGGTGAAGTATATTATTTAAAGATATGGAGGTTACCACTGGAAGTACTAAAAGTAGAGATTATTTGATTTCCCCTCCCCCATCTCTCCAGGGAGGCAGCTGAAAACAAGGAAGGTTGGGCAAGCAATTCTTCTTTCCATAAAAGTCCTTTCTATTTTTTTAAAAGTTATATGCATATATTACTTTTATTTTAATTAATTAAAATAAAATTAATTAAATAAAATTTTAATTAAAATTCTTTCCATATAGAAATTTGCCACAGGAATTAAAACAGATTATCAAATCAGTTTAAATGAATTTAAAGCAATAGATTATTTGCTGTAAAAATGTTTTCATTTATCAAGGGTGTTTCGCCCAAGGCAATGAATATTATATCATAGAAATCAACTTTTTTATAAAGAATTTTTTTTTAGCCCTAGCTGGTTTGGCTCAGTGGATAGAGTGTTGGCCTGTGGACCGAAGGGCCCCAGGTGCGATTCCGGTCAAGGGCATGTACTAGTACCTTGGTTGCAGGCTCCTGCCTGGCCTAGGCCCTAGTCAGGGCCCATGCAGGAGGCAACCAATCGATGTGTTTCTTTCACGTTGATATTTCTCTTTTTCTCTCTCTCTTCCACTCTCTAAATATCAATGGGGAAAAAAAAAAAAAAAAAATATATATATATATATATATATATATATATATATATATATATATATATATATATATCAATGGAAAAATATCCTCAGGTGAGGATTAAAAAAAAAAGAGTATTTTTTTATAGTAACACTATCCAACTTTTAATGACTTTATTTTAAAAAGGAGATTTCTCATGGTTTGCTGATTTCAAAGCACTTAGGGTACAATCTGGTAAATTTTCTAAAGAAAATTATTTCTCCAGATGTTTGGGTTTTAGGCACACAGTGTTTCAGAAGCAAATCTGTTTATTAAATGAAGTAGTCTCTTAAAAATCTAAGTATATTTTTAGGTAACACAAAACCAAATTTATTTTAAATAATTCTTGTTTTAAGGCAATCAGCTTTTTGTGAATTTAAAACTTCCAAATATTACTTGTTTTAAAGGAGTGTGGAAAGTAACATACCTTTCCCTAGAATATGTTTCCCAGCAGCACCCACAGCCTTCCCCATTTGGCAAGCCCCTACTCATATTTCAGGACTCAGCTCATGCAATTTTCTCAATGCCATAATCCCTTTGTGTTCTCACTGTGCCTCATACATACATCTCTCACTATGTTGTTTATATGTTTATCCCACCTAGAGGCAGACAGTAAGCACTTGTGAGGTTCTTCCTTTCCAGCTTGTATCTCCAGTGTTTGTTGCCCAGTTAATGGTTTCTGGGTGGTTAGATGAATCCCCCATTCTTTCTATATCTGTTTTGCTTATATAAAATATTCAATGTATTTGGTTCATTTAAAAATACATTAGTACAAAAGGATATAGAAAAAGATAATAGTTTAAAAAGTAAGAAGTATTTAAGTTGTCAACTAATGCAGAAGGTATTATCACATTAACCTTTTATTCCCTACTTCCCTTTCTCCATTATTTTTTTTCATCTTCCTTCTTCCTTATTTTGCACCTAATTCCAAAGAAAGAATTTGAAGTGATGCACAATAAAGCATATACAAGTATAGAACAGAAGTAGCATAAAAAATATGACAATTGTACCACAACGAGGACGTGTTTTCATTTATTCTACAACTAGAGGCCCAGTGCATGAATTCGTGCATGGGTGGGGTCCAGCCAGCCTGGCCTCAATTGGGGTGGATTGGGGCTGGGCCTGTTGGGAGGAGGAAATGGCAGGAGATTGGCTGGCTGGCCTTCCCCTGATTGGTGTTGGGGGGCCAATCTGGGGCCAGCAGCCAGGGGGAGGGGCCATGGGTGTTTGGCCAGCCAGCCCCGCCCCCAATTGGAGGGGCCAATCAGGGGTGGGGCCAGTCGGGGAGAGGGGCCACAGGCAGTTGGCCAGTCAGCCCTGCCTCTGATCAGAGTGTGGGGGGGGGGGGCAATTGGGGGTGGAGCTGGCTGGGGGCAGAAACCATGGGCCGATTAGGGGAGGTGGGGGTGATTGGGGGTGGGGCTGGCTGTGGGGAGGTGCTGTGGGCAGGGGCCCTGCCAGCCCTGCCCCCAAATAGGGTGTGGGGGGCTGATCAGGGGCCCTGCAGCCAGGGGGAGGGGCTGTGGGTGATTGGCTAGCTAGCCCTGCTCCCAATTGGGGGGGCCAATTGGGGGTGGGGCCAGCTGGGAAGAAGGGCAACGGGCAGTTGGCCGGCCAGCCCTGCCCTTGATCAGTGGGGGGAGGCGATCAGGGGTGGAGCTGGCTGGGGGGAGGGGCCATGGGCTGATCAGCGTGGTGGGGGTCGGGGGAGGGGCTGCAGAGGTTGGTCGGCTGGCCCTGCTCCCTATTGGCGCAGGGGGCTGATCAGGGGTGGGGCCGGTGGGGGTAGGGGCTGCGGGGGGATTGGCTGGTGGGCCCCACCCTGGATTGGGCCAGTTCGCTGGCCATAGTGGGCGTCATAGTGACCGGTCGTTCCGGTCATTACGGCATTCTGGTCGCTGGCTTTTTATATATAGATACTAGAGGCCTGGTGCACGAAATTCATGCACAGGGGCTTGTGTCCCTCAGCCCAGCCTGCACCCTCTCTAATCTGGGACCCCTCTCACAATCCAGGACTGCTGGCTCCCAACTGCTCGCTTGCCTGCCTTCCTGATTGCCCCTAACCACTTCTGCCTGCCAGCTTGATCACCCCCTAACCCAGGGGTGGGCGAACTTTTTGACTCGAGGGCCACAATGGGTTCTTAAACTGGACCGGAGGGCCGGAACAAAAGCATGGATGGAGTGTTTGTGTGAACTAATATAAATTCAAAGTAAAGGAGCGGAGGGGAGAGCAAGAGAACCCTCCACTCTTTCGGCTCCGCGGGCCGGATAGAACAGCTGAACGGGCCGGATCCGGCCTGTGGGCCGTAGTTTGCCCACGGCTGCCATAACCACTCCCCTGCCAGCCTGATTGATGCCTAACTGCTCTCCTGCCAGCCTGATTGCCCCTAACTTCCCTCCTCTGCAGGCCTGGTCCCCCCCAACTGCCCTTCCCTGCAGGCCCGATCGCCCCCAACTTCCCTTCTCTGCTGGCCTGGTCACCCCCAACTGCCCTCCCCCGCAGGCTTGATTGCCCCCAACTGCCCTCTCTTGTGGGCCTGGTCCCTCCCAACTGCCCTCCCCTGCTGGCCATCTTGTGGTGGCCATCTTGTGTCCACATGGGGGCAGCCATCTTTGACCACATGGGGGCAGCCATCTTGTGTGTTGGAGTGATGATCAATTTTCATATTACTCTTTTATTAGATAGGATTATTTATTGATCACCTATGTGCCAGGCAATGTGCTTGCCATCAGGTTCTAAAAGGTTGCCTGACCCTGCTTACATGGTGATTACACTCTAGTGCAATAAAATTTCTCATTAATTGGATAGTAAATTTGGTTCTGAGATTTCATAATACAAAGCAAAAGAAAATCACCTTAGGTAAGTTGTTTCCATTTTGTGTAATAAAATATTTTGGGAAAGACCATATATTTCCCCTAGCCATTAAGAAGATTAAGTGAGAGAATTCATGTGACATCAGAGCTCAGACAGATGTCAGTTATTATACAGAAGACATTAGATAATGTTTCCACAGTGGCTTTATTGAAGTATATACTTCCTGGGGACCCAATGCCTGGGCATGATGTAAGCCCCTCCACACCCACCCCCCTCCCAGAGCTTGGAAAAGGGAGAGATCCTAATGGACTGAAATTAGGTTTCTACAACTCCCATGGAATGGGGACTTAAAATTGAAATTAAGTTTATATAGAAAATAAAATTAAATATATTGCATTCCTAAGTTTGTGGACCAAGTCATCCTGGTACATGTGGGGGCTTGTCCGGGATTGCTGGGGATCCTTGTGCAGTATGCAGCTATCTGCACTATGGACTGGTTGCAAACCGTAGAAGTAGAGCCATGTCATTTGAGCAGTGGCTTTGCAGTGAAGAGTGGAGAGTACTAGCAAACATGCTGTGGACTCTTGGGACTCACTTCCAGGAAACCATATTGAGATAGAGTTTGCAAGAATAAGGAGGTTTTAAACTTCCTGGTGAGAGAAAGTGGGAGTATTTAGGAACAGCTTGACTTTTAGCTGTGGAAGTGTGATTACTCCAGCCAGGCTGTTGTGATTGATTGATGAAGTATGCCATTAAGTGAAGCTGTTGATTTGCTGACTTTCAGAAGCCTCTTTACTGATGCAAAATCATCATTGATCAATTAGAATATGTATAAACCCAGTTCTGGAGGTTACTTGTTGTTCTGGCCAAAGAACAGTCAGCACTTCCCTACAAGAATAACTATTACACTCATGATCCTATCTTTAAGGAGCCTATAGTATACTTATAGTTAATGGAGATAAGACAAGTACACAATAAAGTGGTGTAGCAATATATCATACCAAATTGATAAATGAAGCAGTGTAGTATTCTAAAATGAATGTTGGACTCATGTCCAGAAATCTGGGTTTAAATTGCAGCTATGTGACCTAGGGTAAGTCAATTACCACTTTTATTGGGCAGAGAGAGGACATAGGTAAGAAACGGTGATTTAAAAATCTGTGTTAGAAATGGAATACTACTCAGCCATAAAAAGGATGAAATACTGCCATTTCTGAAAACATAGATGGATCTTGAGAGTATCATGCTAAGCAAGATAGTCAGATGGAAAAGGACAAGAATTATATCATTTCATTCACATGTGGGATATAAAACAGAAAGCAACAAGTTCATAAACACAGACAACAGCATGGTAGTTACCAGAGGGGAAGATGATAGGGGGAGAATGAAGAGCATAAATAGGGCCAAATATATGCTAACAGAAGGAGACTAGACTTTGTATGGTGAGCACAAAATATATAAATGGTGTATTATGGAATTGTACGCTTAAAACGTATATCATGTATTGACTAATGTTAACACAATAAATTTAATTCAATAAAAAAATTTGGAGTAGAGCAGCCTCTGTTTAGAGAGCAGAGTCCTGCAGTGGTTCATACAGGAATCCTTTGTAAACGCCTCTATTTGGTTCACGGGGCAGTTAGGAGAACAAAGAGTGGTGGGATTTCACAGGCTTCTCCGAGATTTGCTGTTTAAAACAGTGCCTCCCTCATTGGCTGTCCATTGCATGTGGTCATTCAGTAAGAGTCCATTTGGCTGAAGCCAACTCAGAGGTTTCTGCCTTTGCTAAAAAGACAATTCCCCAAAGAAGGCTGTACATTAAGTATAATCAATCATTCACACTGACTGTGAATGGATCTTTGAAAGGATGCAATGGAGATAGCGCAAGAGTACACTGGGTACCGAAGGATGGAAGATGCAAATGCTTCCCAAGGAGAAAAGGGGTGCAAAGGGGAAGGCTGCAAGTGTGAAAGACAATGTGAGGGTAGGCCCATCTGCCGGTCTGGAAAAGCAGCATTTTCAGGGCTTCGAAGGAGCAGGTGCCGTGGAGAGGTGAGGGTGAGAGTGAGGATGCATGGGATTTAACTTTCATTTAGAAAGCTTAATATCTTATTAGAATACCAGAGTTAGTCCTCTTGTATTTAAAATTCTGGCTTAGACTGCCCCTATTTTAGATAACTAGAGATGATCCACAGCGTCCATTGTACTGCCAAATAGAAATATAATGCAAGTCATGGATGTGAACCACGTAGACCATTTCAAATTTCCCAGTAGATACATTTTTAAAAGTAAAATGAAACAGGAGAAATTAATATTGATAATATGTTTTATTTAACTCAGTGTAATAAAAATATCATTTCAACATGTAATCAAACGTCAAGAATTATTGAGATAGTTCATTCTCTTTTTTGTACTGAGTCTTTGAAATCCAGTGTGCATTTTATACTTACAACACAACTCAATTTGAACTAGCCACATTTCTCAGTAGCTACATGTGGCTGGTGGCTACCACATTGGACAGCTCAGGTACATAGTCCAAGACACACCTGTGCCAAAAGCAGGTGCAGATAACCTATGTCTTGGGCAATTAGAAAAGGGCAGAGATTGATGAAGGCTGATGTGTCAGGTTGAGGAATTCTTAATGGAATTTAGGATGGAGATTAAAATTAGGATGTGGGGGTGGAAGGAGGTAACAATAGGCCATTCCAAAACAAAAAGGTTTGGGGAGAGAGAAAAAAAAGGGGAAATATTAGGAAACTCACAGTCGAAGGGCAGAGGGAGCAGAGAGACTCAAGAATCAATCCAGCCCTAGCCGGTTTGGCTCGGTGGATGGACTGAGGGGTCCCGGGTTCGATTCGGGTCGGGGGCAGGTACCTTGGTTGCGGGCACATCCCCAGTGGGGGTGTGTAGGAGGCAGCTGATCGATGTTTCTCTCTCATTGATGTTTCTGGCTCTCTGTCCC
Source organism: Plecotus auritus (assembly GCF_963455305.1). Lineage (NCBI taxonomy): Eukaryota > Metazoa > Chordata > Mammalia > Chiroptera > Vespertilionidae > Plecotus > Plecotus auritus. The sequence continues at coordinate 46,471,410 of NC_137772.1, forward strand.
TCTCCCTTTCTCTCTGTAGAAATCAATGGAATATATTTGAAAAAAAAAAAAAGAATCAATCTAGTGTATAATTAGCTGAAAGCAGCACAATTACTGCTCACTCTTAGGACAGTTGTTGCCACATGGGTGTGACCTCCCCTTGCCCAGGCAGACACGCTGGCCAGAGCTGCCTCATGTTGTCTCCCACTGTGAGTATAAACAGGCTGGCCTGGGTTGCCTTTATTAAATGTTGATTATCTATAACTGGGCTTCAAATTTTCAGATTTGTCCTTCACTCCACAGCCTTTGATCCTGCACCCAACAGCATTTTACAAGGGTCTCTGGAGGGATGGGGCGGGGGGAGGAAAGAAAATGTCCTCACAAAACAAAAACAGTATTTTCAGAATTCCACTCTGCTGCTTTCAGACTATTTCCATCAACCCTCTTATTCATTTTGATTTATTTCTATCCATAAGCAGACTAACGCTTCTCTATGCTTTTATTGTTCTTCAAGAATAGGCCTTCTATTGGAGGAAAATAATGTCTCTACAACCACCACTTTGCTCAATGCAGATCTTCATTAATCTGCAGCCACAGAACAGGCTTTTAGCAGCGAGCACTTTGGATGGGAATTGAATTTGATATTGCATTATGGTTGTGGGGCGTTTCTCAATAGACTGTGTTCTTTTCTGTGTCTGAGCACAATCAGAGAGACCCAATTAAATAATTTGATGCAATAATGGAGAACAAAAGAGCATAAGGGCTTAAAGTGAGGGCTTCAGCATTTGTATTCTCCCTTTTCTGTATCATGTTAATTAATTTGCCTCAAAATCAAAAGAAAGACTACAATATAGAACAGCATAGCTCATCTACAACATGTAGATACTATAAATGCAGATACTGTACCAAATAGTCTCTTAAGAAAAGGGCAGTGTATGAGTTTCTTTGGGCTGCCATAACAAAGTATGTCAAATACTGGGTGGGTTAGAACAATAGAAAATTTTTTCTCGAAGTTTTGGAGGCCAGAAGTCATAATCAAGGTGTTGGCAGGGCCATGCTCCCTCTGAGACTCTGGGTGGAATTCTTCCTTGCCTCTTCCAGCTTCTGGTGGGGCCATCAATTCTTGCCATCCCTTGGCTCACAGCTACATCTCTCCAGTCTCTACCTCTGTGGTCACATGGTATTCACCCTGCGTCGCTGTCTTCACATAGCATTTTCCTCTTCCTATAAGGACACCAGTCATAAGGGATTAGGACCTATCCTAATGACCTCAGCTTAACTAATTACAACTGCAAAGACCCTATTTCTAAATAAGGCCACATTTACAGGTACCTGGGGTTAAGACTTAAACATATTTTTGAGGGGGGAGGTCAGATTTCAACCCATAACAGTCTATGCCATTTATTTATAAGTAAAAAGTAAAGTAGAGCCCTAGCTGGTTTTGCTTAGTGGTTAGATCATCATCATGCAGACTGAAGGGTCAAGGGTTTAATTCCAGTCAAGGGCACGTACCTCCACTGCAGGCTCAATCCCCAGCCCCAGTAGGGGTATGTGCAGGAGGCAACCAATTGATGTGTGTCTCTCACATTGATGTTTCTCCCCTTCCCTTCCACTCTCTAAAAATCAATGGGAAGAAAAAAATATATATATCCTTGGGTGAGGATTAACAGCAACTACAAAAGTAAAGTACATATTCATGCTAATGCTGAATGATCCCCCTACCCACTTGGTCCAGGTGATTGTGGCAGTCATCGCTGCCTGAGCAACTGAGAAAAGAGAGCTCTGGATCCATGGTAGCATCTTACAGTAAATAACATGATTTTAGAATATAACTGGGGATGTGAGAATGAACACATTGAACAACCAAGAGGACAATGGCTTGGTCAGACCCAGTGTTTGACTAACTTCAATCAAATACTTCAGACATGAGTGCCGGAACTTTGACTCTCAGTTGTGGCTTTGTCTAAGCCTGTCTTCGGCACATAACAATGAGCCTTGCCCTTGCAATGGTGCTTCTGTGCCGGGGAGAACTGGCTGCGGGAGTCTCATGATGCATTGCCATCTCTAATCCTGACCCGAGGTCCAACATACCCTCCTGCAAATTTTGTCCTGGGTTTCTGCAAAATCAGATAAAATGCACACCTGATAAAAGAGGGAGCTAAAGAGAGGTGTGTGAATGGAGTTAGTTATGTAATTTTATCTGTCATCCTAAATGAATGGCACCTCTTTGCACAGGGGTGTATATTTCTAAAACTTAGCTCAATTAATGGCCACTGTTTACATTCTCAGCAGGGGTGGGGGATGATAATTAACATGGGAGCTAAGTAAGCATATTTGTTAGACAGCCTGGCAGTCGAGGGGCCAGATGGGCTTTGTCAGGTGAAGCAGTGGTTGAGAGGTCACACGGCCTTGGGTAAGTAAGTGCAGGTGGTTCACTTTTCAGGGTGACTCAGTTTTAGGTATTTCATAAAAGGAAAGGGAACCAGGGTGGGGGTGGCATTGGTTTGGGATGGGATCTTGGCACACAACCAGAAAATGCCACTCTGGGGTCCCAGGGAGGAGTCGGTGGTCCTCCTTCCAAGGTCTGATGTGCTATTTCTTGTGCCTGGGACAAGAAATAGCACATCAGACCTTGGAAGGAGGACCACCGACTCCTCCCTGGGACCCCAGAGTGGCATTTTCTGGTTGTGTGCCAAGGCTCAGGATTTGGTTCCAATCCGCTTTGAAGTTCACATTGCAAGTGCTGGGACAAGTGCTGGGGCTGAGAGAGAAAAAAACTGAAAAAGAGTGGAAAAACTGAAGGACTTGGAATCAGACCTGGACATGGATTCAGGGTAATCCATGTGCTTGTTTTATAACAGGTAACCTGGGCAGGCTACTTAAGCCTCAGTTTCTTCATCTGTAAAATAGAATTTAGAGAACATTCAGTGGGATAATATGTGTACCCAGCAGATTGTCATTGCTTCATAATATTAGTTCCCATGTTTACCCCTCAATTACTCAGTCTCAGTGGGACTGTTCAACAGTAGCCAGGATGCTGAAAGCCCCTCCTGGCTCTTTGAAGTGCCCCTAACGTTTCTACATCATGGCTCATGCGGAAGATGAAAATCCTTGTGCAGTGCCCTGGGGCAAGCAGATGATACTGCTCACAGGCCACCCTCGGGGCTGAGGGCCAGACACCTGCATACAAAAAAGATGCCTCAGGGGATTCTAATGTGTTGCCAGGGTGACACCCACTGAAGTACCTGCAGTAAGAGGAGGTTTTAAAAATTTGGACAAGCCATTTTTCATAGAAATCAAATTATCCAGATTCAACTACCATATATGATAACCTATACCAGAGGGTTTTGTTTTTTTAATCTATTTAGTATTTTGGGGCATTTTTTATTGTGGTGAAATAGACATAAGATTTACTCTTCTAACCATTGTTAAATGTGCAATTCAGTGGCATTAAGAACATTCACAGTGCTGTACAACCATCACTGCTATCCATTTCCAGAAGTTTTTCATCCTCCTAAACAGAAACAGAAACTCTCTGTAACCATCGAAGGAAATAGCACATTTCCTGCTCCCACCAACCTCTGGCAATTATTATCCCACTTTATGAATCTGACTACTCTAGACACCTCACAGAAGTGGAATCACATAGTGTTTGTCCTTTTGGGACTGGCTTAGTTCACTTAGCAGAATGTCCTCAAGGTTCATCTGTGTCATAGCATGAGTCAGCAGTTCATTCCTTTTTAAGGTTGAATGATATTCCATTGTGCTTGGATACCACAGGTTGCTCATCCATTCATCCAATGGACATTGGAGTTGTCGCCACCATTTAGCTAATGTGAATAATGCTGCTTGGAACATTGGTGTACAAGTACATCTGTTTGAGTTCCTGGTTTCAGTTCTTTTGGATATATGCTTGGGAGTGCAATTGCTGTATCATATGGTAAGTTTAATTTTTGGAGCAACTGCCAAACTGTTTTACTCAGCTCCTGCACCATTTTATACTCTCATTAACAATGTATGAGGGTTTTTTATTTCTTCATATCCTTTCTTTGTTTTTGTTAGAAGCCATCCTAATGGATATGAAGTGGTACCTCACTGTTTTTTTTTAAATGTGTTGAGTTTGTTGGCATGACATCTACACTAATAAAAGAGAAACATGCAAATTAACCATACCCCCACTACACCCACAAGCCATGCCCACCAGCCAATTAGGAATGAGTATGCAAATTAACTCAATCAAGATGGCTGCGGCCACAGAGTGAGCAGGAGGCTTGGGTTTCCCTGGCAATGGAGGAAGCCAAGCTTCCCACCCTGGCCAGCCCTGGCCTCCACTCAAGGCTACAAAGTTTCAATTATAGAAGATAAATAAATCTCAGATACCAGGACCTCCGCTTGGGTTGCCGAGGGGCATGGCCGGCCTGCAAACCACCACAGGCCCCTTGCCCAGGCTGCCCCATGCCCCAAGGGAACCCCCACCCTGATCCGGGACACCCTACAGGGCAAACCAGCCGGCCACCACCTGTGCACCAGGCCTCTATCCTATCTAATAAAAGAGTAATATGCAAATTGATCATCACTCCAACACACAAGATGACTGCCCCCATGTGGTCAAAGATGGCTGCCCCCATGTGGACACAAGATGGCCAGCACAAGATGGCCAGCAGGGGAGGGCAGTTGGGAGGGACCAGGCCTGCAGGGGAGGGCAGTTAGGGGCAATCAGTCTGGCAGGGGAGCAGTTAGGCATCAATCAGGCTGGCATGCAGAAGTGGTTAGGGGCAATCAGGAAGGCAGGCAGGCGAGCAGTTGGGAGCCAGCAGTCCTGGATTGTGAGAGGGATCCCAGATTGGAGAGGGTGCAGGCTGGGCTGAGGGACACCCCCCCATGCATGAATTTTATGCACTGGGCCTCTAGTTGGCTAATAAAATTATATAGGTTTCAGGTATACAATTCTATAATATATCATGTGTATATTGTATTGTGTCCACCACCCAAAGTCAAGTCTCCTTCCATCACCCTGGTTTTGGTTTGAATATACAGTTGCCCTCGAACAGTACGTGTGTTAGGGGCACTGGTCACTACTGCCCGCCCACCCTGTAAAACCCCCATAAAACTTTTGACTTCCCAAAAACTTAGTTGTCCCCTTGGCATCTTTAGGGAATTGGTTCCAGGGCCTCCTATGGATACCAAAATCCACAGATGCTCAAGTCCTTTATATTAAATGGCACAGATAAATTCATAGAGTTGGCCCTCCCCATGTTTGGACTCCCAACCATGGGTCAAAAATAATGTAGGTATTTAATGAAAAAGAAAATCCATGTATAAGTAGACAGACATAGTACAAGCCCATGTTGTTCAGGGTCAACTGTAATTCATTTTATTGCCCACAAAAACCCTGTGAGGTGGGCATTATCAGTCCCTGAACTTAGAGATGAGGAAACTGAGTCAGCAATCCTGCCCAGGATGATTCAGATAGTGGAGTGGCAGCGCCAGGCTATGTGACCATGTCCTCCCAGGTACATAACGGAAGTGTCTATTTAAAGAAGTTCTGCGGGTAACCTTTCTAAAGAGAAACATCCTTTTGTTAAGTATACAATACCCTTTCATCCTACTCTAGGTCCAGATGGTCCTAATTCGCCTAAAGTGAGGTCACTTTACCTAATACCACCAGCGGGCTTTCAATTTCTGCAGCCTTTCTCAAAATATGGTAGTGCTGTTTTTCCATAAGAGAATCCTTCCATTTTTGTCCCCAAATGTCACCCAGAATTTTTGCTAGCATTACTGAGAACCACAGGAAGAGCCCTCAGGAACAAGGACTTGCATTGCTCTCACTGTGAACTCCTGGAGACAGGCCTGTGAGGGTCCCTCTCTAATAAGGACTCCCCTGTGCCCTGGGGTTCATGCTTGACTGTCCCAGCCTCATAGAAGGTGAGAAGATAACGGGTGCTGCTCCTGAAGATACCCCATTCACGACCCCCATCTCCCACTGCAAAAGTGGGCAGGGGGAGTGTGGAGGGAGGGAGGCTGGGCATCAGATTGCTCCTCTGGGTCCCTAAAGAGGGAAGCTACAGAGGCAATGCTTTCCTACTGCAGGGAGAGGATGGATTCACCATGAAGAAATTATGTGTAGTTAAAAACTTCAGATAATACCCAGATAATATCAGATAATACTTTGGATTTCATGTTTTGGAAAATATACACACGTAATGAAGGTTGTTTTGAAATCCATCAGCAGAAGACCATTTTATAATGCAAAGTGGCCGCCATGGAAAACCCTACCTTGGCTTGCCAAAATGGTGGAAGAAATACTGGTTTGAGTGGAGAGAGAAATTTTTCCCTCACCAGCTGGCTGTCCAATGGCCCCTGCTGGGCTGGAAGGGGTGGGCTCAGGGAGAATCCTGTGCTGTCGACAGGGAGTGAAGCCAGAGAGCTTCACAAGTACAGGATGTTATTCATCCTTAATACTGCCATTCCCAGGGGAGACAATAAAATCAGTTTAAAAGCTTTTTTTTCTGGAGGTAGGAAGGCAGGCGGAAGTTAGTGGGGGTGTGGAAGCTGGGAGCAGCCTGGAGAGCTTAGAACCTTCTGCCTTCCTGGAGTGGTCATATCCTCTTTTCTCACCACAGTTAGAAAGCTCGGCTAGAAAGAATAATTAATTCACCTCCCATTTAGGAAGACCAATAAGTCTGCCCGGGTACAAAGAACATCCATTTCAATGAGCATTTACCTTAGAATCAACCCTTGAACTTGAAGGAGAAAGGATTATCTTATACCTTAATAACTCAACTCTCAAGGTCATTTTGCGGAAAGGATGGTTTTAATACCTTACATTTCAAGTGAATTACAGAATAGGAACCATTCCCGGCCTCATCTTCAAACAGAATTACCCCAGCAAGTATTTCGTATGATGCTCAAAACCCAAGCATGAGCTTGTTCATCCTAAGATCCCGGGACCACAGCTCTTCTGACACTTCTTCCGGGGCCTCTCGTGCGGCGGTGGTGGAGGCAGACCAGAGGCCACCATGGGCCCCATTGGCCAAGTTACTTTTTCTGCCTCAACAGATTTCATCACATGATGCCACAGATTGGTAACTCTACTTGCCCATCAGCTTGGAGATGGAACCAGCCACCATTACCTTCCCAGTTCATTTGGGGGGACCCTCAAGTTATCTTTATTAGTGCTGTCTATTCTGATGGGTTTTTGGGCTGTAATTGAAATAAACGAGGCATGTTGTGGTTACATTATATTTCTGATGCCCTACAGAGGAGGGAGACTGATAAAGACAGAATAAATAGTTTTCTTGGGACTTCTTATTTTATTTTTATTGATTTCAGAGAGGAAGGGAGAGGGAGAGAGAGAAACATCAAGGATAAGACAGAATCATTGATTGGCTGCCTCCTTCACACCCCCTTCTGGGGACGGAGCCCACAACCCAGGCATGTGCCCTTGACCAGAATCGAGCCCGGAACCCTGCAGTCCACAAGCTGATGCTCTGTCCACTGAGCAAAACCAGCTAGGGCTCTTGGAACTTCTTAAATACCTACAATAAGTCGGCAGGGTTCGGAGGTGGGACTGGGGAGAGGAGGCGGTGGGGAGATGGAGGTACAATCTGCGCTTCCTCATATTCTCAATTAATTCAGCCTAAAAGTATCACTCTTATTCAGCAGCAGCTAAAATAGGCTGTGATGAGAGCATGACAATTTCCAGCTAAACTGGAGGATAATTAGAAATGCCCTGTAGCAGGCAAGTCAGTGCTTCAATTTATTTGCTGTTTATTACCGAGTCCCTGCCCCTTGGGTGTAATGACTGCAGAGCCGCGCCGGCAGCTTCCCTGGGCTTGATTTAGTGCCGTAAATGGTGCTCAGAGAGTAGATTAAGCTGGAATGTGATCAAACCTTATTTGCAATCCGATTATACAAAATGCTCCTTGCACTGACCAGATTGAAGTAATTTCCCTATAGAAACGTTACACTCACTTTGGTGTAAAAATGATTAACATTTCCTGACTGTAGGTCAGCCTTTCACTTCCACTGTAATCCTTTATCAGGCAATTTGCCCATCTTTCTCTGAGGTCTGTTGCATTCACGTCCTGTGTGGTGTTTAACCAAGGCATAGCACCTCAAAAAAAAAAAAAAAATTAGAAGAAATCTCACAGGCTTATGGTGATGAAGGATCACAATAAGTAAACACTCTGCAAGAAAAGGACAGAGCATATTTTCTTCCGGTTTGATTGTTCCACATTATGGACGTGCTGAATGATCTCATGGAGGACTCTTAGGGGCCAAGACATTTCCATATCCTCTTGGAAGGGACTATGAGGTGCTTAGAAGCAAGTGGTCCACCGGCAGGGTTTTCACCACAGAGGGGTGTCGTTTTGGGACCAGCATTAATCTCTGAGTTGCCCTTCAAACGTATTTAAATACCAAGGGCAGCCACTAATCCTTCTCCTTTTAAATAGTCACCCACGTAGGGTACCTGGCTTCCTAGTAGTCTCCTCACCCTCCCTGCCACCATTTTCATATCAGGATTTCTGGACGTGAAAATAACTTTCCTACAATTAGCCTCTGGTAATGAAACACAACCAACTCCATGCTGAACACTGAAAGCAAACCCTTGGCTCCTCATATATTTGTGTGACAATCAAAGAAAATACTTGAGTCTGAAATTCATTATCATAGCCTAGCTCCAGTACCCGCAACAACATGTTTTGTTGTACAACATATTTAAACTGATTTTCTTCAGACATTTTTGGCCTTAACCCTTTAAGGACCATGACGCTCTATAAATACGTTCCCAGGCTTCAGTCGGATAATTGAAAAAATTCCAGGCCAGCAGAGGTTAATTATCTTGGTGAGTAGTTCTAAGTGATTTAAAAAGATGCAGGTGGCATTGAACCAACAGGACCACATTGAGATAAATTCTTTGCAGAGCATTTTCGGGTGAAGTGTAAATGATATATCAATTACATCCGAAGCCTGTGCAGACTGGAAGCGACCACTGCTTTTTGTATTCTTCCCCTGCCCAGAAGACTGTTTCTCAAAGTCTGGAAGCTTCAGGCAACAAAACCAATGTAATTTTTAACCGTGTTGCTAATTTTCTTTGGAGTTTACAGTCCACAGACTATTGATATGTAGGAAATTACATCAGCCACTTGGACTCGAAGCTTCAGGAGCACTTCAGGGTTGCACATTCTTTTCTTTCCAGGAACCAGGGAACATTTGGAAGCAGAAAGTACAGTGTCCTACGGCTGGATTTGACCCTTGCCACCTGGGGCGTATGTGCGTGCACACAACAGACAGAGTTTATATTAACAATTAGAAGTCAGAAAATTAATAAAGAGATCCTATTGATTTACCATCTCCTTTTGTAGCAATGAGTCCTTAATAAATTAGAAATTAGTTAATGATTCAGAAATTAGTTCTACTCAAAACCATTCTAAAATCTGCTCTTTTTTTGTTATAAAAATAACACTGTAATATCAAGTCTGAGAAAACACAGTGAAATGAAAACTAACTTAAAGAACATATTAACACTCCACTGATGAAATAAATTCTGTCTAGAAATGACAGCAACATCTAAACAAACAGCCTAACATCAGACAAACCTCAGAGCTAACATTCCTGTCCATTTGATTTTGGCGGGGGGTGGGGGTGATACACAGAACATGCAGGAAAGACAAGGGGGTGCACCTGAGCAGTTACCGCCACAAACCCCTGCTCCAAATACACCTGCTTCAAATATACTTCCAAATAATATAACCTCTGCCTCTTATGTACACCCAGGGCGGGGGGGTGGGTGGGGGATAAAGCGGCCAGCTGTCTTCTCTAACAGTCATTACTATAAATCAGGATTATAATGCCAGGTCGCTATGTACACCTAGTCCTGTGGCAGGAACCACGGTAAGGGGGCAGAGCTGGGAGGTGAGAGCAGCCCTCTGTGTGTTGCCACAGTAGAGCTAGGAGAAAGCAGGAGGGGGAGGCCACCCTGGCGAGCCAGTGTCAGCAGATGGCCTCGGCACTCAGCTATAATTTTGTCCTGTCCTGAGCTGGGAGGGATGGGGCAGGGGACTGCCATCCTGCTGGAAAAGAGGAGGCAGCTTTCACAGGCAGCTTGGGATGGAAATCCACAGCTGCACAGAGAACCAGCAAACACAGAAGAACCACAGGAGACAGGGAGGAACACTCACACTCAGTTAGACAGCTCTCTCCCCGCTATGCCTGTCTCACCAGGAACCTTCTCCATAGCTTCTCTAAATGGCCAGGTTCCCCTTTTGTGACAGCCTTAGTAAAAATTTCCTCACATGACATTTTCAGGATAGTAATTTGCAAGAGCAGGCAAATAAAATTATACATATCATGGGGACATGATTCTTAACAGCTCATTGCAGAGGTTCTCTGAATATATACAATGTTTTCTAGACTTTATTCTTAAATTGTCCCACCTGGGGGGAAAAGGCAAGGTTGGGACAAGATGTGAAATTTATCTCAAATGTGACAGCTCTGAAACTGTCTTACTAGTAATGCTTTGTTGGCACAAATAAAATATTTTCACATTGAATATAAAGGGCAGGATCTGTTTCCACTTCTGCCCCATGTCCCAGAGGTCTTCCTGTTTCATGTTATGCATTTTTTCAGAGCGTTCTGACTGGCTAATTTTGTAGTGCCGTGTATAAAATAAGTAGCATATGTATTATTTCCAACTTATAAAGTCCTGCATTCAAATGCCATAAAAATCACTGATTTGGGGAACATACATATTAATAGTGTTTAGTTTCTGATTTTTCATGCTGTCCAACTAAGAAAAGAGATCAGAGGATTCATTGAAGTGACTTACATGTTGCTATTGAAAGATGGTTTCACATAATTAAACCTTTAAGGTAGTTATTGAATCAAAAGATGAATTACTTTGGTAACATACCAAATCGTGAGCCATCTTATGTGTGTTGTAAAACTAGAGCCTACTGGCTTTACCTTCCAGTTCAACTCTGATATAATCATCAAAATAATATTCAAGTGATTGCTTTCACTTTTCAAAATGCATCCCCTGCCTGCTGCCCTTGAACTTGATTGTGCAATGGTGCACTTCGGACACAAACATTCACGAGGTCCTTCAGAAGCTCCAAGGAGCACATGGAGGGTCCTCCCCGCTCAGCACCTGTAGACACGTTAGCCTGTGACTTTTGGCAGATGACCCTGGTTTCTCTCTGGTGGCTACTGACGCTAGAACAAATGTAAATTATTTTTTTGAAGTAGTTTCTAATTATGCAAGAAGTTTAGTTTTTATTTCAAGTTGCTTGTGAGTTCATGGTGGTGATTCATCACTGAATAAAAGTTGGCAGCGTTGTTACAAAAGAGAACGTTGATTTTCCAGAAACAAACAAGCAAACAAACAAGAGCAGAGGAACAGAGGGGCCTTCTCTCATTCTCTTATTCTATTTATCTATCATCTATCTATCTATCTATCTATCATCTATCTATATAGATATGTGATTGTATATGAAACAAAACTTTGTAAAACATTAGACAAAAAGAACAAAGAAGAATAGGGAGGTCCAGACAAATGTTTTTAGAGTCAAAGGCTTAGGAAGTATAACCAGAAGTAAAGGGAGGGTGCACTGTGCTGTTTCTGTAAAGGGCTTTATACCAAGGAGCCCTTTGGCGGAAGTCAACAGTGTGGATGAACCACAGAACACAACCACTTAACTGGCACAAAATTTTGAAGCCATATTTCCTAACTCCCACTTCACATTGACATATTTTCAATGATTACTCTTCAATCAGCATTGTGGTTGTTATCTCTCTCTATCTCTCATCTCTTTTAAGATGGGTGGCTTTTCAGGAGGGACATCACCAACCTTTTTTGTACATTTAACCTGGACGTGCGATGCTTAGTTTGAACTTGAGGTTTGTCCTACGGCCTGTCCTCTAGCACCTTTCCAGTTTCCTGTCTGTGTGTCACAGGTTTTATTTATTTATTTATTTACTAGTAGCCCTGCGCACGAATCCGTGCTCCAGTAGCTTGCTGCCACCCTCCAGTAGCTCTTCACCAGCTGCCCCGCCCACCTGTAGCTCCCTCCACTCCCCGCCCCCCACCCCCCTCCATAGCTTGCTGTCCTGCCCCCTCCTGTAGCTCTCTGCCGCCTGCTTGTAGCTCGCTGCCCCACCCTCCTGCTGATCCATGATCTGGTTGTTACGTGGTCGGTCATTACACTTCACAGCGTAACGACCATTTGCATATTACATCTTTATTATATAGGATTTATTTTATTTCTATTGATTTCAGAGAAGAAGGGAGAGGGAGAGAGAGATAGAAACATCAATGATGAGAGAGAATCATTGATCAGCTGCCTCCTGCATGACCCACACTGGGGATCGAGCCCACAACCCGGGTATGTGCCCTGACCAGAATTGAACCTGGGACTTTTCAGTCCACAGGCTGATCCTCTATCCACTGAGCCAAATCAGCCAGGGCCCATCACAGGTTTAATACACCGGGTCCATGTGCACACATTACAGATGTGTATGTGTGGTTAGCTCTAATTGTGTGCCCTTTTTGGATATTTCTGCTGCCGCCATATTTTAATCCTTCAGCGGAAACTAAGTGATGACATTGCTAAACCTAACTCTTGCCTGAATGAAAATTGGATGCTGCATCGTGGGTTTGGTGCCTGCTGAAAGGACACCATAATGATAATAGCTGCATCTGTGAGGTTTCTGCTCGGGTTTTGAGATCCTCTGGTCATTATTTTACCAATGCGGAAACTGAGATGTTAGAAACCTTGCCAGGAATCAACTCCAGACACCATCCTGATTTGTTCTGTTCATGGAATGGACCCTCTTTAGTAACCAGGACACTTCAGGACTTCCTGACGTTGTAACTGGTGGGCTCCTTTGGTAAGCTGGGGCAAAATCCATTTTGGAAGTGAGGTGACAGTCATCAGATGATGTGGCACACATAGCCTTTGACTTAAAATTTAGGGCTGAATTTCTCAAATTCTAGTTTGGAATATGCCTTGCATACAGCTTTATGGGGCATTTGTTGGGCAGAGGTACAAGAATGGCAAGCTCTAAGCCTTTTATTTTAAATTAGATTGTTGTGATTGGATACTAATGACAGTGGAAATATGGGCCTCCTCCTGTTGTCACTTGCACTTGGGGACAGACAGCCTGGCCTGCCACCCTCCTCCACTGGTAATTTGTGTATCTAAAGTATCTCTTCTCTGCGGGGCAGCAGCAAAGGGAAGTTGCTGAGGACAAGATGCAGGTGGGAAAAGCATCTCCCATGGGAAAGCCTGGGCTGACTCCCATGGCTGGGAGAGATGCTGTGGACGGCCCTCCCAGGTGCAGCTGCCGTTGGGGTGGCGGGGGCGGGGGGGGGGGGCGGGTCAGTCAATGTTTGTCCCGGGTGATAACTGCAGGGACAGCCAGCCAACTGCTGCCCAGCAACAGAGCTGCAGAGGACAGAAAACATCTCGCCCACCAACATTTCCGCCAGGCTCTTACCGAAGGCCTTCCTGCCAGCGGCTTCCTCAGGACATAGCCCCTGGTCCCTGAATTGAGTGCCCAAGGGACACACGTGCTTCTGCTTGCAGGCCAGCATTTCATCCACCTCCCCCCGCACCCGCCCCCCGCCCCCCCAACCACCACCACCAAAATCCTCCAAACCCACCCGAATGCTGCAGAAAGCAGAAAAGTCACTAAATATATTTGGGCCCAACTTCACTCAACGGATGCAGTCAAAAAAGTTCACAAGGGTACTTCGGGTTTATTTAAGCTAGTACTCTTATTTTTAAAAGGGAAAACTGGGGCCCAGCCGGCATGGCGTGGGGCTAAGCAGTGACCCATGAACCAGGAGGCCTCGGTTTGATTCCTGATCAGGGCACATGCCTGGGTTGCGGGCTTGATCACCAGTGTGGGGCATGCAGGAGGCAGCCGATCAATGATTCTCCTTCATCCTTGATGCTTCTATCTCTCTCTCCCTCTACTTTCCTATCTAAAATCAATAAAAATATTTTTTTAAAGGGGGAAATGGGGCCCTATTAGCTGACCAGGTCAGAAGGCACAATACTGGTTTGTGGCAGAAGCAGGTCTGGATGTCCTTCTGTCTTCAAATCACACCCCAAAGATAGCTGCAAACTCTTCAATGCCTGGGGCAACCCTGAAGCAGCAAGCTAACCACTCTAATGATGGTAGATAGCATGCACGTGTGTACAAGCATCTCCTGAGAAGACACAACTGACCAACAAAGCTTTTATTTTTAAAATCCTACCTGTGAAGTGGTCTCATACTCCTGGGTTTTGGTTAGATTGCCACTGCTCATGGAGCTAGGGAGAGAACTTTCTGGGTTTCCCTCCATATACACATGCAGTGCTCTGGCCTTCTACCAGTACATCATAGTCCTGCTGTGGGCGAGGTGGTGGGGAGAGAGGAGTTTCAGGCATGAGTAGCTGTTTCCTGGAGGAAAACAGGGAAGAAGAAGCACCAAGCCCTGTTTCCTGGGTCTTGCTCCCTGCCCCTGCTCCTTCACTTAACACCAGGGTCAGGGCCCTTAGGGGGCTTTGAGTGTGGGATCAGGACAGATGACACACTCACCTGCAGGGTTGTAGACATGTGGCAGGAAAGCAGCTGCCTCTCTGTCAAGTAGGCTGTTTGTGCCTTTTCCATAAAACTCAATACATTAGCCAGCCAGTCCTGGGGGAAATGACTCTAAAAAGTGGGTTTGCAAGCTTCCCCATTAGGAGTACATTCTTTGGGTACATTACTTAGGAAACTGCCAACTCTTCTTTAGGCTTGTTTTATAAATTTCTGAGAAGAAACAGCTGTCCATATTCCCTCTGAAACGTGAGAGCAAACAGTCTGATGAAGGGGGTCTACTATGGACAAGTAAATTGCACACTGAAATTATGGGGCAGCATATTCTTGTATTTCTGCTAGTTCTTTGAGTTCTCAGATAAATTGCAGAATCCTGAAATCATGGGGAAATAGAAAATAGCATGAATCAATTTTTCCCTATAAATTTAAAAAATATCCACCAGGACTTAAGCAAACCAGGCAAAAATCTCTGTGAAGCATTTAAAAGGCTCATTGTAACTGCATCTAAGAGATGCTGGAGGTCATTGTCCAGGCATAAAAATTAGCCCAGCTGGTGTGGCTCAGTGGTTGAGCATTGACCTATGAACCAGGAGGCCACAGTTCGGTTCCCAGTCAGGGCATATGCCCAGGTTGTGGGCTCAATCCCCAGTGTGGCACATGCAGGAGGCAGCTGATCAATGATTCTCTTTCATCATTGATGTTTCTTTTTTTTTTATTAATTTCTTTATTGACTACGGTATCACATATTTGTCCTCATCCCCCCATTCCCATCCCAAACCCCTCCCCATGCATGCCCCCACCCCCCTGTTGTCCATGACCACTGGTTAGGCTTGTATGCATGCATACAAGTCCTTTGGTTGATCTCTCCCCCTTACCCCCACCCTCCCCTACCTTCCCTCTGAGGTTTGACAGTCTGATCGATGCTTCCCTGTCTCCGGGTCTGTTTTTGTTCATCAGTTTATGTTGTTCATTATTTCCCCTAGATGAGTGAGATCACGTGATACTAGAAATACCCTTATAAGAACTGAAAATGAGACAAGCAATAATGGTTATGCTGGGAGGCAAATGAATCAGTCTGTAGTGAGTTTCTTTCTGGGCCAACAGTTCTTTTGAGTCCCAATTTCAATGTCAAACAGTTCCTTATGTGTACATGTCAGCAATGATATTTCAGTTCTGGATGGTGGACAAATGGTGGTAATGCAGGTCCGACCCTCTCTGGTTTGGTCCTGGGCAACCTGCCACGACGCACAGCTGCTGACTGCTAGTATGGCAAGGCGTCATCAGCATCTTCCATCTCTGGACTGTTTCTCTTCTGTCTTCATGGCTGGAGCAGTCCTGTCCATTCCTCTCTGTTGCAGGAATCCACATGGTCTTGGAGGTGTTATCTCTCTCTCTCCCTTCCTCTTTGAAGTCAATAAAAATATATTTTAAAATTTAAATTTCAGTAAATAATTAAAATGATCTTCCTGGAATTATGGATGTCATACAAATATGAGTCTCTCCTTCCACTTTATTCTTGTTGACTTATCAATTCTGACTGAAATATTCCTTATGAAATCATATAATAATGTTTCAATCACTTCCATAACAACATCAAAAATTTTCTTAAAGTATTTAACCTAATGCATAAATAAAGAAATTCATAAAAGAAATGACATGCTACTTGAGGTATCAAAGAAGTGAACATTAAAACATTAATGCTGGTGAAGATGTAGTGAAATGAGAACACTCATTAAATACTTGCACGTCTATAAATTGGTTCCATTTTTTTAAGTGAGCAATCTGGAAATAATACATATTTTTGAATGTTTAATTAGGCAAATGTTCATGCGTTTTGCACTGGTTTATCATTTAAGGACCTGTCTTAAGGGAATGATCAGAGAACACAAAGTGAATGTTCAAAGCTATTTAGTGAAGCATTATTTTCAACAGTGAAGAAAAGGAGAACGTAACCCCCTAAGTGCAGAGGAATGGAAACTCCTAGAGTGTAGTACAGAGGCTGACTAATGCCATGGTGATCAGGGATGCTTATGAAAATAGTAAGTTTTCAGATTTATTCTTTACAGAATCTGATTCAGAATCTTCCGTCTTCCAGTTCTAAATGCTTTCTGCTCTACCGAGGCTCTTTAAGATTTCAGAAAATAATGACACGTTATGGTCACTTCAGATGCTGGGCACTGTTTGTAAAGGAAGGAAAGAAGCACAAGAAACAGTTCAGGGGACAAGAGCAGTTCTAACCTGGAATCCGCCTTCAGCTTCTCTCAGGCTCTGTCTGTGTGATTGTCTTTGCTGAGTCGTTGGGATTACCAGAGGTGAGAGTCATTGGGATCCTCTGGGCTTAGGAACAAGAGCTATTCCAGCCAGGACATGTCCTTTCCTTCTCTCAGGCCTAATGGATGGAACTGCAGGCAGGTGCATTAGACCTGACTGTCTCAGGCTTCTAGCAGCCTAATGTTCTGTATTCATCAGTAAAGAGATGTGTGATCCATTGTTCATCAGCTTCATTTTGTTAGTAAAGGGCACAATAATTAATATATGCTTTCTGGATCACTGTAACATAGTAAGCTATGTTTTGGAGGCTTTTCAAAGATTAGTGTCCTATTCTGACCCTAGTATTCAGATTCTAGAAGTGCACAAATCATGAGGGTATAGCTTGATGGATTTGTACAAAATGAAAGCACCCTTGTAACCATTAGATTTTTAAAAAGTAGAACACTGCTAGAATCCCAGAGTCTTTCTCATGCCCCTTTCAGTCATTACTCACCAAGAGTAACCATTATCCTGACCTCTACCAGCATAAGTTGGTTTTGTATGTGTTTGAACTTAACGTAAATGGAATATGCACTCTTTTTTTGCTTGGCTTTTTTCACTCAGTACTACATTTGTGAGATTCATTCATATTGTGGTGTGCAGCTGTGTTTTATTTTCATTAGTTTAGTATGCTAATGAACCATAAGTTATTTATCCATGTTATCATTAATGACTGTTTTGATTACTTCTAATGTTAGGTTATTTTCAACTTCTGGAACAGTGTTGCTATGAACATTCTAGGCATTCTTTTGGTACATGTGTTTACACATTTTTGTTGAATATATTCCTAGGAGCAGAACTGCTGGATTATAAATTATACATACACCCAGCTTTAGTAGATGGGCTAACAATTTTCCAAAGTGGTTAACCAGTTTGCACTTTCCCCAGAAGTGCAGGAGAGTTTCATTTGTCTCACATCCATGCTCCACATTTGGAATTCTCAGTTTCAAAACAATTTTTCATTCTGGTGGGGCTATGCGGTATTGCACTGTGGTTTTGATTTGTATTTCCCTGATGAATAATGAGGTTGTTGTCTATGTTTATTTGCCATTTGGCTTTCCTAATTTTGTGAAGTGCTTATTCAAATTTTTTGTCCATTTTTTAGAAATATGCGTTGTCCTTTTTTTTTTTTTTTAGATTTTTCAGGAACTCTATATATATTCTGGCTATGTCTTTTGTTAAATATATTAATTGGAAATATTTTCTCTCCTCTCTTAGGATGAAGATGGATGATAGTTCTTGATTTCAATGAGGTTCAAATTATTATTCTCCTTTATGATTCATTTAAGAGATTCATGCCTCTCTAAAATCAAGATACTCGTCTTTATTATCTTCTAGCAGTTTTATTAATTTTCCCATTTATTTCAAAAATCAACAGGATTTAACTTATGTCCGTGGTGTGAGGTAGCTGTCAAGATTCTGTTTTCCCATATAGATTTTTAGTCAACTTGAATTCTGCTTACTCTTGGTTCATTTGCTTTGTGACTTTTACTTTTAGCCTTATCTGCTTCCCTGTCACTGTGTCCATTTTGAGCTCTTTTCTCTCTGCCATATATTGAAACTGCCTTCAAGGGGCCCTTCTTGGGTCTATTAGTCATGGCTTCTGCATAAAACCCCTTGTTTGGGCAGATTTTTGTTACTAAGTAGGTTGTCTTTCCACAGTTGTGAGAAATGAACCTCAGTAATGTAACATGTTAACAATAGAGGAAGCTGGATGAGGAATGGGCAGGAATTCTCAATGGTAGCTTTCATCATTGATGTTTCTATCTCTTTCTCACTCTCCCTTCCTCTCTGAAATCAATAAAAATATATTTTAAAATTTTTTAAATAAAAAAAAAAGTTTGTTTAAAAAATTCTGCCTCTCTAAAAGAAGGCAAAAGAGTCAATCCAGCATTCAGGTACAAGTTTGTTCTTGATTTTTGTACTTGCTCCTCAGTTAAAGCCTCAATGTTGCCCTGGCCGGTTTGGATCAGTGGATCAGCCCTCGGACTGAAGGACCCTGGGTTCGATTCCACACACATGTGGGAGGCCGCCAAGCGGATTGATCTTTCTCTCTGTTGCTCTCCGTCCCTTCCACTCTCTCTCTTTAAAAAAAAAAAAAAAAAAATCAATGGAAGAATATCCTCGGGTGATTCAACAACAACAAAAAAGCCTCAAAGTTGAAGTCAGATATATATCTACTAGAGGCCCCGTGCACAAAATTTGTGCAGGGGTGTGTGTGTGTCCCTCAGCCTGACCTGCATCCTTTCCAATCCAGGAGACCTCGGGGGATGTCCAACTGCCAGTTTAGGCCCAATCCCGCTAAACTGGCAATTGGACATCCCTCTCGCAATCTGGGACCTCTGGCTCCTAACTGCTCACCTGCCTGCCTGCCTTAACCACTCTGCCTGCCTTCCTGATCACCCTAACTGCCCTCTCCTGCTGGCCTGGTCACCCCTAACTGCCCTCCCCTGCCAGCCTGATCCCCCTAACTGCCCTCCCCTGCTGGCCTGGTCACCCCTAACTGCCCTCCCCTGCCGGCCTGATCACCCCTATTAACTTTTTTTTAAATCTTATCCCCTTCACACACAATTGTATTTGACTTCCTTATTGGCTTCTCCCTCTCACACAATTTTTCTCTCTCCTTTATATAACACTTTTTCTTACTGACTCATCATTTATAAACTTTTCTTTCCTCCTTATTTCCTACTTCTGTTCCATCATCCTTCTTCCCATCTTTCTCCTACCCTCCCTCCCTCCCTACATTCCTTCTTTCCTTTATCTTTACCTCTATCCTCCATCCCCTTTTCCTTCCTTCCCACCTTATTTTTTTTCTTCACTTCCTCCCTCAGACCTGTTTTGCTCCCTCCCCCATTTCTTCCTTCTTCCCGTTCTCCTTTTAAGCTCTACTGGCTCCCCTTTAAAATTTTTCTTCCCTCCCTCTTTCTCTCTCATCCTACCTTTCCCATACATTCTTCTCTACTTACTTCCACTGTTTTAATATCTATCTATCTACCTGGCTAATTATTCACTATCATTTATCTTTTTTCTTTTCTGACTCCTACTTTTAAATCTGTCCCCAGTACACAACTATACTTGATTTTCATTATAGCTCCTACAGTTCACTCATACATCCTCTTTCCTTCTTTAACTCTGCTCTCTACTGACTCCTTTATAAAGTTCTTCCCTTCTTCCCTCCCTTCTTAAAGCTTCTGATTGAGCAGGGGCGGGGGGGGGGGGGCGGGCTTTAACCCCCAGCCCAGGGCTCAGCCCCAGCCAGGTGTTCACTGCCCCCTTCCCTGGCCTCCCCGCTGCTGTCCTGCTCCCATTCCCTGCCCAGGATGCCGAGCCCAGCGAGGGTGGCTGAGGCCCGCACGGCCCAGGCATTGCTGCTGCCGCTACGAAGCAGGAGTGCCTTTACCCAGAAGGCCTCGGCCGTCCACCACTGCGTCCTGGACCTGTAGGCACCTCCCTGCCAACGGCCTTTGCAGGGGGCCACCGCCCTCCTCCCACATCTGGGTGGGACTCCTGCCCTGCCCCTCACTGGGTGCACCTGCTCCCCCTTCTCCCTGCAGTTGCCACCCCCTCCTGCGTGCAGCCCCGCGTTTCCTTCCCTTTTCCATTCCTGTGTCTTTTTCTTGTTCCCTTTCTGTATTTCTGTTTCTCCTCTCGGTCTGTCTGCATGCAGGCCTGCCTTCCTCTCCCTCTCCTTTCTTATCCCCTCCTATCCTACCCCGGGGCCTTGCAGCTGCCTGAGCAGAGGGCGGGATGCAGCCTGCTGATCCAGTCGTGACGTGATGCTGTAATGGATAATTTGCATATTTCTCTCTTATTAGTATAGATTTTTTTAAGGTTTGCTTTATTCCTCAATGTTGATCAAATCTTAATATATGGCACAGATTTCAACCACTGTCACTCATTCAGGACAACATTCCTGCTGCATTGCATAATCACCACCATGGTCTCGGTTCAGCAGCCATGACTACGAAACCCTGTGGGGTGGATAATAGTAGCAACCAGCAGACCAGGCTGGCTTCTTCCCACAGTCATCCTGAGTTAAAGGTTTATTTCAACCATGTCCTACAATTTCCTTACCAAAATATAATTCTATCCAGATAGTCTGGATAATGCTCAGATGTTTTCTACAATAGTTAATGAGGGTGTCATTCTACAATTTAGTGTTTATTGAGTTCTTATATTGTGGTAGTCCCTGGCCTACATCTAAAGTGCCTCATCACAGAGTATGCACCAAGGATGGCCAACATACAAGCTCTCTGAGGATGACCACATTGTAAGCTATTTTGTGCCCTAAGTGCCTGGAACGTACCATGTCATAAAAACACTCTGCCCATGACCTAGGGATGACTGCACCATGCAGTGGGAAAAGCAAGGGCTTTGAATGGATTGGTCTGGAGTTTAGTCCTACCTCTTACATTTACTTGATGCTGCACAAGTTGCCTGAGCCTTCTGGGTCTCACTTGTCTCACCTGGAAAGGCGGGTCCAGAAAGCCCCTTGGGAGCACTGCTGGACTGGAGAGTGGATGCGACAGGCCAGGTACATCACAGCCTTTCAGGGAATAGTTTCCTAAGATGATTTCCTGATGAACCAAGAGCAGTGTTAGGGATTTACACAGGTGACTAAAACATCACTTTAAAAAAACAATGTCTTTTTCAGGCATTCCTGATTTAGGGGGCAAAGACAGCTGGGCCAAAGCATCACAGCCATTCAGTGGAGAAAGCAACCAGCTCTGAGTAGCTTCTCAAAGCCACTTGAATTAAGTCACTGTCATTACTGTGGGTATAACAGAGGGGGAATATCTAGTAACACATTATCACCCACTAATAATTGAACATGGGCCCTGGCCCGTGTGGCTCAGTTGGTTGGAGTGTCGATCCCTACACTGAAAGGTGGTGGGTCCTATTCTGATTAGGGCACATATCCAGGTTGTGGGTTCCATCCTGATCATGGCCAATTGATGTTTCTCTGCTTCTCTCTCCCTCCTCTTTCTAAAAACAATGAAAAACAACATCTAGAAAATTTTTACTTTACAAAATTAATTTTCATTTGTAATGCTAACAGCAAGACTCCCATAAAAAACACACATGATGTCTAAATAAGACAAAGGAAAATCGTTTGGGCAAAAATAAAAAGGATCCCAAATCAATTATATAGAAAAGATTCCTTTATTAACTTTTGGTCGAGAATATGGTTGTATATTTTCAGAAAACAACTCCAAGACCATGTGGATTCCTGCAACAGAGAGGAATTGACAGGTCTGCTCCAACCACGAAGACAAGAGGAGAAACAGTCCAGAGATGGAAGACGCTGACTACGCCTTGCCACGCTAGCAGTCAGCAGCTGTGCAATGCAGCAGGTTGCCTAGGACCAAACCAGAGAGGGTCGGACCTGCATTGCCACCATGTGCCTACCATCCAGATATCATTGCTGTCATGTACACATAAGGAACTGTTTGACATTGAAACGGGGACTCAGAACGGTTGGACATTGAAATTGGGACTCAAACATTTTTTGTTATTATATGTTTATCTCTAGTCTGCAGAGGCAAGATTTTTTAAAGGAAAGAAATGGGGAAAAAATAGATACAGAGGCAAAGAAGCATTGAACAGACGGTCAAACTACAGCGGGAAGGCAGGGGAGGTTGGGGGGGGGGGCTGTAAGAGATCAACTGAAGGACTTGTACACATGCATATAAGCAAAACCAATGGATATAAGACACTGGAGGGGGAGGCAGGTAAAGGCATGTACTGGGGGGTAGGGGAGACCAGGTGGGGGGAGGTCAATGGGGAAAAAAAGGAGACATATGTACTTTTTGTAATACTTCAAACAATAAAAAGTAAATAAACATAAAAAAATAATGAAAAACATAATCCTCTGGTAAGGATTTTTTTTAAAAGTGAAAGAGCTGCTATCATAGACTCAAAAAGCTCCATCTGAGACAACAGGCCCAAGACCGGTGTCCAGTCTAAAGACATCTCTAAGCTATACCCCAAAGGATGTGTGCCTAAGAGGACCTTGGACCTTGCTGCTGCTTCTCAGGCATTGAAAAGGAGGAGGGTCAAGAGAAGGGTGTGTGTGTGTGTGTGTGTGTGTGTGTGTGTGTGTGTGTGTGTGTGTGATATTTTCATTCTCTAATTCCTTCAACAAATATGTGTCAGGCTCCTCCTTTGCACAGGACTCTGAGTTAGACAATGAATATTCATCCGCAATCAACCCTCTGATCAAGTCAGACAATGAACGTGCTTACACTAATAAATACACAGAAAGAAGTGCTATGAAAATTGCCTAAGATAAACTGTGCCTGGCTTAAAGATTTTCTGATAGCTAACCCTCACTGCATAACTGAAAGGATACTGAACAAATATTGACTATCTCCCAGTCACGAACCTAGAATGAATGGGCTTGGATAATGGCGCCCACTGAAAAGATTGGTTGAACCCCCTGAATGAATGTGCTTTCCCCGAAGGCTGTGGAATTTGATGGAAACTGCAACCGACCTAGAGTCCAAAAGGCTATTTAACATGCTGCCCATTTGCCATATTAGAACCAGGTTTCCAAAGCTAAAGCACCAGGAACGATCGAATAAATCATTCAGATGACTTTACCTTCTCTCAGCACTCTGCTCTTCTCTCTCGTGCCCTCTTTCCTCCTGATCCACAATCACTTTTGCTTAAATTGCTTAGAAAAACTACCCAACTTTTCCTTTTCCTTTGACTACAGAAATGTGGTGCATCAGACATAACTAGTTTCTAGAATAATTTCTCCTGCCAATTCATTCAACATGTGCTAACTGATTAGGTGCAACTATACCGTATCATACATTGGTGTTGGGGCAACTAAACTCTGCGCAGAAATCCGAGGCCATAATCAACATTTAAGTAAATTGTGTTGTTTCTTCAATATGGAAAATAAGTATCAGTCTATAAAAGTTAGTTCTGATAAATTATTCACATATTAGTTCTAGGAAACCACCAAAAATACTGTTGCAGTTGTATTTTCACAAACACACACACATACATACACACACACCCCAGAATGTAGAAACGAAATGTATCTTTTTTCAAACTGTAGCTTAATATATTCCCTTTGATTCTTTATAATATAAATTAGCCTTGTATATCAAGTATATAATATAGATATTCTTAAACATTGAATAAGCCACGGCTATGGGTTTTGGATATAAGTAGACAATGGCTAGAGGAAAAGATCTGGTTTCTAATCCTTAAGCAAATTCAGCTTCAGTGCCCATATCATTATTATTAAATCACTTTATAACCACTAAATTCTGTTATTTCGAATATAAAGTAACCTGCTAAAAACTAAGTTAACTAGAATAAAATCTAGGAGTTCTTCCAACAAAACCATAGTAAAAAAGAAAATCATATTGCTCTAAATCAACTTAAAAGTCTACTATAGCCAAACAGTTTAGAAAATTTACTTATAATTCTTACATTTTTTCTTAAATATATTGTTATATTTTATGTTAATTATTATGGCTAAAATTGCATAAAACTATATTGACCACATTACTTTTGTGATGAGAATAATTATTTCAAACTATTAATTTGCCAGGATGCAACACAACTAGTTAAAAGGTGCAAAGAACTTTATTTAACAAGAAGAAACTCCACGTAATGAGAAGGCGCAAATAAAAACTAAGGTCAATTGTTTTCCCAATACATAACATATCACTGGTTTCAGTTCAAATGCCTAATGCTATGATGAGTCACCAAAGCAAATATTGTTTTATTGCACTGTCTGCAGAATAACACTCTTAATTATCTTCATTCCAATGACTTTTAAATTGTTGGTTTACCTCCATTATTTCCTAGTCTATTTTAGTCTTAACTTTTTAAATTCTCATAAAGTGTAAAATTTCTCCAGGAAATACGTAATGCAAAAGTTTACATTTTTAAAATCACCTAGTTGAGGAGCACTCCAAGTCCCAACAGATCTTGTTAAAATTAGTGTGGTCATATTAAAAGAGTTTTGGGGCAGAAGAAAGTGGCTAACTGTTCTCTATTTCTGAGCACCATAAAACAGGAAAGCACACATTTGGGATTTAGATTTTAAGAAATAGAGGAAGAATTTCTCAGGAGTGCCAGGAATGAGCTAACAAATGTTTACATATTTTAATGTAATTGAGAGAGCAGCAGGGATGAGACTGAGGACTGATTTTGTGGTGTATTTCTGTGTTGGAGGAGAGGGATTGGGAACATGGTGATGACTAAGGGAGGTAGGCCGGGTGGGACACCTGGGGAGAAAGTTCTGGAGGATGTGCACTTGATGTCAAGAGTTACATTTCTCACTTTGATCATGGAGAATGCATTTCAATTGCTTTCCCTCAGTGAACTACAGAGGTGCTTGGAGAGCCCCATGGCAGGCTGGGGAGTGGGCATCCAGGACAGCCAGGGGGTCTCCATCTGTTCTGTCTGTGGGGTTCAGAGGAAGGGAGGTCAGAAGAAGGTGGAGTCCTGCTTTACCTGAGCCAGACCTTGCACAGCATCAGAGAGTAGGAGTGTCCATTTAGCCTGCTCTCTCCTTGTACGTCCAAAGGCTATGTAAATGGCCACTCTTACATATATAATTGAGTTTAGAGAGAGGAAGGGAGAGAGAGAGAGACAGAAACATTGATAAGAGAGAAACTTTGATGGGCTGCCTCCTGCATACTCCCCTACTGGGGATCAAGCCTGCAACCCAGTCATGTGCCCTGACTGGGAATTGACCCATGACCTCCTGGCTCATATGTTGATGCTCAACCACTGGGCCACACTGGCCGGGCATGGCCACACTTTTAAAAACCATATCTGAAAAAGGAAGCTGGGTTTTCCTGTGTTTCTGCCTCAGCTAATTGTACCCAGCCAGCCCTGTTCCCCATCCTTGCTTCCTTCTCGACTTTCCCAGAGCACAACAGCTGTTTTATCGGAGTACACTCATTTGCACATCTGTTTCTCTGCACCACTCTGAGACTCTTGATGACAGAGACGGGTCTTCCTATTGTAATAGAAGCTTAGGAAATTTTTTTTGTGTGTGTGTATACATCTACATATACATGTATATATGTGTATGCATATACATACACTCTTATAAACACATATATATACATACAAAAAACAAAGTCATTGCAATTCTGCAAACATCAATTTTTCTTATCTGGGTTAATGATGCTGCTACTGATGATAATATGATATCAATGTACTGGGGTGAGTATTTTATAAATATCATTTCATGTGTCTCAATCCTGTGAGACAGAGCATCGTATTGTTCCTACTTTTAGAGACAAGGAGACCGGGGCTAATAGAGGATGGAGGATTTCCCCAAGGTCACACACAGGGAAAGAGGCAGAGCTAAAATTCATGCTGGGATTGGTCACAGCCAAGGGGGAACCTTCCCTCTACACCCTTTCTGTAATCTCACATGTCCCCCCAGTGGCCTCCAGCTCCAATGCCATGACCCATGAGACATGACTATCTCACTGGATGATCAGATTGATGACTTCCTCTGATGGTGTTAGAAAGGTAAGTGCAAATGTCCAAGACTCCTCTAGACGGCATGTGAGGAGGGACGTGGGGGGCTGGGGTGAGGGGAGGGCAGACTCTGGTCTGCCTCACCTCCTCCCATGACCTTCTCCGACTAGCAGTGTGTTCGCATGTATGTCTGTGTGTATGCATTTGTATCCTGCCTTGTCAAAGGGTTCCTAAGCAACTTAAAGATTTTCTAGCAATACAACAAAGTAAAAGAAAATGTATGTATATTAGGAATTAAAAACCAGCAACTATGGATGAGGCTAATATAGAAACACATTTAAAAATTCTGTGTACTTGCTGAGGTGGGCCCTAACTTTGGCTCTAATCTTTCTTTAAATTTCAAAGTGAAGTGGGGAGCCTGACCAGGTACATGATTTACAGTGTCCAACTATTTCTGATACCAAGATCAGGAAAAAAACTCTACCTGGGAAAATTGTTCCCTGTGCAGTGTCGTGGAGAATATCCTCCCAATAGACAGAATCTGTCTCCATAAGGTCTTTCCTTTACTCCGTGATTGAAGAAAAGGCCATTTTCTACTGTTTGCAGTTCTGCCAGGAAAGTGCCTCTGGCAACACTAAGATTCCTGTTAGAAAGAAAGATCTGAATCTGCTTTGACATCTAAAAAACAAATTATTGGGCCTCTTGTTTCTGCTCCAATCGTGCACATGAACTTAACCCAATGCCTGGACCACCGAGGCTGTGGGCTTCCCCATCCCTCCCACTGACAGAGGCTGCACCAAGCTCAAGGGGCCTGAAATATGCCCCTTCCCCTCTCAGCAGGGGTCTGTAATAGGAGTGGGTCACTGTCCAAAGACGAGTACTCTATTTGCTAACTCTGTCTTCTTGTTGCCCCACCTATACCCAAAAGAGAGCCGGGAGCTTTACTGACGTAACTCATCCTCAACTCTTGCAGAGAAGTCTCCAAGACCACAGTTTATTTTGCTTTGCTGTCTTCAGAATGGTAGGATGTCTTTCTCTGATGTGTGTTCTGTTGAAAAGTGCCTTATATTTTGGTCACACTGTCTCATCTTCCTAATTTCATTTTCACTCAAGCCTTTGAATATATACAGTGGGCTGTGAATTAGATGCCTGGGGTTCAAACCCTGGTATTGCCACTTCCTTTGTCCTTCTGTGGAATCTGGCTGCCTTAACTCCTTGCTCCTGGATTTAAACTCACAGGTATTAATCTATGTAATTTGGGTAGAAGCAACCATCACAGCCGCTGGCACAGAGTGGAAGCTCAAGAAATACTTTTGAAAGAACAATTTGGAGAATGCATATTTCTTCTCTCAACCCTACACAGTTGCAAGCACCCAGCAGAGTGTACACAACGATTGATACTGTTTCATTTTGGGATATATGTGCCAGCAGGTTCAGGCTACCAATATACCTGATGAGAGTTCTAAGGACAAAGGGCAAAGGGCATGAAAACCATTTGCCACAAAATAGTATCTAAAAATAGAATCTGAGCGTATTTGCCCTCTTTTGTGGCCTGATTTTCTAACCCTGACTATATTGAATTGTGATGCCAAGAGGGGAAAAACAGTTTCACAATTAAAATTATAGTTCAAGTGCCTACTATTAAGTTATTAACTTTTATGTTTTAAAATTATAGAATAAATATAGCCTTGAAGCTACCTAAACCACAGTACTGTGATTCAAAGGCAAATCTATGGGAAAAGCCACCCTGAGTATCATTTTTATTAGTTTTATATACTCTAAACTTTTATAAACATATTTAATAATATAACTTACAAGCCGAAACCAAACAACTAAACACACTGTAAAAACAGCTCCCTGTCCCCGGAAACTTATATTACATTTTGTATGTGTGTGGGTAAGTTTCACCTTAAAGATAAGTGTAAACTACTAATCTCTAAAAGTTGATATTTTTCATTTACCTTCATATTTCAAGTAAATTGATATTTAATCTTCTTGGGTTAGAATTGGCTCAGCTTTTAACCTTTGAACACTTCATACCTTATTATAATAAATGCAAACTAGGTTAAACCTGAAGTTTTTATTCTTTTACTAGAATCTTTGTTAACTACAAAATATAGGACTGCCATTACCTTTTCAGTAAAACAAGTATTTTTAAATAATATTTTTCTGATTGTATATTTTTCTTTGTAGAAAAATTAGAAAATGTGGAGAAGAATTTTCTAAGAATAAGTCATAAATTGAGGTGATGAAAGATGCTCAGATTTGGGATATACTCTTTTAAAATATAATAATTAATATTTGTGTGTGTGTGTGCGCGTGCCGCGTTTGCTTTTACATAAATGTCCTTGGCTTGGACACTGCAAATACCTGGCTGCCAACATTGTTTTTTAATGTTTTGTTCACTTGTCTCTTTAAGAATATCTATGTACTTTTCTTGGCTAATTCTATTTTCCAAACTCTAAATAGCATTGCATTTGTTTTCATGTTCTTTATCAAACTAACATTTCTTTCATTAGCTGAGGCTTTATTGATGTCTCTTTCTTGCTATTCCTCTGAATGTTTCAGCATTCCATAAAAGTATGACACATACAATATAATTTTAGTTGCCATGTAAGCCCAATAATGAAGATAGAATAGATGTTAATACTTAATGAACATTTACCAGGTACCTTACACCTTGCATTGTTACGATGTCATTTAATCTTCCCAACCCTTCTTTGGGGATGGGTGTAACACTATTATCCAAATATTGCTGATGGTAAAATTGAAGCTCTGAGAAATTAAGTAACTTACCCACACATTTTGGTATCTGTAGTTTGAAGGTAGAAATAATAGGACTTCTTCATGGATTTGATATGAGATGTGAAAAAAAGGAGGAGTCAGGATGACTCCTGAGTGTTGACTTGAGCTACTGAAAAAATGGAGTTGCTGTCCTTTGAATGAATGAATAAACAGGATGAAAATAGGAAGAAAGATGTCAAATTGGAGACATACTTGAAAAGCCTTAAAAAATGAAGGAGACAATAGTCCCTCTGTGAGTGAACTGAACGAATAAAATCTAAACATCTTTTCCTGAGTGATTTGGAGACATAAAAAAGACAGAGTGAAGGTGTAACAAAAACCTCATCATACTAAACAAACCCTACAAATTGTTGAAGTTGTGTGCAGAAAATACTGCAATGTAGCCAGCAGCGTTTCCTTTAAATTACAGGATTACGAGATTGGTATCTATTCTATGCACTAAGATACTATCGCAGTGGCTTAGTAACATCCTTCATCTTGATTTGGAGAGATACAGATGATTGACAATTGCAGTGATTCCATGTGAAGCTCCATCTCTTTAAAGGAAAAAATATGTATTTTCTTTTATCACTAAAATGAAGAGAAAATAAAGAACTAGCAAGCCCCCATATTCCAAGATGCTGGAGTTTTTCCCAAGGAGGTAGGTTCCATGCCTGTGCTCATCTGGATAAACCTAACTAACCCAACTGATTAATCAAGTGTCTTCTATTTGGTAGCTTACTCCCCCTTCCATTTCTGTGTAATTATGTTTATTTAATGTTTTACGTTGCATGACTTTGCCTTGTAAATAGTTCTATAATAAATGCTATAATTAGCTTAATAGCACTTGGACTACATTATATTTAAGGGTGTGCCCTCCTGCATCTTTTGGAGTCATGCCAAGGAGCTTCTGTGGAGGGGAAAACTTGTCAGATCCCCCCTAACAGATTAGTTGAAGGGTAGGAGGGGTAGGAGGGGGTGTAACCTTGGACTACAACTCAAAATGCTTACCACATGTCTAATATTTATCTTTAAGGTATACCACCAACAGGTTCCCAGGCTAAGGAAGGCAAACCAAGGGGTCCCTGCAAGGGCAAGGCCCAGGTTGCCATATTCTCACTGGAGACCTAAACAAGGGGCCCAGTGGGAAGTCTGAGGCTCCCATAAACGAAGCTCCAGGACATCCTCTCTCCCCTCCAAGCTGTGGGGAAAGGGGCCTCCAGTTGTGCCGTGCGTGGCTTCCAGGTCCTGGGGATGAATCATTTTCATTTCCATCCCTGCAGAAGAGGTCTGCAGCACTGCTGGGGAAATGGGGACCACAGAGGAGTGAGTTTATTTTAGTACTGCTCTCTCAAAACTTCATTGCAAAGCTGCAGAGGTTCACAGATACCACGCGAGTAGAGCAGTTTTCCCTTTGGGGCATGTTCTAGAAGGAATTGCTGGAAGGAAATCCTCATGAATGTCCAAGTTCAATAGATCTGCCAGCCATTACTCAGGTTTATCTCTCACACCAGTCAGCCCATCATTACCTCTGAGTCTGCCCCTTGATAAAATCTGTTTGGTTGGTGATATGTTTCACCTAAGGAGATATTCTGATTTAAACACACATCTTCCTGTAAATCACCGTATCTTCATTTTTATGGTTTCCATGGTGCCCTATTTACAGTCTAAACTTTGAAATAAATTCACCCACTTAAGAATGGACTGTCTAGCATGTGAAATCTATTTGGCATAAATGCCACTCACGAAGGAGGTGAGACTGTCCCTATGGCTTCATTTGATCAAAACTAGAAAATAAGTCTTCCAGGGTCAGTCTCTGCCTTTTGAGGCCTTAAAACTCTTAATGATTTCACTTTGGTAATCTTTCAGCTATGATAGGAGAGGCGGTGTGCACTTCGGCATGAGAGACTTTGAAAACCGAAGCCTATCTAATCATTCATTCATTCATTCATTTATATATGCACCTATTCATTCTAAATATATTTATTGAGTGTCCACAGTGCCAGGACCAAGAATATTAGCAGACCCCTTGCACACCCCTCCTTGCCCTCAGAGGCCTTCCAGTGTAGTGAAGTGGAGAGTCATATGATCTCATCAACTTTTGATAGCTATTAATAGAAATCATATTTGCTAGCAAGCAAGAAGCCTTTTTCAGTAAACCAAATGTGGTTTTGCTTCCTACAGCTTCTCCTTTCTGAACTTTGCAATCTTTTCTGGCCTGAGGTAGGTCCTGATATCTTTGAAGTCATGTGGTCATTAAATCAAATAAGTCAAACTCACAGCTCGGTTACAAAGATGGTATTAAGAAAAACATTGCTATATGATTATTAAAACAAGAACCATAAAAGCTAGCCCTCTGGCATTCAGTTTTGCTCATACACATCACAGCTTGAAATAAATTGTTAAAAATTAACAATGTTGAAAAATTAGTAATGTTGTGCTTTAAATACAATTCTTTAAAATCTTGTACTACATGTCCTTGGGTGATAGCACCCAAAAAGATCTATACAGTCTTTAAAGGACATAATAATGCAATAAGCTATATTGGCAAAACTAATCAATTGATGTTGTAAAGCGTGCCTACAGGAAATTAGACCCAGTGTTCTCTGAGTATCCATTCTGTACAAAAATGGATGCAGTTTGTGGTGAAGTTGAAGTTCAGAGTCCCCATGATAGAATTTTGGATAATCTACCTACAGCCTGTGATTTGTTGAAAAAGGCCTGTTCCCTTTATAAGCCACTTGAAATATGAGGGCGTGTGCTGTTTAAAATTTTTAATATGATATTTTAATACAAAGTAATGATTATTGTAAAAACATAATATAGGGAATAATTTTTTAAAATGTTAAAATTCCCTAACCCTGGCATATATCCTTCATTCCAATTCACATAGCCACTGTTAGCCATTTGTGTTTTTCTAGAACTTATTTAACACAAGAAAAATATGATGAGATTTAAAATACCTAAGAATAGAAAACAAAAAGCAAATTTTCCACCCCCCTTTGTATTTTAGTTCCATTTGCCAAAGGGAACTACTACTTTGAACCACTTCTCTCTTTTATTTTTTTCTAACGGTTACCTCCATACATCTGGATATTTTGCTTTACCTGTCTTTTTTGATTTGTCAACTTCTAGCCATATCAAGTAAATGAGAAAGGAGAGCTCACTTGAACTAATTTCTCTTCTCTTTCCACTCCCTCCCAACCTCACGTTTTTTTTTCAGTTCTATTGGTAATTGTATCCATTAAAAGAACATACTTAATCCTCTATTTTTTGATCCACTAGTTTTAGACTGTATGTCTTGACCTTCTACTGTGTGATTTGAGGAAATTGGAGCCGCTAACTGTCCCTTCACCTGTCTGCTTCTCTACCTACAATGTTCATGACTTTTATATTCTATTCTTTAGCTATAATTAAGTCTGGACATTTCCATAAGTTTGTTTTTAAAATTCAAAGCCAACAACCAACGTCATCATCTACCCTTCTACTGAATTTTTTAGTTCAGTGATCACACTTTATGACGCTCCCTTGTTCTTTGAGTCATTTTTCAACGCACCTTTTTTTTTTTTTTTAATGGATGCAATATCTTTTCAAAACACTAAACGGAATTTCTGGAGCTTCTTTTATGTTCAATGAATAAGCTCTAAGGTTGGTTGTTCTCTTTCTCCATCTTGCTCCTTCTTTCTGGTGCCATTGTTTATCATTGAATATCTGGTAGTCCTTCATTGTATCTGTGCCCAGGCTGCTATCTCTCCACCAAAATCTGCTCTTCTTCTTCCTGGTTCATGGCTAGACTTTTTTCCCCAGATGCAGTTATGTGTTCTACCCAAGGTAATGAGCCTCCTTTAGGTGAGTGCTTGCAAGAGCATGCGCATGACTCTTCCATGACCTCTTTCCCTCTTTCTGAGGCTGAAGTGACCCTCAACACCACGAGTTGATTATGGCTGAGCTTCCTTGATTCATGAGAAGAGCCATCCACAAACAGGATGTCTTGTAATAGTGATATGAACTTTTTATGTTTCTTAGCCACTGAATAATTGTTAGGCACCTTGTCACCATATCTGGTAGTAACCGAATAAAGCAGCTTGCATGGATTAGATGTCTTCTAGATGTGGGTACTGTTTTCCCTCCAAACCTTTTCCCTAAAAGAAAGGGCAGACTGTAAGAAATGTGTGTGCCTATAGGGCATGTCGACTGGCAGGCTCTCTTCTGGGTGTCTTGGCAGGGAGCTGGCAAAACATCTCTTTTCATTATGCCAAAATAAAGCTCTGGGTACCCACAGCCACTCTAGCTTCCCTAGATCCCCCTAAGCAACATTTTCTTTGGAGAGCAACCACCTGATTTTAATCTGAGACTAAAGGTCCTCCCCATTTGTGAGGGGTGTGGGTGGAGGAGGAAGAGTGCATTTGTGTAAATGTTCCAGAAACAATCCTTCAACAAACCACTTCCATTTCTGCCCATTTTTCACTCACTCCTGTTCTCTGTTGCCACCCCTATTCTTGGAGCATCTCTCTTGCTCGCCCACCAAGAATGCTTCCCATGCCCACTGTTCCTTCAGGAACTTGCTGACCTGTCCTGCCCAGGATGCCACTCAATATGACTCCTTCTGCTTCCCATCTTCCAGAAATTAATTAGTCTCTCTGCTCTGCTGATGTTTCTTCTTCCCCTTTCTCTAGAGTTCAATTATTTCCTTTTGGGTTTTTGTTGTTGTTGTTGTTGTTGTTGTTATTGTTTTGTTGTTGTCATCACAATCGTATTCTGGAAGAAAGGTGAGTAAACATTTATATTTATTCTGTCATCTTGTACATAGAAGCAGAGCTCATTTTCAGAAGTACAGAGACTTTATGGGGAGAAGGAATCTGAATTTCACTCTTCTCACTGAGGTCTTGTAAATTAATATTAAGGAGCATGTTGTTCTGTAATCATATCCATTAGAAAGTAATAGTAACCAGAAACCCAATGCTTCATACTTTGTTGGCCTGTGTGTACAAATACAGTCATTTCAACATGAATGTCCAATCCCTTATCTGCACTGTGGGAGCCCCAATTCCTTGGGGCTCACTTTCTTCCAAACATGTCTGCTAATTGACAAGAGGCATTTTACATGTTTTCTTGAATCAGTATAGTTGTTTTTGGCCAAGCCGGGGCTCTGCTACTGCTGGCCTTGACCAAACAACATGACTGCTACCTCAAGGCTATTAGAGCTGGAATTCAACCCCTCCTGGCTGAGCCACTGTGGTCCCAGTGCCAGTAGAGCTGGCATTCCACTACCTCCTTAGAGGGGACACCTGCCAATTCAAGCTGGCCAGATGATCTTGCAAAGTCAGAAGGCATACATTCCTTCCTTCTCTGTTATTCTCAATTAGAAAGGCTCTCTCACACAGCAGGGCTGCTTTTGCCCTAGAAATTTAAGAGAATTTCCAGGAACAGCCTTCTTTCTAAAATGAGCTGACTGTGGCACTCCGACATCAGCATGAGTTGCCATCTTGGTGCCAATTGCCTGTAAGATTCACCTTTTGACTAATAATGCTCTTGAGCTTCACAACAGTGCTGAGATTGCTGGGCACTGTCTTATAAAGGGATGCGGCAGACAATCCTTGTTCAGTTAATCTCTTGCTGGTTGAAAACAGGGAGGGTCAAGGGGGAGGCAGTGATCTCCTAGTGGATAACTTGAGCTCAATGCACTAAAGGGTTTAGTGAAGCAACTCTTTCAATTCTCATGAACAACAGCTCATTGGGTAGCAATGCACACAGAAATTCCTACCCATCTGGTTCTTAGGATCTGTTGTTGTCTGGCTCATTCTGTGCCTCTCCTTCCCCTGGTTTCTGTCACCTCTCCCTCCCCTAAACCATCAGTGTTGATATGTCTAACCACTAACTATGGGTGGGATTCAAGTGTCTCCCACTCCCAAAAGTGATGTCCTAGACCCTCATAATCATTACTTTACAGCTTTCTTAGTCCCATGTAAATCAGTAAATGGAAATAGATCTGAGAGGAGACTGTGTCACTTTAGGCCACATACAGGATTCCTAAGCTTGGAAGAAATTTCTCTTTCTCCAGTCATCATTTATTCTTCCTTTTGTTATCATCTATGCATTACCAATTTTCCCAGAATCTTGGGGATAACTGAATCAAAAAGCAATTCTCAAATATTAGGAAAGCCCACTAGTAGCCAGATAGAAAGAGCCGCATTATATAAAGTGCTCCCACCTGGACTATGAATAAGGCAATGTCTAGACTTTAAGCCTGTACACGAGTTTCCAGGTCAGGTGCACTATTTTCTCTACAGGGTGTGGGGAAAGGTGGCAGGTTAGGATCCCCAGGAGTCAGGGTGCCTAGGCTCCTTTTTATCTGCTAAAGTGGTTGAAGACCATTCCAATAGACAGCCAAACTCCACGGCCTGCCAAGCTCACCCACAAGCTTGAGAATTTCAGCCATTTTGGACCTCAGTATCTTCAACAAGAAAATGATGGATATGGACTAGATCAATGGTTTTCATTTTTTAAGCTGCAAAAACCTTTCTTCAAACAAAATCTATATGGAAGTACAAAGCACAAAGCATATAAAAGCATAGTGGTCAGAGTAAAATAAGAGTGGGAATTCTGGAGGTGGCTTGCTCCCTCTCACCCCTGGGCATTGCAGGAGCCTCTGAAGCACCCCTAAGGGCACTTAGGGTTCTATGGAACACAATTTGAAACCACTGCTCTAGAATATCTTTAAGGTTGCTTTGAGCGCTAACATTTATGACCTCAAATAATGGTGGGGAAAATCTATCTTTGCTCTAGAGAGGAAGCGCCACTTTGGGTTTCACGATGAAATGCCCTGGGGTTCCATTAGAGCTTACCCAGCTAAGGTGCTCGGAACTGTACATAGAACTCAAGAGGAGCAATGATAAGGTACGGTGATTCCAAGCCCACACATGGCCTAAGGCAGAGGACCTGGGTTCAAGTTCCAACTTCACCACCTAATACTCTGTATATTAGTTTGCTCTAACAAAGTACCACAACTGAGTGGCTTAAACAACGGAAATGTACTGTCTCACAGTTGTGGAGGCTAGAAATCCAAGATCAAGTTGTCCAAAGGTTGGTTCCTTCTAAGGGCTGTGAGCAAGAATCTGCTCCATGCCTCTTCACTAGCTTCTGGTGGTTTACTAGTGATCTTTGTTGTTCCCCAGAAGACCATGTGAAGATAAAGGCACCCTGATCTCTGCCTTTATCTTCTCATGGTCTTCTGTGTGGGTGTGTGCGTGCGTGCGTGTGTGTGTGTGTGTGTGTGTGTGTGTGTCCAAATTCCTCCTTTTTAGTAGAGTAGTCTTACTCTACTCCAGCTTGACCCCATCTTAACTAATTACATCTACAAAGACCCAATTTTCAAATAAAGTCACATTCTAAGGTTCTGAGAGTTAGAATGTCAACTATAAATCAAGGGGCTGCAGTAGGGATGGAAAGAGAAATAATTCAACCCATCACATTCTATTACCTTGAACACATTATTTTGCTCTCTATGCCTTAATTTCTAATATCTATGACTTATGGTTGTTGTGAGATAACAAGGCAACTGAAGTGCTTAGCATAGCAAGCATTCAGTAAATGTTAGCTATCATCATGAACATGCTTTTGTTTCATTTTCAATACTTTTGTGAAAGAGTGACACTTGTTATTATTTTATTGCAGCAGTATGTGATGTCCATGTCCCTGGGGGACCATATATAGTGATGTCCTAGACCCTCATAATCATTACTTTACAGTTGTATGAAAACACCCTACGATTTTGTTGTCTCATTATCCAGATTAAATATATATATATATGTATGTATTCTTCTCCCAATAGAGCTTTGAATGGGTAGCTATGTGAAAACAGTAAATTTAAAAAAAAACAACACTTGGTATTCAGCTAAAACCCACACATAGAGCAAATGAAATAGGAGAGCTCTAAGTCCCTCTCACTCAGTCTTTTGAGTTTTCTGAAATTTCTGGTTGGTTGGTTTGTCTGTTTTGCTGTGGTATATCTTATCTTGTTATAATATTTTTTCTTTTTCTATATATATCCCATATGCTAGCATACAGAAAAGTACATAATTCAGCTTGGTGCTCTGGATGTATGTGATTCTTTTTGCTGCCTTGATGGACAATAATTGTGCATATGCTGTCAGTCTGTGTGTGACATCCTCACATTTTGTGATTTTTGTACCCACCTCTTTTTCAGAGGATAAATATATTTGGACATACACCCAGAATTCTGCTATCTAACATAAAGAAAGGCATTCCGGTGTCCGCTGTTAACCTAATCTGAGATGTCTTCCTTGCTGACTGGGATGAAGGCAGCATAAGTGGGCATGGCTGTTTGACAAATAGGTTTCCGATCTCTCAACACTCATCTCCTGGCTTTTAGGAATAAGTTTGACGTGGGGTTTGTTTGCCTGTGTGTATATTTGTCATTTCTGCCAGAGGAGCCAAGATGAGGCAGGCAGACATTTTTTCTTCTGTATCTGGAAAGAAGTGAATGAATCCTTTAAAAATAACCTAATGTCAGCCTTTCTCACTCTGGGCAATGGCTGCAAATGTGCTATACAGGGTAGCAGATCCTTTTTAAGAGCAAGAGAATAAATTAAAGTTTTAAATTAAGATGATAATGTTTGGGGGTCAATTCTCCTAACACATGAAGAGGCTCTGTCAAATTCCCATTTTTCAACATGCAGTAAGATTAGGAGATTTGAAATACAGTTGGTTTTGTGCTCATGCTTTTTGGTAAAAATGAAATGTCATTTCTTCCCTTTTAATTTTTTTTCCTCCTTTTTCTTCTCCTCCTAGTTTTAATGAGATATAATTGACATATAACCATTTTCTTTCTGAATAAATCACACATTATTTAAAATAAACATAAAAGGATAATAATTCAAATGGAAATGAAACCCATGAAAGTAGAGAGGCCCCTGGGAATATATTTAATTACATACAGCATAGATGCAGGATAAAGGGAAACAAATCACAAAGACAGATTTTACTTTAAACTTCTTCAAGGAGGTTGGGTGGAATGAGAATAACAAATTGTAATTAAAAAATGTAAAACCATACCCCTCATTCAAAAATTTTGTGAATTATTGTTCTAATAAAATTTTTAAAAGATAGCAGAAAAATAGCTTTAAGGGAATTACAGCTTTTCTCCAAATGCCTGCTTCTCTCAACATACATACTCTCTGGTCGATATGGAAAATATGAAGAGGACATCTAAGTCCTACAGAAAGTCGCTGCTTTGGAAACTTAGTGACACTTTCATATCTATTCTGGGAGAAGAGAAAGAGAAGGCTAGAGTTCTAGAGGTGGCTGAGTTATATGACCTCAATACATATCCAATGAATAGAATTAATAGTCTACTTATAATATGTGTATATCTAAATTTTACCTTGCTTATAAACTTACAGGCTTTCCTTTCCTTATTTTTGAAAGTCAATATCAAACTGAACACCAGACATTACAGAGAATACTAAATCCATGTGTGTGATAACACAATGTATGTCTCCCAAATAACTAACGTGTGAGTAACTATTTCCACAATGTGAAAAATTTCCGCCTTGCACATTTAGGGCCCCCTGATGTCAACCAGCCATGGATACATGACCCCAAACGCAAGGACTTCAGCCACATAGCCTGCCGTTTTGCCAGATGTTGACTTTGTACTCATCATTGCCATGATAAATAATGACTTTTCCCCCATTCGAAAACTTTTATTTAAAAAACACACAATATCCTCTGTAACCTTCAACCACACTGTGCTTACTGAATGAGAGCCTTCTATTTTCTTCTGAATAGAAACGCCTCCTGCCCAGACCTTGTGTAGCTAGGGATTTGAGTGCAATAGACAATTTCAAAGACTGCTCTTTCCACTTAACAATTAGTGCATTAGGCTAAAATGTTCACACAAATGCAATAGCAACAGAAGGGGTTTGCAATGTAGTGACAAGGTCCTTCTTTTACCTGGATCTGGAGAATGATGAATGAGCATTAGCAGAATATTCTCTGGCCCTCAGGTTTACCTTGATCTTCTCACAGAATGCAAATTGAAATTATACCCACATTTCTATGGTATTTATTACCATGGTCCTGATGTGAGGGTTTTTTTTTCCATATGAATAGTGTAAATGGGGAAACATATTACTGCGAAGAGACGTTATTGTGCCGGGAATGTATAAACAGATGAGGAGAATGGAGCGACATGCTCATAATAGAAACTGAAAGCTCCTCATTTTGTCCTGATTGTCTCCCCTTCCTTTTTAAACAACCTCCCTTTTTTTCCAGCTATCAATACAAAGTTCTTTTTTTGGTAAAATGAAGTGCATTCATGCTGCTTGAAAGAAGCTTTTAAAGTTGATCTGTGGCCACACAAAGGAGAAGCAGCGCTGGGTCAGACCAGGGGAGGAAGCCAGCCTGGTCCGGGTTCATTACTCATGGCTCTGCACGCTGGCCTCCATATCCTTTGGTAAAGCATCAGATAAACGTTCCTCATGATAAACAACTGAAATAATTTTTCTTCGCTGTCAGCTCCCTTTCTCCCTGTCCCAGCCTGTTCTCACACTCTTCCCTGCTCCTCAAAGCAACGGAGCGCAGCTCTTTGGTCTGATAAATGGGCTCCTTTCAACGGGTGGCAGGCTTCAGGAGAAAGAGATAATCCTGGATAATGTGGACACAGTTTTCATTTCATGTCACCCAATTAAACTGCAATTATCCAGAGAGCAACAGCAGAAAACCTGGGAAGAATGGCCGGAGAATGAGGCACTGAGGCGCCCTGGGATTCTTTATACCACGCGCATCAGCCAAGATTTGTTCTGTCCCGATAATAAAGTGGCGGCCTGAGCACTCAGCCACACTAAACGGCCAGGCCAGCTGCAACCTGTGGCTGCGCATGAAATGCTCCCGCAAATTCTATGACAAACAGCAGTTAAGTCACAGTCACATTTTTTGTTTGATTCTTTGCTTCCGAAGCCGAGGTCTGCGCGGCCACCACGCCTATTCCCTCTCCAGCACCCTAGGAGCCTCGCCTCCCCAGACAGATCCAGGCGGGATCGCCCCTCGGACAAGAACAACATCCTTTCTCCATGGTTTCAGTCTCAGCACCTCATGAAACACCATCCCCAAACCAATGACCGGATGCTAAGAGAGTGATGATAACTCGGTTATTATAAACACGTTTAATAAATCACACAGTGCTAGATTAGTCTGAAGCCTGAATAGTTATAAAAATTTCGGTGAACAGCT
Source organism: Plecotus auritus (assembly GCF_963455305.1). Classification (NCBI taxonomy): domain Eukaryota; kingdom Metazoa; phylum Chordata; class Mammalia; order Chiroptera; family Vespertilionidae; genus Plecotus; species Plecotus auritus. Next base: position 46,511,790 of record NC_137772.1, read on the forward strand.
GGCTCATCAATTGGGAGGTTTTCCCTTCATTTAGATGGGATGATACTCAGCCCCCGCAAAGAACTACAACCATGGGGTGACAGAGAGATAAAGGGATTCATCATCTTACATTTAGACATTATGCAGTTTTTCAGGCTCTCTGGCAGTATAAAGCAGAGCACTTTCCGCGGAGGAAATGAGAGAAAAAGCAAACCTTTAGGGTGAGGCTTAAATGTAAATAATTATGGCCGTATCTGTACACACCGTTGAGAGAAGATTAGTACCGGTGAAACTCACTGGAGGAAAAACAATGCGATGGAATGAAAATGACCTTTGAGTGTGACATTGTCAAAGTACAGCAGATAAAATAAGGCAGCTCCCAAACTCCCAAACTCCAAAATAAAATTTTTATCACCCATAACGTAAATCTTTGGATTTATTAATACCCTACTAAAATAAACTGTACAACTTTACCAGCCGGTCTATTTAGCAATGAATCAACTCCTTTAATCTCATAAAATGATTCTCTCGTGTACCGTTTGGCTCTACAGCTCTTCTTCCTTACCCTTTTGGAAATAGATCCCATCTTAATCTTTTTCAGAGTAGTCATCTGTGGCTCCTAAAGGTAGCAAAAGTGACAGAAGAGTCACTCAAAGCGGGTTTTAACCAGAATGACTTCCCTGAGCGGGGCTGTCAGTGGGCCTGGGGCAAGCACCCTCTGCCAGGTTCTGGCCCCACAGGGATAAAATCTGCCATCTGAGGAGAGCCTGCCTGCCTCCCCTCTGCCCTGGGAGGTACCCGAAGCCCAAGGTGCTCGCTTAACCCGGGCCATCAAACAGATGAGAAAGAGCACACCATTGCAATCACACGGGAAACTTCAAAATAATTGGGGAGAGTTGTTGAGATGAATTTGAAAATTTGGGGTGTTCTTCAATAATCATAAATGCAACAATAATCCCAGTGATAATGCTAACACAAGACAACATGTACATGCCTTTCATCTAGGCTCAAAGCACTAGACAAATAATGGTCTGGGCTAGGATCCCATCCTGTGTAGCTTTATGGGAGAATCCACAGTTACAATAACATAATGACACTATGATAATAAGAATAATAATACCTTATGTTTACCTAATGCCTATCTCTGGGAAACCTACAACAGTTTAGAGATGCTAATCTAATTAAACTCCAGGCCCCTGTTAAACAAGGAGGAGGCAGGTATTTTTAATTCAAATGCTGTTTAGGAAATGATGGGAATACTAACATCTGCCACCTCCCTTCCTCCTAGGTATTCGTGAACATAAAGAAAAAAAACATAGCTCAGATTTAAATCTTCTAACTACATGGAAGAACAATGATAATCATAGAATGTAATAATACTGTAGGTCACTTTTCATCTGATATACTTGTCTTTCAAATTATGGGTTAAATTCATATCCTGCATTCTTTCATGGAAGATTTTCACACAGCTTCTACACATGGGAGAAAAGATGGGTATGCTCTGTGGAAGCGAGTCCCCCTCTCCTGCTGAAAAACCTCTGGTAGCTAGTTCCTTCTGCCACTCCTCCTAGAGTGTAATTTTAACTTCCCTAAGAACATCCTTCTAAACATCTCAGAGTTAGATTATATAAACCTGCATCCTTTGAAATGGATTTTGGGAATTTTGAAAACATTGAATTCAGGATATTTAAAAAATACTAATAATGAAACAGTAGTTTGGGCTCAACCTGGGAGGAATTCAGAATAAATACAATTGCTAAGTGTAAAGACACCCTTTTAGAATACTATACTTTAAATAGACAAATTCAATGTAAGGAGTTTGTAGAGTATCCTTTCCCTCCCACTGATTATGAAATGCTTCAAAAGACAAATTTATTTTAAAAGACACTCAAGTCTTAGATGGGAGACATAGCATTACCACAGTCTGTAATCATGTTGTTCATTTATTTACTTATTTATTTTCCCCCAACTAGAAGAAAGCTCAATGAAAGCATGTATGTCTCATTCATTATTATACCCCTATGATAACATATGTTAAGTACATAGCAGATGGTAAGTAAATATTTCTTGAATGAATAGATAAAGAAAGAGGCTCCAGCATAGTAAAACAGCTAAGTACCTGGACTTCGCCATCAGCAGATCATAGTTTGAATCAGGACTCCACTTCTTACTCAGTTTGCAAACTTGGGCAAATCACTGAAGCTCTTTAAGCCTCAATTTTCACATCTATAAAGTGGGAATTGTATCTTTTAGAATTAGATAAGGATGAACTGAAATGAGGTAGGTAAAATCTTTATCACAGTGCTTACACACTCAAAAATACGAACTATTACTTTCTTTTTTCTTTTTTTGCTTCAAAATAGAATGTTAGTTTGACCTCATTTTAAAGGTCAATCTTGTACTTTTGAAATACATTCCTCCCCCTTCATCTTCTGCCCAGCTCACCACTAGGAAGCAACTTCGGGACAGGCATGTAGCTTCGTTCCCTGGCACTACAAGCCACAGCTCTGCTTCAAGCACAGAAAAGCAGCCTCGGTGTGTCTCCTGCCCCCAGTCCAAGGTCCTGGAAAGTTTCTGCCTTGGCCTCTGTGACCTGCACCCAGGTGATGCTGCCATTTAGCCCCCTGCAACCACCAGGACTGTGGGGGCATCCAGATTGTGGGCTGATATTCTCTGATATCTTGGCTCTACCCACATTCAGGCAAGGTAGGAGTCCAAGGCAGGAGCTTCCCATTATTCTCATTTCCTGCTTACAAACCCCCAAACTCACCCTCCTGTTCTGGATTGACTGGTGGTGAATAGATCATTTTAGGACAGAGACAAGGAGGGAGAGGCAGCATTGCCTTAAAATCACCGAGTGGCCCTGGCTTTAGAAGGGAGAAGTTGTCCCAGCACCCTCCCTTCAAACAAACCCTTCTGGGGAAACACATTAGCCTGGGGCGTGGAGGGCAATCTTTGAGACTCAGAAGAATGTGAAGGAGGCAGGAATCTCTCCTTTGTCCTGTATGGCCTTATTTTTGTCAGGATGAGGACATCCTTGGCAACTGTTCAAACCTTGTGGCTATTAACAAATCCAATTCTAGCTGAGACTGGAAGAGATAGGAAGCTTGGTCTTGATCAGTTTGCAGAAAATGTGAGCTGATGGCACACACCTTGTGGGGAGTCAGGGAGAGAGGACCCTGGTCTCATCTGGTCTCCCACATGAACCTGAATCAGGAGGAGGAAGCAGGCTGAGTGCCTAGGAACGCAGTCATGATGCCAGTCAGCCTTGCTCTGCTGCCAACAGCTGCTTCACCATTGGCATGTTATTGAACTTCCCCTCAGTTTTCTTATCTGTAAAGGGGAGATCATATCCTCTTCTTAAAAGATTGCTGTAAGAATTAAATGGGATGATATGGGTAAAATGCACAGTACTGGTAGATCCAAGTACAGGCAGTAACGGCTATGGCTGTTTTTTGTGGGCTCTAGTTCTATTAGCAAAAGAAGAAACAAGCTGAGTGACCACTGATGATGGACTGGTTAAATAATCAATGGTGAGTAAATCCATAACATCATAATTGGGTATGTACAATCAGGGCACATGCCCAGGTTGCCTGTTCAGTCATTTGTTTCCATATTATCTATGGCTGCTTTCATACTACAACCAGTTGAGCTTATTGTCTGCAAAGCCAAAATATTTATTATCTTGTCCTGTATAGAAAACATTTGCCCATCCCTCCTCTAGAGCATCAGAGAAAGTCTGGGTTTCAGATAAGTCTATTGTTTTCTGGAGCCATCTCTAGGCCCTACTTTGCATATAAAAAACCTGTAGAGATGCCCTGTATAGACAGGGTTTGAGTATCCATTGTGTTTCCTGGCTTATTTTTTCTTGCTTTCATTGATGAAGAAAAACCAGGTTCCTCCTCAAAGCCTACTGAACAATGGGCAAATGTGGTTTTGTTTTTAAACATCATCTTAAACCTGAGGTCCTACAAATATATTTCAAAGCAGTTATGAAAGGCCATGGACAATAATCACTTGTAGGTAACCATACCTGTCTATTTTTTAGGAACATTTGCCTCTCTTGACTCAGGGGCAGACTAATCATCACCAGCATCTATCATGCTGCTCTGGCCTAACACTAGCATGGTTGATGGACTGTTGGTTGGATGTGGCCCCCATTTCATCTCACGTTAATACAGCCCTACCCATGCTGGGCTACTGTAGACCAGTGATTCTCAAATTTTATCATCTCTAGAAATCACCCAGGAGGCTTATTAAAACAGATTCTGCCTTCCCCTCTCCCATACTCCTAGGTTCTGATTCAGTAGGTCTAGGATGGAGCCCCATGCATTTGCATTGCTTGTGATTTCCTAGCTCATGCTGATGCTGCTGGTCTGGAGACCATGCTGAGTAGTAGTGCTGTTGATCCCTGCAGTCCATCTTATCTGAGCTCAGCTATGAGCTGCCTCCCAGGACAGAGATTTCCATGGGATAGATCTGTCCATTCACCTATCCTCTAAATCTTGAGTAATTTTTCTCCACCCATACTGTTAACATACCTAGTTATTTTTTGAGCACTTATTATGTATAAAGAACTTGTGATTTTGAAAACTTAACCTCTTGGTTGAGAAGGTGAAACATACATTTACAAAGAAAAATAAACCACTTTGTCGAGTAAAGCTCAACTTAAAAGTTGTCAGCTGCTTCTAAATCTAGAGGTGGATTCAGTTAGTCACCTGGGAGATATTATTTGTCTTGGAAAAAATCACTTTAATGACCTTTCTTAATTATATAAATGTAAGGCAAGTATACATGTATTGTCCTGGAAAGAAAGACATTATAGGCCATATTTTTGTATGTTGACAAATGCCTTTTTTAATATTCCTTGTTAGGAAGGTGGCCAAAGAGGGGTGGGCACATTTGGCAGGACCTGGGTTAGTTTGTCAGGGACACTTGTTCTAACGGCAGAGGCCTGAGTCTGAAGGCCCCTTTAGTCAGCACCTCCAATACACTTGCATGTTTGGGCAGCAACAGCTACAAGAGTGAGTTAAGTTAAAGAGTTTTGACTTTAAAGCTTGCTTTGGCCCAGGCCTTAAGTGTCAGATAGCAACTGCTGGTGAGCACATCTGGTGGGAAAAGGCCTCCTAAGGAACAGTTGCTGCAAGGAGTGAGTCATGGTAGCATTGTGGGAGCACCTGTTTTCAACTGGTTTAGCATGTGGCATCGACAGATGCATTGCACCAGGAAACAAGGGGCCACCTTGTTTGAGCTGTAGCAGGTGAAGTAATATGTGCTAATCACCTTCTGAACATAGAATAGGTAGGTGTTAGGTAGATAGATGGAAGGAAGGAAGGGAGAGATGGAAGGAAGGAAGGAAGGAAGGAAGGAAGGAAGGAAGGAAGGAAGGAAGGAAGGAAGGAAGGAAGGAAGGAAGGAAGGGAAAGAAGTTTGTGGATGGAGAAGAAATTGTAATTCTGCATATCATTTTGAATTGATATGATGAAAACACTTCATTTTTGCACAACAGCACTGCTTTTTTAAAAATATCAAAACTCATGAAGAATTCCATAACTAGATATGTTGGGTAATCAATGTAACTAATCTTTTTTTGAGAGGAATGAAAACCTATGCAAATATAAAGTAACAAATTTGATTTTTATGTCTTAGAAATTTACTCTGATGGCAATATTATAAGAGGAGATCTATGTGAACAATTTTATCAATGGAGGATAGCTTTGAAATAAAAATATGATTTCTTTTAAAGCTACTTATTCAAATTTTATATCATTGTTTTGAAATGTGGTAAAATAAAGGGAAGGGATCAAGCATTTATCCTGCCTTTCAATATGGACTATATGAACCTCAGGAGAAACAACTAACTGATGAGGGAAAGTTTCTCTTTATAGAAGAATTTCAACTAACACATGAAAACAAAATGATAGAATTAGAATATTAAATTTTTCTGCATCCCCTCATGAATTAATGAATCTAAACAAGGAAGTCACCGATGATTGATAATATTACAAAAAGAGAAGACCATAAGTCATGGGGATGTAATGCACAGTGTAGGGAATAGAGTCAATAATATCGTAATAACTATGTACAGTGACAGATGGTTACTAGGCTTACTGTGGCAATCACTTCTCAAAGTATATAAATGTTGAATCACTATGTTATACACCTGAAACTAATATAATATGCATGTCAACTATAATTAAAAACATATTTTAAAAAGAGAGAAGAGCTAGGCATTATGTGCCTCCCAAAGGAAGTACATTCTGTTGCCTATGAAGTAGTCTTGCCATAAAATCCACACAGACTGTGATCAAGCTTCTAGCTCCAACTACCAATTTAATATACAAGCAACAGAAGAACACACACACACCACAACAGCTACCAGTTGGCAGAGTCCAGATTGTAGAAAATTCTACCAAGCAAGCCATCCAGTTTCTCCAAAGTAATTGCAAAGGGATAAAACAAGAAAACGACAGATGACAGGGGAGACTTTAAAGACATTATCAATTATAATGCATGGTCTTAATCAGATTCAATAAACAAACTGCAAAAATAAGTTATAAGATAATGATGAAAACCTTGAATACTAACTGGATAATCAATGATGTTGAGAAATTATTTTAATTTTAGAGTATAATAATGGTTTTAAGTTATACATATATTTTAAAATCTGATACTTTAGAGAAATATACCCAATTATTCATGAAATAATGAGACATCTAGGAGTTGTTCTAAAATATTTAGTGGGGGAGTAGTGAGGAAAGAAAGGTATAGCTGAAGCACAATTGGCCACAATTTGGTAATTTTTGGAAACTAGGTGATAGATACATAATTCAGTACACTGTTCTATCTACTTTTCTATAAGCTTAGAATTTTGCATAAATTAAGTTTTTCTCAAGGCAGAATAAAATGGTAGAAATAGGAAGCACATACATACACATGTAATCTGGCTTGCAGGAAAAGTAGTGTTAGAGGACATGGTATATTTTCTATTAGTTTTGGTCTTACGTGCTTTTATTAGGAAGAATGAAAGGCTCAGAATTAAAGGCATAAGCATATAATTTAAGTTAGAAAAATAATAGTATATTATTCCCCCCCCCCCAAAAAAAAGTAGAAGAAACTATATGGTAAAGGTAAGAGAAGATATTAATGAAAATAATGATTAACAAATCAAAAGTTGGTACTTTGGAAAGACTAATAAAATTGACAGATTTCTGGTAAAAATTTTTCAAGAAAAAAAGAGACAGAAGATACAAATTAAAAATACTATTAGGAGTAAAAGGGGGATATAACTACAGATGTACAAGAGATTTTAAAGAAAATAAGAGCACTCTAAAGTCAATTTTGTGAATATGTTTGAAAACTTAAATGTATTAGTATACATCTTTGAAAAATATAATTTAGAAAAACTGGTACAAGGAGAATATAACTGTCTTGTAATTATTAAAGAATATGAATTAGTAATTTAATTTTTTTCCACACAGAAAACATCAAGTCCAGATAATTTTTTGAGGTAAGTTTCACCGGATGTTCAAATAACAGGTCATTTCAATTTTGTAATAATTCTTCCAGGGAAAAGGAAAGAGGAACTATTGTCCAATGAATCTGATTAGGTTAGTAGACTTTTAATAAGAAATTAGATAAGTATGAAAAACGTGAATACTTCTCTGTCTCACTAATAAGCACAGATGCAAAAATCCTACACAATGCAAACAGATCATGAACAGAGTTAACCCCAAAAATGTACAATTGATCTAAAGTAAAAAATTTATTATTGAAATGATTCTCATGATACTTTTAAAAATAGCCAGTGCTGCCCGACCAGCATGGCTCAGTGATTGAACATCGACCAATGAACCAGGAAGTCATGGTCCTATTCCCAGACAGGGCACATGCCCAGGTTGCTGGCTCAATTTCCAGCAGTAGACAGCCAATTAATGATTCTCTCTCATCATTAATGTTTCTTCCTCTCTCTCCCTCTTTCTTCCTCTCTGAAATCAATAAAAATATATTTAAATGTATATATATGAATATGAGGAAACATCAAATAAAGAGAGAGGAAACACATTTTTACTCTTCCTACTGCTTCACTCTCTCCTGTCTCCTCTTCCTTATCTAATGCTTACCCATCCTTTAAGTCTTCTCCTCAGTCGCCTGCTATATGTTCCCATCTTTGTAATAGTTCTCAAGTTTACCGTACTGTAAATTCCTTGAAGGTGGAAATCATGTCTATTTTATTCACCCCTGAATCCTTATCCTGAGCACAGAATTTGATACATTGAAGTGAATAAATGCATAATTAAATTATGAGTACACAAATATTTAATGCATAAATAAATGAAAAGTGATGTGCAACTAATAATTTGTATTTGTATCATTATTAAGTTCAGTGTTTACAATCTGGGGAATGCAAACTGAAGCTGAATTTTTGCAAGCAAGCTTATTATATAATGTTTTACAACGATTTTAGACCCTTGATCCCAGCACTTAAAGCTCCAAAATGAATTGCCTGACTATTCTAAATTTGTCAAAAATTTCATGAATGTGGTTGAGAGAAAAGGTGTTGTTATCACCATCCAAAGGTGCCAAAAGAGAATTTTTTCACACATTTTGTCATTTTAAATAAAAGTTTAAAGTTGTGGTTTTTATCACTATACTAGAGACCCAGTGCAAAAAATTTGTGCATGGGAGGGCGGGTCCCTCAGCCTGGCCTGCACTCTCTCGAAATCCGGGACCCCTTGGGGGATATCTGACTGATCGAGCCTAAACCAGCAGTCAGATATCCTTCTTGCCCCTAACCACTCTGCCTGCCTGCCTCATTGCCCCTAACCACTTGCCTGCCTGCCTGATCACCACTAACTGCTCACCTTCTTGCCTAATCGCCCCTAACTACTCTGCTTGCCTGCCTGATCGCCCCTAACTGCCTCTGCCTCAGCCCCCACCGCCACAGCTTCGTCTGGAAGGACGTCTGGAATGACATCTGGAAGGTCATTCGGCTGTCTGGTCTAATTAGCATATTACACTTTTATTATTATAGATGCCTGTGCTAGGCATAAAGTGAGAGTTAGCTTGAATTTCTCTAAGATAATAATGTTGCTGACCAAAGTTGCTATTTCCCTTGATTCTGAAGTAAAATGCTTCAAGCTGAAAAAATACATTTTTGAAAGCATTCTGGGGAGTGCTAATTTTTCTAAAAGATTTATAGTATAATTTTGAAGCCTGAATTTACTTTCACCTATCTAACAGCAAATAATTTTGAATTTAAAAATGCATTCAAATATAAGGTATACTGAGATTAAATAATAGCAGTATGGAAAGGACGTTAAGCTATTTGCTGAATGACCAAAGCTCGAATTCCAGCTCTGGCTCTAACTAGTTATATAACTAATGAGTCATTTAAACTCCCTGAGCCTTAACTTCTTATTAGAGGTAAAATAAAGAGACTGAATAGGTACATATATAATTCTTAACACCGGGTTGCAAAAATTCACAATACAGTATGCTACAAAATTTTATTTTGTATGTATGGTTAGCCCAATACCTTTGGAAAGATCTCTTCCAACTTTGTGTAAGTTGGAAGCAGGGTCATCCATTTTCATTTTATTCCCCAGCAGGACCAAGGGGCAATTTTAATTCAAATATTTGGGCTGCCAGTTCCAAAGACAGAGACTCAAGAGGTTCGCAGTGGTAGGGAACACTCTGGGCACTTATCTCCCCCCTCACCAGTGAGCCCACTGGCCTCTGGGGACAGGAACCTGTAGCTGGGGCAGGGGTTTTCTCTGGACTGCTCCGTGCAGGAGACGGGCTGCCAGAAGTGCTTACGGAGGCACTTTCCACAATAACTACCACGTCCGGGAACAGGACACTTCCAGCTTTCATGAATTTGAATGCAGCTATGTGAAGTTCAAAGTTTGGAGTGTTTATGTTTCTCCCCCCAAGAGCTACTTGAGCACAGAATCCCCATTCTATCACCACAGACAATAGCGAAGTGAACTGAGAACATTGTTTAAAGTTTCTGTGCCTTTGCTATAAAGAATGTATGTACCAAAGAGCATTTCTATGGCAGTCAATTTTCTTTTGTTCCTTAAAGGAATATAAAAAGGGGACTTTTTAATTTTTTATTTACGTGAAGAAATGAATATCATTTGTCTTTCAAATGGCTTGTTTGGCCTTTCAGTGCTGGTGGGGAACTGTGGGGTGAGGGATAGGAACAACTAGAACAGAATTTGGTTTTGAGAACTGGTACACAATAATTATACACCAGCTCCTATCCTCTCTACCTCCTCACATTATATTTGGTCACTTGGAATGGTTAAAGAAAATTCAACATTAATTTCAGTTATGTCTGTTATTTATTGAACTCACACTGTATGTTAGCATTACCCCTAGTGCAGTGCAATAATGCAATAATTAATAAGTAGTAGTCCTTAAAGAACTGACAATCTATTGAAGGAAAGTGACAAGTAAACAGAAAATGACAATACAATGTGATAAACTCAGGTGTGTGTGTGTAAAGTATATATACTTTACATGTCTTCTGAAAGTCATGAAGAAGTTTTGAATAGTGGAAAGACAGAAAGAATCTTTGTACAGAAAGATTCATTATTCTAAATATAACTATCCTCCCCTAATTCATCTATAAATTTATCACAATCCCACTTAAAAGGGCAGCAGAATTTTTTTAAATTAAGTAAGTTATTTCCACATATTACATAGAAAAGTAAATGTTTAAAATACTCTTTTTTGAAAGTAGGGAGGAGGAACCAGCCCTATCAGAAAATAAAATATATTATCAAGCTACTATAATTGGTATGAATATACAAATCAATGGACCAGAACAAAGTCCAGAAATACCAAAATAACGTGGAAAATTTGTACATGCTAACATGGCATCCCAACCAGTAGGGAAAAGATGATCAATTTTATATCACTCACTGATTTAACAGATATTCTATTATAGTACATAGCTGGTGTCAGGACTCTCACTATCTGAGGCTTCATTCAAATTATTTTACTAAACTGGTAGATGCATTTGGATTAACACACTCTTCTGCTCGGTTACAATTTGGATGGAAAATGGTCCCAAGCTGGCAAAGACTTTAGTTTGTGTCACATTGAGGTAGCCTTCCTCTACAGATTGAATTTTCCAAATTAAAAGTGATTATTGCCTTTCTTAATCAGTTTATAGTTTGTAAATGACTATAAATGTCCATAGTGTGAAAGGATTGTTTTTCACATGTAATGCATGAAATAGACGCTAAATCTTGCTCTTTCCAATTGGATTTCAAAGAGTGATTGGAACCTGTAAAGGAAATGTTTTATCCACTAAATCTATATGTACTCAGTTCTAATATACAATAGAAACTGAAAATGCTGGAAATACAGCAGTGGAAGTACTTGGCTCTCACAGGGTTTGAGAGGATTGATTCCAATTTTAAAAGAAGCTCTACTGCTGGCAAAATGCTATCAAACAGCATCGCATGCTACAAGGAAATGATTCCTGAAAGAAAGAGTCAATCACTGTGTCAAACTTCATTGTCTTGTTTTAAGAAGCCACCACATAGTCTATTGAATAAATGGTGTTGGGGAAATTGGACAGATTTGTGAAAAAAAAAAAAAATGAAACTAGATCACCAACTTGCACTATACACACACACACAAAAAAAAAAACTCAAATGGATTAAAGACTTAAATATTAGATGTGATGCCGTAAAAATCCTAGAAGAAAACATAGGCAGTAAAATCTTGGACACTTCTCATAGCAATATTTTTTCTGATATATCTCCTCGGGCAAGGAAAACAAAAGAAAAATAAATAAATGGGCCTACATCAAACTAAAGAGTTTTTGCACAGAAAAGGAAACCATCAATAGAATGAAAAGACAACCCACGGAATGGGAGAACATATTCACCAATGGTACATCTGATAAGGGGTTAATATCCAAAATTTATAAGGAACTTATAAAGATCAACACCAAAAAAAAAACCCCAAACAATGCAATTTAAAAATGAGCAAAAGACCTGAGTAGACACTTCTCCAAAGAGGGCGTATTGATGGCCAATAGGCATATGAAAAAAATGCTCAATGTCACTAATCATCAGAGAAATTCAAATTAAAACCATAATGAGATATCACCTCACATCTGTCAGAATGGCTATCATCGATAAATCAACAAATAAAAAATGTTGGAGAGAATGTGGAGAAAGGAAATCCTAGTAAACTGCTGGTGGGAATGCAGACTGGTGTAGCCACTGTGGAAAGCAGTATGGAGTTACCTCAAAAAATTAAAAATGGGACTGCTTTATGACCTAGCATGTCTACTTCTGGGTATTTATCCAAAAGACCCAAAACACTAATTCAAAAGTATATATGTACCCCTATGCTCACTGCAGTGTTATTTACAATAGCCAAGATTTGGAAGCAGCTGGTGTCCATTAGTAGATGAGTGGATAAATGGAAGTAGATACTACTTTGCTGTAAAAAGGAAGAAAAATTTACCCTTTGGGACATTATGGATAGACCCATGCTAAGAACATTATGCTAAGTGAAATAAGCCAGTCGGAGAAAGACAAGTACTATGTGGTTTCACTCATATGTGGAATTTTAATGAACAAACTGAACTACCAAGCAAAGTAGAGATAGACTCGGAGAGCAGGCAGGCAGCTCTGGTGGGGGAAAGGGTGTTGGATGGGGTGGGGTGGGGTGGAGGGACTGAGCAAAAAAGAAAACAGAAAGAATCCATGGACATGGACAACATTGTGGTTATTTGCCGGGGGGCGGGGGGGGGGGGACGGGGGAAAGGTGAGATGGAAGAGGGTATAAAGGGGATAAATGGTGATCTAAAAAATAAAATAAAATGAATTTTATAGAAAAGAAACTGCCACAGCCACCTCAACCGTCAGCAACCACCATCCTGATCTGTCAGCAACCATCAACATCAAGGCAAGACCCTCCACCAGCTCAAAGATTATGACAGTTGAAGGCTCAGATGAGCATGTTTTAGCAATCAAGTGTTTTTAAAATATATTTCTATTGATTTCAGAGAGGAAGAAGGAGAAATAGAAACATTAATGATGAGACAGAATCATGGACAGGCTGCCTCCTGCATGTGCCCCACTGGGGATCAAGCCTGCAACCCGGGCATGTGCCCTGAGTAGGAATAGAACCGTGACCTCCTGGTTCATAGATCGATGTTCAACCACTGAGCCACATTGGCCGTGCAGCAATAAAGTATTTTTAATTAAGGTGTGTACGTTGCTTTTTAGACATAAGGCTATTGTATACATAATAGACCACAGTAACATAAATATAACTTTTTATATGCACCGGAAATAAAAACATTTGTGTGGCTTGCTTTATTGCAATATTCACTTTATCTCGGTGGTCTGGAACCAAAACTGCAATATTTCTGAGATATGCCTGCAATTAGGTCAAGAAAACCTCAAATAATCTTTGTACATTCAACAACATTTACTGCTAAATGGATACCTTGTCCTGATGCAGGGTGCCGTGGTAGAATTATGCACATTTAGTTTTTAATTTTCATAATTCACAGACTTTAAAATCTTTGTACCAGAGGCAATGATCTTGGGAGCAAGGAATAGGTTGAGGGATACATTTCTAAATCATAATGGGCCACCTGGATTCCAAACTTAGTGGGCAAAGATGGAATCTTCTAGGAAAATAAATTTATTTGCATCTAAATAGCATTCATGTGATGAATGAAGGCTTTTTAAAACTTACATAGACATAAAGCAAAACATCAGAAAAACGTTTGCCAAGAGCAGGGCTTGTATGTAAAAATCAAGCTTCACTGCCAATCAAAAAAAAAAAAGAAACGTCCTATAAGGCTGAATTGAACAAAAGACTCCTTTCATGTCTCTAAAAATTAGAGTTTTGTTTCAGAAATATTAATGTTACATCTGAATCAAGCAATATTAACAGGTTTGTGTTAAAAGCATTGGCCTTGATATTCACAACAAAAGAAATTATACAATCATCAGGTTATTTATGTTCCTTTTTGAAGGTTAAAAAGGTATTTGTCGAAATGTTTTAAATTTCTAAATGCTTCAGATTCACTGCCCTTCACCCCTCCCCACTGTGTATTTGTTAAAATGCTCCTTTGACACCCAATTATACAGCATCTTCAGGTTGAATATGGTTTAGCAGTACCCAGGCATTCTATAAAATAGCTGATTGCAAACTTTTCTTGTAACTCCAATTAACTACATACAGGAAAAAGAAGAACTGCTTGGCCAGAGAAGATGGAGAGATGATGAGTGAGCAAGGAAGACAAGTTAGAAAAGAAAATATTTTAAAAATTAGATTTCAAAGTGAACCTTGCCCTTATACACTCAACGAGGAGCCACAATTCTATTCTCAGTTCTAGATCAGACATTTTTATTTCCCCATACACTTATCTTTCAGAGAAAATAGCTAAGCTCAGAATGCCTATTTTCCCATCGGGGCCCAACCAGTATATTTCTGGACTGTTTTGTCCCCTAATCTCACTCCTTGCTAAGACTCTTTCAATTACCAGTATACATTTGACTGGATTGCATATAATTACTTATATGCATAGGGAAAAAGAAAGTTAATAAGTCACTGGCTATGTTAACCTTTTTGTGGTAATTATTTTGCAATATATATGTGTATCTAATCTTCACAATGTACACTTTAAACTCGCATATGTTATATGTCAATTATAACATATAATATCTCAATAAAGCTGGAAAATAAATAAATCACTATCTACCTTGATAAAGAATAAAGAGAAAAGGTACAAATAATCAAAATTAGGAATAAGGATGGGTGAATCACTCTCAGATGCTGGGAAAATTCAAACAGAATCATGAGAAAATAATAAATCCATGTTGATTTTAAATTTTTGTATTCAATTTTGTTTTAAGGGGCATTGCAGGTGTGATTAAAGACCTGAGATGGGGAGATTTTCCTGCGTTATTCAGGTGGACCCAGTCTTATCATATGAGACTTTCAAATTAGAGAGAAGGTCTCTGGCTGTGGTCAGAGAGAGAAGTGATGCTGAAAGGAGGTCTAAGAGATGCATTGTTTCTGATTTTGAAGATGGGGGAGTGCGGAAGGGAGAGAGGGAGGAACAAGCCAAGGAATGCAGGCAGCCAGTAGAAGCTGAAAAAGGCAGACTCCTCTGGAGTCTCTGGAAAGGAATGCAGTCCTGCCAACACTGATTTTAGTCTCATGTGACCTGAGTCAAACGTCTGACCTAGAGAACTGTAATATAATAAATTTGCATTGTTTTAACCATCAGTTTGTGGCAGCTTGTTACAGCTACAATAGGAAACTAATACACTCACTTTTAGGTGTTTTTAAAAAATATATATTTTTACTGATTTCAGAGAGAAAGGGAGAGGGACTGAGAGAGATAGAAACATCAATGATGAGAGAGAATCATTGATTGGCTGCCTCCTGCACGCCTTCTACTGGAGATCAAGCCTGCACCCCAGGCATGTGCCCTGTCCAGGAATCAAACCATGACCTCCTGGTTCATAGGTCAACGCTCAACCACTGAGCTATACCAGCCTGGCCCTTTTTAGTTTTTGAGTGCTTTACATGTACAAATACTTTATCTCATATCTGTCTAGGCTTTTTTTTGAAGAAATGGAAATTTAAATAAAAACAAGTTCAAAATAATAGAAAATTAGAAGTGGACAATTTCCAGCATCCGATGGTTTACAGTCCAATCCATGCACAAAAGCTAAACTTTCTAAATGTGTCTGAGATGAAATAAAGCAAATAAAAACAAACCCCGAGAACATCAGTCTCTGCTAAGTAGCTGCTCCTCAAAATTGTCAAAGGCAGTTTTCCTGGGGACACTCTGAAAGCTTACAATGGGCTCTTTTATAACGTTGCATTACTCACAGACCTTGGCTCCAGAGCCCTGCTGTAGGTTGGAGCAGTGGTCCATGTCTTATCTTCTTCTTGTCTAGTCCTTACACTTAGATCCTCCAACAGAGCTTGCTTTCTTTTCTTCTTGGTAACTAATACCACCCAGCCTTCCCTTTCGATGCGATTCCCCTCACCTGGTTGCAAGGTAGCCCGTCTCTCCATCGTTCCCACCTCCTAGCAGCCTCTGAAGACAAGCACAGGTCTTGTTTTGTTTGCGGAATCTCCCCTCTAACGGCTATGGTGAACAGTGAGACAGGAATAATATGACAAAGAGGGAATGACAAAAAATAGCAAATGAGCCCTAGACAGTTTGGCTCAGTGAATAGAGCATCGGCCTATGGACGGAAGAGTCCCAGGTTCAATTCCGGTCAAGGGCATGTACCTCGGTAGCAGGCTCCTCCCCAGCCCTAGTCTGGGAGTGCGCAGGAGGCAACCAATCGATGTGTTTCTCTCACATTGGTATTTCTCTCTGTCTTTCCCTCTCTCTGAAAATCAATGAAAAAATATCCTCAGGTGAGGATTTAAAAAAAAAAAAAAAATGTGGTGAAGGTCTTCTAGTCTCTGGCTCCTAACTAATTAAAATCATAAAAGCTGCCCTGGCCGGTTTGGCTCAGTGAATAGAGCAGTGGCCTGTGGAGTGAAGGGTCATGGGTTTGATTCCAGGTCAAGGTCATGTACCTCAGTTGTAGGCTCCATCATGGCCCTGGTCAGGGTACCTGCGGGAGGCAACCAATAATATGTCTCTCTCACATTGATGTTTCTCGCTTTCTGTCTCTCCTCCTCCCTTCCACTCTCTCTAAAAATCAGTAGAAAAATATCCTTGGGTAGGATTTAAGAAATAATAAATTCTGAGAAGCAAAGCTGCGAAGGAACAAAGCTAAGAGTCTCTAAGACACAAAGGATTGGAAATTACAATTTAAGAATTGAGGAAATAATAAGTAGCTGTGATGTTTGTGCCTGAATAGATATTCTGTGCATGTATGTGTATATGTATGTACATATATAATAATTTCAGCCTTGGACTTTTTCTTTCTTCATGGTGGAATTGTGTAATTATACAATGACAATGTTACAAGAAGCCATAGAGGTCATTTAGTGCAACCCCCACATTTTGCCAAGGAAAGATTGAAAGCCAGACAGATGGAGACTTGTCTGTCCTTTGACTTCTTTTTCTTTGCTTTTCAATCTTTTCCCATCAGCAGCACTTCAACCAAATGATTGGATAAGATTATGTAGGTTGGGGTCAGGCTATCCCTTATTCTGATTGACCATGACAATCTCTCCCTTTAATGCCTTTCCTTTCTATCTAATCTTCAGTACTATTAATCCATTTCTTTCATGATTAGCCTCTGCCTGATTTGTCTTTTATAGATAAACTGAGTCATCAGCAGGCATTTAGCTGGAAGTCAGCCTTGCTATATGTCCAGCTCATAGAAGTCTGTGACTTTCTATCTTATCCTATCTCCTGGATCAAAGGTTTTTGTTGAACTAACTTCCTTATTGTGTCAAGTGTTAATCTTCTTTTAGTGATAGAGAAATTGTCAAACTAAAGTACTTTGGAAAAATGAATACACTGACCTGTCATTTCCAAGTCCTCACATAATCAGAGTCCTAACTTGTCCTATAGGCACATATCTCCTAAAAATGTGAAGGCAGTGTACAAAGTCTCCAGAATCACAGAAACCTTGTAATCCTCAGAAAGAATATGCTGAAAAAAATTCAGTGCAACAATCTGACTTGGTATAAAAAATGAATGATAACTAGTATTTATCCAGTGCTTTCAATGTGCTTGGTATTATTCTAAGTACTTTACATATTTCTACCAAATATTCATTTACTGATTATTTGATTTGTGAGTATTATATATACACTAGAGGCCCAGTGCACGAAATTCATGCATGGTGGGGGGAAGGTGTCCCTCAGCTCAGCCTGAACCCTCTCCAATCTGGGACCCCTTGAGGGGTGTCCGACTGCCCGTTTAGGCCCAATCCCAGTAGGGCCTAAACGGGCAGTCGGACATCCCTCTCACAATTCAGGACTGCTGGCTCCCAACTGCTCGCCTGCCTGCCTGCCTGATTGCCCCTAACCACTTCTGCCTGCCAGCCTGATCACCCCCTAACCACACCCCTGCCAGTCTGATTGATGCCTAACTGCTCCCCTGCCAGCCTGTTAGCCTCTAACTGCCCTCCCCTGCAGATCTGGTCACCCCTAACTGCCCTTCCCTGCAGGCCTGGTCCCCCCCAACTGCTCTCCCCTGCAGGCCTAGGTGCCCCCCAACTACCCTTCCCTGCAGGCCTTGTCGCCCCCAACTTCCCTCCTCTGCCAGACTGGTCACCCCTAACTGCCCTTCCCTGCAGGCCTGGTTCCCCCCCAACTGCTCTCCCCTGCAGGCCTGGGTGCCCCCCAACTACCCTTCCCTGCAGGCCTTGTCGCCCCCAACTTCCCTCCTCTGCCAGACTGGTCACCCCTAACTGCCCTCCCTTGCAGGCCTGGTCCCTCCCAAGTGCCCTCCCCTGCTGGCCATCTTGTGGCGGTCCATCTTGTGTCCACACGGGGGCAGCCATCTTTGACCACATGGGGGCAGCCATATTGTGTGTTGGAGTGATGGTCAATTTGCGTATTACTCTTTTATTAGATAGGATAAACACTTTTCTTAATGGACAACACAAAATTAGGCACTGCTGCCATTCGTTAAGTGCTTTCTAAATGCCAGGTCCCATGCTTGGCATTCAGGATGTGGTGTTAAACAAGATCTTCCTTCATGAAGTGTATATGCTTTAGAAATGGGAAAGATAGACACACACAATGATATACTATCATGTGATAAATGCTATGAGTAAATGACGGAATGAGAATCTAATGATGGAAATAATTACTATTCTCTGGGACAGTATGGGAAGAGGTAATATAGAGTGAGGGTGGGAGTTGAACCAAAATATAGGTCAAAACTAGATGGTGACAGAAGTTATATGCCACATAAAAATTTTTGTATTCTGTTGATAGGAAAACACAAGGTAATTAAACAGAGGAAGGTCATGGTTACCTCTGTAATTGGGAAAATGGCTGGCGTAGGTAAAGAAAGGTGGGCACTAATTAAGAGGTTATTGGAGCCCAGCTGGAGTGGCTCAGTGGTTGAGCGCTGATCTGTGAACCAGAAGAGGTTATTGGAGTGGTTTAGTATAGAGATGATCAATGCTTAAATGGATATAAGAGTTCTGAAAAGGAGGGCAGGAGATGGACTCAAGGGCCAGTTCAGTAAAATGTACAGAATTTGTATATAGATTGGATTTGACACGAGGTGCAAAGGGCCTTAGTTAATTTGTAGATTTCTGGCCTCTGTAACTTGGTGGGTGGTGGTGCCCTTTATAAAATAAGGAAAAAAATGTGTCTTGCTTTAATCCAAGTTGGAATTATAAATCAGGTGCTAGAAAGAGAGGCATTCGCTAAATAAATGTGTTGAAAATAATTCCCAAAGTGGTGGTATTCAAAAGTGTAGATGTGTACAGGGCTTCAATTGGCTTTGATTAGTGAACATTCTATTTGGCAGTTCAATATTGGCCAAAGGGAGGGAGCCCTGGTTTGGGTAGATTGTATGAGTCTGTCATATTATTCATGATTCCTTAGGGGACTAACTTCCACTGGAGAAAATGAGGTTTGTTTTGCAGCTGTGCTTCATGGTTGACATCTGTGTGTGCAACCGAAGCTGCCTCAGACAGGTGGTCCAGTTCCAGTGCTGAGCCACTGCAAAATGAGACTCTAGACTTCAACAAAGTCACAGAGAGGCAAGAGCTGACCCAGAAGTGTGTGTCCCATCCAAGTTAGTCCTAAAGCTCTGAGCTGAACGTCTAAGAATCAGCCAACATACTGTAAAGTGCACCTGAAGTTGTGAAGGCAGCTTAAGAGCAGTCATTCCTAACAACATGACTGAACCATGGGGCCCACCAGCGAGCTCTGGAGTATGAGGACACTTTCCTCTGGGTCCTCTCAAGACAGAAAAGTGCGTAGCCTTGAAACCTGTCTATACGCTTATTGGAGCCTGAAATGATGGCATCTCCATTGGTCCATAGGCCATGCCTCCAAAGATTCTTTTTCCAAATACTAAGTGTGAGTGGAGGCTGATTCATGTTAGCCACCTATCAGAGGTGGCTTGGCAGAGGGGCTTAGGAAGTGAGATTTAGCTTAACTCTCTAAATCTTAACACCACTGTTGCCTTTCTCTGAGTTTTGTGCAAATAGCTTACCTGCTCTGGGCCCATATTTTCCCATACATGAAATGGTGGCACTAATAGCACTTAACTCATAGGATTAAATGAGACAATCTAATCTATGAAGGTCAAAAAAATCATTTCCAGAGATGAACGGATAAAGAAATGTGATACACACACACACACACAAACACACACACACCACACACAATGAAATATTATTTAGCCATAAAAAAAGGAAATCCTGGTATTTGTGACCTCATAGATAGGACTGGAGGGCACTATGCTAAGTGAAATAAGCCAGACAGAGAAAGACAAGTATCACATGATCGCATTCATATGTGGAATCAAATGAACAAAATAAACTGGTGAACAAAATAGATCCAGAGACATAGAAGCATGGAACAGACTGTCAAATCTCAGAGGGAAGATGGGGGGAAGGTGGGTAAGTGGGAAGAGATAAACCAAAAAAAACTTGTATGTATATATGCATAACCCATAGATACAGACAACAGGGAGGTGAAGGCCTGAGGCAGGCTAGAAGAGATCAATGGGGAGGAAAGGGGAACATATGTAATACTTTCTACAATGAAGTATAAAAAAATTAAAGTGCATACAGTACTCTGTAAGCTTTTAAGAAATAAATGGTAAATAAAAATATTCTTAACACACAAAGAGTTAACTGTGTGAGGTGATGGATGTGTTATATTGACCTTGGTAATCATTCCACAATAAGTATATCAAATTATCACATTTTATACTTTAAATATATACAGTTATATTTGTCAATTATTTTTCAATAAAATTGGGAGAAAATAAAGAAAGAAAGAAATATTTTTTAAAAATCATGGATTTTGAAGTTAGATACCTGATTGAAAATCTGAGCAATGAGACATATTAGCTAAGTGATCATGGGAAAGTCAGTTAAGCTCTCCAGTAGGTTTTTCATCTGTCAAATGTGGATAATAATATGCCTCATGGGCGGGATGATGATTAAAGGCAAGATGCATGTGTGAAGAAATTTAGCTCTGTGACCAGCACAAGGTTGATTTGAACAAGTGATCCTGTGGCAGAATGACTCCTATGGGCTAACTTGAATAATTTGCAGCCTTTTAGTTCTTTTTAATCCTGCTCTTGTAATTTAACCAAATTTAATACTCTACAACTAGCCTCTTAATAAGAAAAGAAGCTCATTTATTAGCTAGATGGACAACAAAGTAGTAAAGATTAAAATGGTTGCAGTGAACTAGACTCTTGTTTTCCTACACCTGGTCCCAGGATAAAAAACTGCCAGGGATCCAGGCATTCCCAGTGGAATGGAAATATGATGGATCTGATATTTAGAGGTCATGGTGTATAGATCCCCATATTTTCTGTGTAATAAGTATAAATATAATGGTTAAGATCTTGGATTCTGGAGCCAGACTAACTGAGTTCAGATCCCAACTTGCTAACTGCAAGCCCCGTACTATGGGAAAGTTTCTTAAACTCTTGGCCTCAATTTCATCATCTCTAAAATGGGCTAAAAGGAGTACCTACTGTGTAAGGTTGTTGTGAATTTGTGGAGTCAAAACAAATAATATATTAGATTGGTACTTAGAATATATAATAAGTGCTCAAAAATTATGTAAGTGACTATATCATTTATCATCAAACTGGGACAATTTTGCGAGTGAAAAGGCGTGCTATTAATAACTAGGCTGAACGTCTAACTGGCATATTTTGAACTAAACAATCAGTTTTGTATAATGTAGCCTCAACTCCTGTTCTATCTCCACCCATCCACCTTGATGGCCAGTGAGATGTAATGGGATTAAATTTTTCTCTAAGCAGATTGACGCTTCCGAATGGCTAATGAACTCATGAATCTTATTTTCTTTGACAGATGGCCTACAGGTCTTAGTTTTCATTCATATTAATTTACAAATCTATTAGGATACTTTCTGGCATGTCTATCATGAATCACAAGAAATCATTCATTTCTGTTTGGGCTAAGTATCTCACTTCAGTAGTACCATACAACCAACCTAAAATTTTGATGAAAAATTTAATGGGAGTACACCTAATTTTGGAAAGTATTATAAACTTTGATCATTCTTAAAATAGTTGAAAGCTCCAATAACTACAATCCTTAAATCTGCTCAAACAACCTATTAAAAGGATCGTCATACAAAGTAGCACAGTTCCTAATCTCTGGTACACCTAGTAAACTGGTCAAACCCAGATTCATGATCACTCCAGCTGATGGTGTTGATGACAATGATGTCAGCCAGTGAAAGTGATAGGAACTTCCCCACTAGTCTTAGTGTAGCCAACTGATACACCAGCTCCAGTCCAAGTTCAGAATTCAGACTCAATCCTCCTTGTCCCCACTATTTTCTACTATGAATCATGAACCATTAGCAGCTACATCAAACCAGAAGGAAGTGCAATACATGCTTTTATCCTCCTCAGACGCAAGCAGAAATGATAAGTTTTAAATATTACTGTATTGGATCAGTTACTTTATTTTATTTGGAGAGTCCAGTTTAATAAATCACAATTGTGGCTGAGACTTGCCGGTCAGTATAAATTTACCCATTTGCTCACAATGCATATTTATTACCTACATTTCTAAACCTTAATATAGCCTTGGCTTCTTTTTTTCTTTTTCTCCTTTTTAAACCATGGCAAGAAACCAAATGTAGATGGAAATTCCCAACCACAGGTTAAAACCTGCTTTACCAATTTTATCCAACTTACAAAGTCAGACAATCATATTAAGGAAATAAGCAGTTTATCCTTATTATTTAGTGAGCATCTATTATATACCTAGTTCTGTGCTAGGAAATATTGAAGATGTGGTCCACAGGGAGTCTTGGCCAGGTGACACCGTTAGTTGGTGCATCATCACATATACCATAAAGGTTTTGGGTTTGATCCCTGACTTATGAGCCTATGGGAGGCAACTGATCGATGTTTCTCTCCCACATTAATGTTTCTCTCTGTCTCCCTTCCTCTCTGTAAAACTAATAAAAACATATCCTCAGATGAGGATTATAAAAACATAGAAGGAACATTTGTGAAACAATGATGATGAAAAACTCTGCATAACAGAGAGAGATCTGTGATGTAAATAAGTTCTTCAAGAGAAGAAAATCAGCCCCGGCTAAAGGAAGCCTGGTGAAGGAGGCCTTAAGGATGGCTGAAATCTGGATAGATGGAAAAAGTGGAAGGTCTTTTTCTGTCTCTACCAGTGGGGGAAGTCATTACAAGTTCAGACAAAGCAGAGAGTTAAGACTGAGAAAGTCCTTGACATTTTTGAATGAAATAAACCTATTTTGGGGGACACTCGGGCAACTAAAGGGGTCAGGCAACAAGGAGAGAGCCCAATGGTTGTAAGGTTTCACTCTAGGTTTACTTGATGACTAGCAAAGCTGCCATTCTAATCGTACAGGATTTTGAAATTTTAAAATAAGCAACAGCATTTGATAATTATAATTGTTCCTTTATTAGCCCCCTTTTTTTTTCTGTTCAGAAAGGGAACAGGAGAAAATTCTTCCCCAGGAAGAAATGCCTCTCAAAAAGAGGCTAAAACCCTAATCTGTCGTGTGATGTCACAGCAGAAGTCAAATAAGGTCATTCAGTTTGAAATGTGGCTGATTTCAGGCTTGATGTCCTTAAAACATAACAATATTGCAAATATATTGGCTTCCCAGTGAGGAAGAGGTTTATTGGAAGAACAGCTTTCAAATCTGGCAAATAAATCAGTTTCTGCAATGCCCGCCCCTGGCAGTCATTCATAGAAATTTATTACTTGGCATCTTGATTCAACCACATATTATTGCTTCATTAAAAGTGCTTCTTTTAATAGATCAATAGAGTTGCCTTTAGGAATTGCTCTAATGCCACATATAGTTTTATTCAGAGTGGTAAAAGGTAGTCAGGAAGGATGACACACGGGCTCAATGAAGTCTGAGCTGAAATGTGCAGGATACAACATGTCGTTTTGTGTCAGGGTGCACGTAACACAAATCATAGCTCTTTGAAACAGAAAGAAAAATCCGAGCCAATTCAAACTAATGACCTGGCTCTTGTTCTGAAGTGGGTGGGGGTTTACATGCAGCCTCTGCTGCTGCTCCTGAGCGCCTGAGGCTGGGCCTTCTTGCACTGCAGCCAGAGGGCTTGGCCAAGGCCAACCGAGGAGGATGAGAAGGTAGAACAAAAGGAGGAATGTGATTGCACGTGCTTTTTCACTCTCTGAAACCTCTGTCCCGGTCCTTCTCCCTTTTCATATAGTACACTGTTGTATCTTTCTCCTATCCAGTTTTCTGTTCTTTCCTTTTCTGAAAAATGTGTAGGAAGTTTCACTTCCCATGGCGCTGCCACACGGCTTCTCTCGGGTCTGGTCCCTTCAGAACTGCTCTGTGAAAGAAAAGTTTTACCGAAGTGCAGGGCACACTTCTAATTTACCTTGATGTCAAAGGAAAACCACATACTGGGGCAGAAGCACTTCTAAACAAAGTGGGGAATTATGTGACGGTACATTGCTATCAGTGTGTGTGTGTGTGTGTGTGTGTGTGTGTGTGTGAGTGTGTGTGTGTGTGTATGTGTGCACGTGCGTGTGTGTGTGTGAAAGAGAGAGAGAGCAAGAGAGAATGCATTTACAGGGAGCTGACAGGGAATGGTTTTAATGAGGAATTACTGTTTGTTGTTTTGAATAGATCATCCCATAAAGAAAATTAATCAAGCCAGATTAAATATTCATGAAGGGTGTAATTTTAAAAACCACATCTGTAAAACCACACTTGAAATTCAACACTTGGGGAATGTGCACCTTTTGTTAGTATCCTGCCTGACACATTTTCTCCCACACTCATCTCCAACCACACACACAAGTCTGCTTTTTTCCATAATGGGCAGCATTGCCTGCAAAATTGTCTGGCAAGGTAAGGGAGGATTTTTCAAGTTGTTATTTATTAAAATAAACTTCCATTGAGTTTTTCTTTAGTCTACTATATGCCATTGCCATTGTTGAAATAAATGTAAATAATCTTTGCTCATTTCATTCCTCACTGATTAAGGTCATTTAATATTAACTAGTTTCACTGCTACCACTCTCAGCATATAAAGAAACTAGAGACCCGATGCACGAAATTCGTGCAAGAGTAGGCCTTCTTCTCCCCAGCTGCTGGCCCCGGCTTCCCTCTGGCACCCGGGACCTGGGCTTCCCTCGCAGCCCTGGCTTCGTCTGGAAGGACATCCAGTCTAATTAGCATATTGTGCTTTCATTATTATAGATGTTATAAAAATTAGCTCTAGAATTTCTTTTCTTCTTAATAGACCTTTCTGCCAGAGTCAAAAATACCTTTTTTTTTTAGTTAGTGGGTGTGCAGTCTTAGTTATGGGATGAATACGGGTTAGAGATCTGTTGTACAAAGTAGTGCTCACAGTTCACAACACCTGTTGTGAACTTAAAAATTTGTTAGGAGGGTAGATCTCATATTAATGGTGCTTACCACAAACAACAAAAAGGGGGGTCACAAAAAACTTTTGGAGGTGATGGATATATCTGTTATCTTGATTGGGGTGGTAGTATCATGGGTATACTAGTATGTATAAACTCATCAAATTGTATGCATTAAACATGCACAGTTTTTTTGTTTCTCAATTGTACTTCAGTAGAGCTGCTAAAAACATCACTTTGAATTTCCAACAGACTTTAATGAGAACAGTGGCCATCAGTTAGATAAATCATTACATAAAAAATAGAAATGTGCATATAAGCATATCCCTTTAATTGTACTAATCAGAATGAGAATGCATATGACACACACACACACACACACACACACACACACACACCTTATTCTTAAAACTTGCCCTTTGGGCTCTATTCCTTGAAAGTGAGTAAAGGAAAAGCTTGAGAAATCTGTAAAAGATGTGCCCATTTTATGTCCTTATACTTTTGCAGATATTGACTTTTCTGTGCTCTGATTTTTACAATCACCAGCAAACTAACCTTTCACAAAAATGCAGTGCCTCCTAAGTCTTGGTATGTAGCAACTTTTCCAGTGCCAAAGTACCCCTTCAGAGCAGTGTGCTGTCCTTTTTAGATGTGCCCGACCAGAGAAATGCTTGAATTCAATGGCCGGCATTTTGGTGTCAGAGTGTGTGCACACATGTGCACGCACACACCCAACACCCATAGGCAGTCTTGGTATTCTTGATGCTGGGCAATTTCATTAAAATTTCATTTCAGTCGCCAGTTGTGACCTCAGTGTGTCCAAGAAGAAAAGGAAAAAATGGCTGATACAAAAGGGAGTGAAAGTAACCTTACTGAACAAATAAACTGGCAAGTGTATCTAATAATTGCCTGGGTTCAGCATTTTCTGCGATAAATGAGTAAACTTTAAATGTATCTCTGAGATGCACTATCACAGGCATTGCCGTGGGCAAGTTTTATCCAATGATGAAACAGCAAGGCCTAGTGAGATAAAGATGATAGAAGGGGTGCTATCAGGTGGCAGCTGGGTAATTACAACTCTCTATTTGGGCTCTGCAGTGATGCTGCATGTGATAAGTGGGGAATAATGAAGAAAAAGGAGTAGTGATAATGCAGGAGCTAAATGGGAGAAAATAGCCTATCATAGCCCACAGCCCTCCGAGTGCCTGTGGGGACTTGGGACTATCTTTTTCAGTTTTCATCCACAGAAAAAAAAAGTACTCTCTCTCTTTCTTCTTCTTTCGCTAAATTTATGTCTGGTGGGACAAAAGGAAAAACTGAAAAGAAATCGAGGGTATGTGAAGAGAATATGACCTTTGCAAATAACTCTGAAGGTCACTATGTAATTATTCTAAAATAAAAGTATCCTGTAATCTCCCCCGTACTCACAAAAGATGCAAGAGCATTTTTAAAATGTGATTCCGCACAATTTTGCTGGGGATCGTGGCTTATAAAAGGTCAAGTAAAGTATTTCCAGTGACAGCCTGTCCAGTGGAGTCTCATAACACCCAGCCATTTGTTTACTAGAGTCAAACTTTGCTTACAACACAAGACAAGCCAAATGGAAACGGACTGCTTCTGGATGATATTTTAGGGCCAGATTTTTAAAACAAAATAGCCTATGTAAAAGTTAACCTTCCCCCTTTAGTCATGTAAATCAGTCTGGATTTCACGTGGGCCTGAATTTGGATTAATTTTATTTGTTTGTTTTTGTTTTGCTTGGAACCATTCTAAACCTCATATTGATGATTAATTAAATCAAGGGGGGAAAGTGTATATAGTATGTGTGCACATGTTGTGAACAAGTGTGTATAGTGTGTGTGTAAATGATGGTTAAGACCCTTTTAAAGGTTTGTTTTTTAATTGTGGCAAAATACACATAATATAAAGTTTACCATATTAAGTTCACTGTTGTTAAGTACATTCAGATTGTTGTGCAAGAATATCCGGAACTCTTTTCATCTTGCAAAATTGAAACCCTATACTCATTAAACAACATCTCCCTGTTCTCCCCTCTCCTCACCTCTGGTAACCACCATTGTACTTCTTATTTTTATAAATCTGACTATTCTTGGAACCTCATATGAGTAGTATCATACAGTATTTTTCTATTTGTGATTGCCTCATTTCACTTAGCATAATGTCTTCAACTTTCATCCATGTTGTGAAAAGAAATCGAGGGTATGTGAAGAGAATATGACCTTCCTTTTAAGGCAGAATAATATTCCATTTTCTGTATATATCATATTTTGTTTTTCCATTCATCCATCAATGGACACGTGGGTTACTTCCACCTTTTGACCATTGTGAATAATGCGACTATAAACATGAGTGTACAAATAGCTCTTTGAGATACTGCTTTTAATTCTTTTGGGTATAATCCCATGAGTAGTATTGCTGGATCACATGGTAATTCTATTTTCAATTTTTTTTGAGGAATTGTCATACTGTTTTCCATGGTGGCTGCACCATTCTACATTCCCACTAGAAATGTGTAAGGACTTCAGTTTCTCCACATGCTTGCCAACACTGGTTATTGTCCTTTTCATTTCTTATGTAACCATCCTAGTGAGTGGAAGTGTTATCTTGCTGAACTTTGATTTACATTTACCAAATGACTAATGATGTTGATCATTTTTCATGTGTTTATTGGTTATTCTTCTTTGGAGGTATGTCTATTAAAATCATTTGGCCCATTTTTTCAATTGGGTTATTTGTCTTTTTATTGTTGAATTATGAATTCTTTATGTGTTCTGGATATTTGACCCTTATCAGATACAAAATTTTCAACTATTTTCTTCCATTCTGTAAGTTGTCATTAACTCTCTTGGTAGTATCCTTCACTTTCAATTTTAATGAAGTGCAATATGCTATATATATACATATATATATATATATATATATACACACACACACACACACACACACACACACACATATATAATTGTTGCTTATGATTTAAGTGTTATATCTAATCCAAGGTCACAAAGACTTACAACTAAGTTTTCTTCTAAACATTTCACAGTTTTTTTTAAAATTCATTTTTAAAGAATGCAATTTTAAAATGTTTTAACTGGACCCTAAATGACAATATCTAAAACTTGGATTCCACATTGAAATGTACATGCACAGAAATGTGCCTAGCTAAACAGATACATGTAGTAAGTCACTCTGCTATCGTGGCAGCTATTAGCCGGACTCCTGGGTATAGAGGGGACTAAGACACCATTGCAGCCTTGAATAAGCTTGTGATGTGGTGAGAGAGAAGGATTCTGAAAAAAAATCATTATAAATGTACTAGAGGCCCATTGCATAAAGATTCATGCAATAGGCCTTCCTTCCCCTGGCTGCCGGTACTGGTTTTCCTCCGGCACCTGGGACCCAGGCCTTCGCTCTGGCCACTGCCTTCCATCTTCGCTCAGGCTGGACCCTTCAGTCTTTGCTGCAGCCAGAGCCTTCAGTCTTCACTCTAGCCAGAGTGCCGCTCCTGTAGCTCCCTCCACCCCCCGCCCTTCCCCTCATAGCAGGCGTCCCGCCCCGCCCGGCCACTCCGCACCTGCATGTGTGCTTCCCAGAGGCCCGGAGTGGCTGGGGGTGGGGCTGACGCCATCTGTGTTGGGTTAATTTGCATATTCACTCCTGATTGGTTGGTGGGTGTTGCGAAGTGATGGTCAATTTGTATATTTCTCTTTTATTAGTGTAGATTAGTCTGTTCAGACCACAACAAAATACCACCAATTGAGTGGCTTAAACAATCCTATATAATAAAGAGGTGATATGCAAATTAACCCTCATGCCCTCACAAGATGGCTGCCTATGACCAGGCCGGCAATGGGGTTAGTGAGGGATGACCAAATGACTGAACAAGCAGGCTGCGTGGGGCAACCAGGCCAGCAGGAAGGTTAGTGAGGGACAACCAAACAACTAAACAAGCAGGCTGCGTGGGGCGACCAGGCCGGCAGGAAGGTTAGTGAGGGACGACCAAACAACTGAACAAGCAGGCTGCATGGGGCACCCAGGCCAGCAGGGGGGTTAGTGAGGGATGACCAAACGACTGAACAGCAGGCTGCATGGGGCAACCAGGCTGGCAGGGGGGGCTGTGAGGGACAAACAAACGACTGAACAGCAGGCTACGTGGGGCAACTAGGCTGGTAGGTGGGGCAGTGAGGAGTGACCAGGCCAGCAGGGGGGGTGCAGTTGGGGGTGATTAGGCTGGCAGGGAGGGCAGTGAGGGGCAATCAGGCAGGCAGCGGGGGGTGCAGTTGGGGGTGACCAGGCCGGCAGCAGGGGACAGTTAGGGGCAATCAGGCTGACACACAGAGGCAGTGAGGGGCGATCAGGCCGGCAGGCAGGTGAGCAGTTAGAAGCCAGTGGTCCCGGATTGTGAGAGGGATGTCCGACTGCCAGTTTAGGCCCAACCCCGATATCAGGCCTAAACCGGCAGTCAGACATGCCCTGAGGGGTCCCGGATTAGAGAGGGTGCAGGCTGGGCTGAGGGGATCCCTCCCCACCATGCACAAATTTCATGCACCAGGCCTCTAGTGTAAATATATTTACCCAGAGTTCTGGAGGCTGAAAGTCCAAGTGTCAAGGTACTTATAGGATTGATTGCTAGTGAGACCTCTGTCCTTGGCTTGCAGATGAAAGCTTTTCACTGTGTTTGTCACATGGCCTTTTTGCCCTGGGCTCATACAGAGGTAGAGCTCTCTGGTGTCCTTCCTCCTCCTCCTTCTTCTTCTTTTTAACTGTATTTTTATTAATTTCAGAGAGGAAGGGGAAGGGAGAGAGAGATAGAAACATCAATTATGAGAGAGAATTATTGATCAGCTGTCTCCAGCATGCCCCCCACTAGGGACTGAGTCCACAACCCAGGTATGTGCCCTGTCCAGGAATTGAACCACAATGGCTGGGCTGTTTTCTCTTCTTTTTATAAGGACACCAGTCACTCTTTTTTTTTTCTTTATTGATTAAGGTATTGCATATGTGTCCTTATCCCCCCATTACCCCCTCAACCTCCCGCTCATACCCTCACCCCCCTGGTGTCTGTGTCCATTGGTTAGGCTTATATGCATGCATACAAGTCCTTTGGTTGATCTCTCCTCCTTACCCCCACTATCCCCTACTTTCCTCTGAGGTTTGATGGTATGATCAATGCTTCACTGTCTCTGGATCTGTTTTTGTTCATCAGTTTATGTTGTCCATTATATTCCACAAATGAATGAGATCATGTGATATTTATCTTTCTCCAACTGACTTATTTCACTTAGCATAATGCTAGCCATAGCAATTAGACAATAAGAAGAAATAAAAGGTATCCAAATTGGAAAAGAAGATGTAAAACTGTCATTATTCACAGATGACATGATACTGTACCTAGAAAACTCTAAAGACTCCATCAAAAATTTATTAGACTTAATAAATGAATTCAGCAATGTAGCAGGATACAAAATTAACACCAAGAAGTCTATGGCATTTTTATACACCAATAGTGAACTTACAGAAAGAGAGATTTTAAAAAAACAATCCCATTTATCATTGCAGCAAAAAAAGTAAGATACCTAAAAATAAAATTAACTAAGGATGTAAAAGACCTGTACAAGGAAAACTACAGGACACTGAAAAAAGAGATAGAGGGAGACATAAACAGATGGAAGAACATACTGTGTTCATGGATTGGTAGAATCAACATCATTAAAATGTCCATACTATCCAAAGCAATTCATAGATTCAATGCACTTCCCATTAAAATACCAACAGCATATTTCACAGACCTAGAATGAACTCTCCAAAAATTCACCTAGAATAAAAAAAGACCCCAAATAGCTGCAGCAATCCTGAGAAAGAAGAACAAAGTAGGAGGGATCTCCATACCAGATATCAAGCTGTATTACGAAGCCACTGTTTTCAAAACTGCCTGGTACTGGCACAAGAACAGGCATATAGACCAAAGGAATAGAATAGAGGACCCAGAAATCTACCCAAACCACTAAGCTCAATTAATATTTGACAAAGGAGGCAAGAACATACAATGGAGTCAAGACAGTCTCTTCAATAAATGGTGTTGGGAAAATTGGACAGATACATGCAAAAAAAAAATGAAACTAGACCACCAACTTACACCATACACAAAAATAAACTCAAAATGGATAAAGGACTTAAACATAAGATGGGAAACCATAAAAATCTTTAGGTCCCACTCTTATAACCTCACTTAAACTTAATTGTCCCCTTAAAAACTCTATCTCCAAATACAGTCACATTGGGATTAGGGCTGCAACATACGAATTTGGAAAGGCGGAAGTGGAGCTGCCCATAAAAACATTATAAAGGTCATCTACCTTACCTTCTCTAATCCTTACCTTCCTGTTGAGATGGGTATTACAGATGTGAACATAGCCTCAAACCTGAAGCCCTTTCTCCAAAGTCCTGAAGCATGATGGGATTTGAACCAAGATCTGCTTATGTGGTTGATTACTTGGCCACTGTTCTGTTTCCTCTGCATCACGCTATTCAAGGTAGCATCTTCTCTTTCTGAGACCCTTGCCCTAGCTTCTTAACCTTTCCACTCTTACCCTTTTTCTCTCATTAGCTGGAGTGACCATCTTCAAATATATATCAGCTCTCCATTCTCCCTGCTAAAACTCTACAGTGATTTCCCATTGGAACTAGAATAAAACCCATACCATTACCATGGCTTATAAGCCCTTACATGAGTTAGCTTCTACCTGCCCCTCTGACACCAACTTGGATCACTTGCCCCATGCTCTTTACTCAAAATAAACTAATCTTTATTCTTCATGTTCCTTAGCCATGAAGTGTAGATTCTTTTTGCAGTTATGATCTCATTTGCTTGAAACATACATACACCCAAGCTCTTCACACAACCCCTTCCTTCTTCTAATTCAGGTCTCAACTCAAACATCACCTTCTTAGAGAGGCTGCCTCAGACCCCCTGGTGGAAAGCAGCTCCCTTCATCCCTCTAATTCTCCCGTGTCATTTGTGCCTCATCTTCACAGCACTTGTCACTATCCCAAACTTTTTTAAAAAATTATTTACTGGTTTACTATCTGCCTTTCCCCATTAAATTATAAACTGTACAA
The DNA here is from genome assembly GCF_963455305.1 of Plecotus auritus. Classification (NCBI taxonomy): domain Eukaryota; kingdom Metazoa; phylum Chordata; class Mammalia; order Chiroptera; family Vespertilionidae; genus Plecotus; species Plecotus auritus. The sequence goes on from NC_137772.1 coordinate 46,544,480, forward strand.
AAGCAAGGACTTTGATTTTCTTATCCATTGCTCTCTCACCCATCCCTAGAATACTGTCTGATACATAGTAGTTCATTAATAAATATTTGTTGAGTTAATTAATTACAATGTTCACAATGCTTAGGAGAAGCTAGAAATTAACTACTGGTGGGGCAGGAAGGGAGAAAGGGAGAACATGAGGTGATGAAAATTTTCAGCAAAAAGATAGTTTAGGCATTTGAAATTGGAGGGTAAAGTTGTGAGAGCCCTAAGAAGAGAAGTGAGATGAGGACATTCCAAGATGAACAGCATATGTGATGTCATGGGGCTGGGAAACACTACTGTAATCTTACTATTTTACTTTTATTTTCTCTTCACAATTTGAAAGCACTTCAAAATACATGATTTTATTTTATCTTCATTCCTATTTTGAAGATGAGACAATTAGATCTGCAAAGTTAAGTGACTTCCCAAGTACACACAGAAAGCAGCCAAGAATTGAAGTTCTGTGACCGGCTCTTTTTAAAAAATTATTTCCACAAAATAAATAATTACTAAAAAGAAAGTAATGTTTACTGTTACAGCTAGAGAAATACTAACTGCTGAAACAAATAACCCAACAAACATTTCAGTGTTTTAACACAATGTAAATCTATTTCTCATTCACTTACAGGCCAAGGTGAGTATTCCTGATGCCTTTCCTCCTTGTGGTGATTCAGGGACCCAGTCCTCTATTCTGTGGCTCCACCATACCGTAGGGCCTTGTCATTCACAACCAGCCAGCAAAAAGGGAAGATGTGGATGAGGCACATCATCTTAAAGTCCTTGACTCAAAGAGTCACACATAACTTCCACTCACATGCCAATAGTGAACAATAGTTACATGGATTTATCTAGCCACAAGTGCAGCTGGGAAATGTAGTCCCCAGCTTGGCAGCCATTTTTCGGTATTAATATTATCATATGCAAAGGAGAATGTAAGTTTTGGTACACCAATAACCATTTCTGCCTTGTTTATTTCTTTTAGGTATCTGATTTTAAGGTTCAACTGTCCCAGAATATAACTATGTGGACCTAAACATGGGGAGCAGGTGAGAGAGTGGGAAGGCTTCCAAGATAAAGGAAGAGAATAGAAAGGGTAATTTACAACTTTTAAACATTCTAACTGATGACTGGACATTATAGGAATTTTCTAGGTCTGCAATTTAAAGGTACATTATCCTTCTTAGCTATACCATGAACATAATATACACAACTGTTCATTAATATACTCTACATGTCTATTTCCCATAGTTAGTTCTGCCATTTTTATTAAATTGAGCTTAAGTAAATTATTATCAACCAGTTGTTTGCCTGAACAAGCTGGAACTATCAAACTTTCTAACCAACTCTGCATATATATAAATTTTCAGTTTTCTTCTTTAGTAAATGAACACTAAAGTTCATGAGTGCTAGCAATTAATGGAAAGAATTGTAAAGTAACGTTGGAGGGCAAGAAGAGGAATTAGATTGTACCACTGATTTTTCATCTTTGCCCTCCTAGAACTTGTGTCATTTTCTAAGTCCCTTAAATATTTAAAAGAATGAATCTTTACCTCCCAAACTCAAATGACAATTTCTCCTTTGTCTTTACTATCTCTTTCAAAACTCTCATTTCTCTTTCTTAGCCATAGTCTGAGATATTCTCTTGATGAAGTAAAACTTCACACCTGTCACAATCATTTACTACTCCCTCACTGGTACTTTGCCAAGTTTATTTTTTTTAATACATTTTTAGACAGAAACAAGTTTTCCTTCAAGTCTACATTCTCCCCTCAAGATAATCATATGTAACCCTATTTGATTTCAGGGGAAGATACAGACTTCAGAGCACAAATAATTAAGTTATATCTCTTTTATGAAAAAATTTTTATTATGTTTTCTAATTTTAAAAAAGCTAAAACTATATTTGACTGAAAAAAAGTTTTTTAAACTTCTTAAGCTTTTAAATTTAGTCCCATTAAAAGTGTACACTTCTTGTGAGAAATATAGTTGATGATGACAATAATCATAGCTAACACATACAATTTATTATGTGCTAGGTGCTGTTCTAAGTACTTCATATACATTTAAATCATTCCATCCTCACAGCAATCTTATGAGGTGATTACTATTTTTATTTTAATTTCTGGATGAGAAAACCATTATACAAGAAGTTAAATGACTTTCCCAAGCCATTTTGCTTACAAGTCGGGGAGCCAGGATTTGAATACATCCTGTGGATTCTGTTGACTTCTATGGAAACTTGTATTTTGAAAAGACTATAAAATTATTAATATTATATATAGAAGGTTATTAAGATCATTTTGCAAGTAAGACAGTTTTTCTTATTCCAAATCATGCAGATAGTTAATGATAAAGCTAAAACTTGCAACCTGTTCCCCCATTATTCTTTTCACAGTTTGCCATGCTATTACCACATAAGACAAGCATCTAGAATGCAGAAGCTGCCACCCATCATGGGTTTTTAAACATTTCCAGTACATGAATTTTTATATTGACCTAGAGAAACAATTTGGATATTGATTTTTTTTTTCTTTTCTGTCTTTAATTCAAGGTTGTTGGCACATGTGTTAGTTGTCGAGATAAATATTAGAGATACTAAAGCAATATCTACTCAACATTAAAAAATAATATTTTTAGCCCTATCCCATTTGGCTCAGTGGATAGAGCAGGGCCTGTGGACTGAAGAGACCCAGGTTTCATTCTGGTCAAGGGCACATGTCTTAGCTGTGGGCTCGATCGCCAGTAGGGGATGTGCAGGAGGCAGCCAATCAATGATTCCCTCTTATCATTGACTAGAGGCCCAGTGCATGAAAATTTATGCACTGGAGGGGGGCGTCCCTCAGCCCATCCTGCCCCCTCTCACAGTCCAGGAGCCCTCAGGAATGGGAGGCGACCCGGCAATCAGGGGAAGGCAACGCCCCATCACACCTCTGCTGCTGCCACTCCTGGCAGCGCAAGCCTTGGCCTGCCCTGGTTACCTGAGCCTTGGGCTGCCCTGGGTGGTGAGGCAGCCACCATCTGAGTTTTGCCTGTGCCTCAGACTGGCCCTGGGCGGCTGTGGGTCTGAGGGGACTGGGGGACTCCCGAGGCAAGTGCATGGAGCCTCCAGGCCCGCGCCCGGCCTTGCCACGCACCTGCCACCCTGGCGAGGCTGAGGGGACTGGGCGCCACCATCTTGTGGCTGTGGGCGCTACCATCTTTGAGGGCATGGCAGTCAATTAGCATATTCCCTCCTTATTGGCGTTGGGCACCTCCATCTTTGTGACGGTGTGAGGGTCAATTAGCATATTCCCTCTTTATTAGATAGGATATTTCTATCTCTCTCTCCCTCTCCCTTCCTCTCTGAAATCAATAAAAACATATTTAAATAATAATAATAACATTTTTAGTGAAAAAAAAGTTAAATGGTCTTTGTTTCTCCATAGAGCTGCCTATAACTGTCTTCCCTTCCTCTCTTCCACTACCTTTACTGAAGTAGATGAAGGAAATAAAGCCAGAAGACAATTATCACATTATCACCTCAATGTTTCAAAAACAGGATTCATTACCTTCTGTAAAAACAAAAACAAAAACACCTGTGCTTCTTCATGTATTCTCCATTTCAGTGAGTAGCACTATCATTCACAGGGTCATGCAAGCCAATAATCTGGTATGATTTTTTTTTTTTAATCCTCACCAGAGGATATTTTTTCCATTGATTTTTTTCAATTTTAATTATTTATTGTTTAAAGTATTACATGAGTCACCTTTTTCCCCCATTGACCTCTCCCTGGCCACTCCCACCCTCTGACACATGCCCTCACCCCCCTACTGTCTGTGTCCATTGGTTATGCTTATATGCATGCATACAAGTCCTTTGGTTGATTTCTTACCCCCTCACCCTCTGCCTTCCCTCATAGGTTGGACAGTCTGTTCGATGCTTCTATGTCTCTGGCTCTATTTTTGTTCATCAGTTTATGTTGTTCATTATATTTCACAAAAAAGTGAGGTCATGTGATATTTATCTTTCTCTGCCTGGCTTATTTCACTTAGCATAATGCTTTCCAGTTCCATCCATGCTGTTGCAAATGGTGAGAATTCCTTCTTTTTTACAGCAGCGTGGTATTCCATTGTGTAGATGTACCACAGTTTTCTAATCCACTCATCTGCTGATGGGCACTTAGGCTGTTTCCAAATCTTAGCTATTGTAAATTGTGCTGCTATGAACATAAGGGTGCATATATCCTTTCTGATTGGTGTTGCTGTTCTTCATTGATTTTTAGAGAGAGTGGAAGGGAGAGGGAGAGACAGAGAGAGAGAAACACCAATGTGAGAGAGACACATGGATTGGTTGCCTCCTACATGACCCACCTCCACCCCCCGCACCCAGGGCCAGAAGCCTGAAAGCAAGCTACGTGCCCTTAACCAGAATTGAACCATGGGCCCTTCAGTTCACAGGTCCAGGCTATATCCACTGAGCCAAAAAGGCTAGGCCATGGTAGGATTCTTACATCCTCCCTTTCTTATACCTTCTATCTCCAGTTAATCACCAAACTCTATTGATTTTTACTCCATCAAAGATTTACATATATGTCAATCTTTCTCCATTCCCATCCTCTTTAAGCCATCTTTTATAGTTGAAATGGTCTTTCTCAAATGGTGTTGTTCTCCAAATCTCCACTTAAAATAATTAGTGATTTTTATTAACTTTAAGATAAAATCTGCCCTGACTGATGTCGCTCAGTTGGTTGGATGTTGTCCTGTGCACTGAAGGCTTGCTGGTTCAATTCCTGTTAGGACAAGTTCTTGGATTGTAGGCTTGATCCCAGTGGAAGGGTCATGCAAGAGGCAGCTGATTGATGTTTCACTTCTCTCTCTCTCTCTCTCTCTCTTTCTCTCTCTCCCTTTCCCTCTCCCTCTCTATTCCTCTCTCTCTAGAAATTTTTGTTTTCAAGATAAAATCCAAGCTCAATTTCCCCCAAATCTCATTGTTCTCCAGACACACCAAATTTCTTAAACTACTAACATAAAAGTTATTACCCTTCTTTCTCTAGCTAACTCTTCATTACTTGGTCTACCTACTCTTTCTCTCCCTTTTCCCTTCTCACCACTCCTTGCACCACGAACCCCTGCTCCAGTGTAGGTGCTTCTCTTCTGAGTTCCATTAGTGTGCTATGTATATTTCTATCATAGTACTTATCATAAAGTATTTCAATTGTTAACCTATTTGTCTTCTTTCTAACTAGGCTGAGAATTACTGAGGGAAGAAACTCCATGTACATAAACTATTTCTTATGCTGCAGACTGACTGATAAATAATCTAGAAATATTGAAACATGGAAAAAGTAATTTCTATTAAAAATATTTCATTGAATTGGATATACAAATTTAGAGAACTAAGAATCAAAACCTGTAAATGGTCAATAGAGTTCTCTTAAAAGATGGTTGATTTCCCTAGAGTAAAAGGTTCTGTCTCAGCATGGTGATAGGAAAGGCATAAATAAGGAAAGCATTTCACTTTTTTTTGAGAGTTATCTTGCATCTTGTTCATAAAAGCTGATATCATTTACCTTGCAACTTTGCTGGATCTATTTTCACTAAGCTCCAATAATTCAATTGGCTTAAATCCTTAATATTTTAAACAAAGCTATAGATCAGCTAGGACTAATAAAGGAGCTAAGAATCCTGTTAAGAAACTTCAAAATCAAAACAACCATTACTCCTGAGAGGTTCCATAAAACTAAATTGATAACCAGCAATCATAATAACAATAATAATCGTGATTAATAATCATAATACTCTGCAGTTATCTCATGCCTTTCATCCATGGATCTGAAAGCTCTTTTTATAATCATTATGACTGACATACTTGTGACCTAAATATTCAGTGTCCAGAAAATGAACTGAACTACTGTTGTTGATGACAATAATTCAAACAGGTCCAAGCTGGGGTGGGATAAGTGACAAGCTCCAGATTACCCAACAAATTCTAACTATAAACTCTGTTTTCCATTACATTCAATGGCGAGGGATTTCCAGGACACTGTAAATTGGCAGAGACAATTGCTGATAGTTCTATAGAGTTCAGGGATTGTGTTAGAAGTGATTGCTTAAATCCTGATTAGGAGAGTTTCCCATGAAAACAGTTCTGCCAAGGAAATGAAATTTGTTCTTATTGGCCCAAATTCAACCTATAGATACCTTCAGCTTTCAATACCCCCAAAAATTTGGCCCTGAAAAATTATTTTCAGTGTTGGTTTAACTTAAAGGAAAAATTGAATTGAGTATGTTTTTATTATTAGTTTGCACTTGGAATGAACAGACACACTTCTGTTTTCAGAATGAAGTCTTGGAAATCTTTAAAACAGTGGTTCTCAACCTTTCTTTAATATAGTTCCTCATGTTGTGGTGACCCCCAACCATAAAATTATTTTCGTTGCTACTTCATAACTGTAATTTTGCTACTGTTATGAATCATAAGGTAAATATCTGTGTTTTCCGATGATCTTAGGCTCTACAGCAGCGGTTCTCAAACTGTGAGTCGCGACCCACAGGTTGAGAACCACTAGCAGGGTCACCTAAGACCATCGGAAAACACAGATATTTACAATATGATTCATAACAGTAGCAAAATTACAGTTATGAAGTAGCAACGAAAATAATTTTATGGTTGGGGGTCACCACAACATGAGGAACTGTATTAAAGGGTCACAGCATTAGAAAAGTTGAGAACCACTGCTTTAAAAGAAGCTAGTTTCCTGTGGTTCATCAACAGCTTAGTGGAATAGATGGATTAGGAACTGTCAGGGAAGGAGCAGGAAGGTGCCTGAGTGATCAATTTCTTAAGATGCTGCTTCTAAATTTAAAACACAAAACAAAACCCCAAAAAAACAAAAATGAAAATGAACCAAAAATGGGAGAGGAAGAAAGAGTATTAGTGTAATGCAAAAGGAAGGTATTTATTCATCCAATCAACCAATCTTTGTTTTAAATATGTTTTTATTGATTTTAGAGAAAGAGGAAGGGAGAGGGATAGAGAGATAAAAACATCAATGAGAGAGATACATCAACCAGCTGCCGCCTGCATGCCCCCTACCGAGGATCAAGTCAACAACCAGAGCATGTGCCCTGACCTGGAATCGAACCAATGACTTCTTGGTTCATGGATCAACACTCAACCACTGAGCCACACCGGCTGGGCCCAACCAATCCTTTTTGAGCATCTACCAAAAGCAAGGCATTTTAAAAGTTCTATATGCATAGCAGATTATAAAAATAATCCCATTTTCTTTTACTAAATTCATTGGTATTGTCTCATTCTCACTATTTTGGGACAGCAGTTTTTGTTTAGGTCAGAAGTTTAGTACAAATTATCAATGCATTAATCTGTTTCTTTAAGAATGTCATTTTAGCCCAGCGGCGTGACTCAGTGGTTGAGTGTCCACCCATGAACCATAGGGTCATGGTTCAATTGTGGTCAAGGCATATGCTCTGGTTACAGGCTCAATCCTGTGAGGTGTGCAGGAGGCAACCAATCAATGATTCTCTCTCATCATTGATGTTTCTATCTTTCTCTCTCTCCCTTCCTCTCTGAAATCAATGAAAATATATTTCAAAATAAAAAATAAGAATGTCATTTATGTCAGTTTCTTCTAGTGCAGGATTACAAAGGAATATGATACATCTTTTGGACCTGAACGCACAACAGGGAATGGAATATCATCAAGTTAATTGATAGAATTTACTTGACGTATGTGTTTAGGCCTTCATGAAACCTCATCTTAAATCTTTCATTCTGCATAGAATGAAGAGCACATTCACCCACACCCTTTGGTCTGTCCCCTACCCCTATCCCTGTGCATCCGGTAGCAACTTTATCATTCTTGGCTTCTTCATTTACCTGGAAGCGGTATTTTAGTGTATGCAGAGATTTTATACTTTCATGGAACAGAAGAGACTTGTGGAGATTGGAGTCTTACCTAAGGCCATAGACTATCTGATGAGAATTTGACTAGAAATCAGAACTGCAGCTCATTTTGCTCTACTGCATGAAAACCATGGCTGACCACCCTGCTGTCAGTCTGGAAATTAGGTCCTTTTGAGGCAATCTTTGACAACCAGCCTCTCTGTAGGCTTCACTAGTGAAGAGTAGGAAGAATCAATTAATAAAGAGCAATACAAACAGAGGTCAGCCAAAAGCCCCCATAGCCAATCTATGTTACTTTGATAAATTATATTTGCCTTCAATTAATCCCTACTAGAGAAGAAGTCCTATTTACCTTCAATTTTCAGGCTCATTAGCCAGGAAGCTACTCTTGGTAAATACCAGGGTGGATGAAAGTAGGTTTACAGTTGTGAGCACACAAAACCCAGAGTTTATTCTTGTATTATTATTTGTTAATTATTGTAATATTTTCCATAAGAACAATTGTAATCCTACTTTTGCCCATGCTTATATTTTTCTTGAGTATTTTATTTTCAGCTCATTCTCCTTCTTTATGGAATAAGCTATTTAAAACACTATTAACTAGTAATTCACTTCCCTAGATACCAAATCTATGCTTCTAATCTATCTCTTTAATCTATGACATACAAATTTTTGTCATTTATTCCTTTTTCTTTTCCACATATGTCAAAATTTCTTGACAAGCATATTAGCCATGTAGCTAACAGGCATACATATTGCAGTAAAATTTTTTCAAAGTTTCAATTTTTCATTAATTTAACTATTTGGACAGTTGGGTTCAGAACATCTTTTCATTCAATTGTAACTTTATGAGATGAGTTGTGTGTGGAGGAGTCCATTGGAAGAGTCCTCACATAAATTTATGGAGGAAGGTTTGCGTGTTGGTTCTCAAGGGCTGCTGTAATAAATTGTCACAAACGGGGTGGTTTACAACAACAGAATTTTATTCGTTTGCAGTTCTGGAAGCCAGAAGTCTGAAATCAAGGTTTTGGCAGTGTCCTGTTCCTCCGGAGGCTCTGGGGAAGAAGTCTTCCTTGCCTCTTCCTAACTTCTGGTGGTTGCCAGCAATCCTTGGTGTTACTTGGCTTGTAACTACATCATTCCTAATCTCTGCCCCTGTCATCACGTGGCCATCTTCCTTCGGTGTGTCTGTGTCGGAATCTCCCTCTCCTTTCTCTTTTAAAGACACCAGCCGTTGGGTTTAGGGCCCAACCTAAACCAGTATGCCCTCATCTTAACCAATTACCATCGCAAACACCCTATTTCCAAATAAGGTCAGATTCTGAAGTTCTAGGTGGACATGAATGGGGGGTGGGAGGGGACACTATTCAACCCAGTACAGTTTGCTTCTTTCATTCCATTTTATAATTCTCTGCAGACTTTTCCGATGCACGGGGACCAACATGGCCATTCAAACCTTCTCAGGAAAGGAACCAGTCACCTTAGGAGGTGAAGCAGCACAGAGTGTAAAGAATTCACACAACTAGGGTTGGATCCTACCTCCACCTGTTCTGGCTTTGGGACTTGGCACAAGCTACATAGTTTCCTTGGGCCTCACAAGCCTCCTCTTCAAATTGTAGTAACATTTCTATCATAATGGCCACATTGAGGATCCAATGAGATTGCAGAACCAAATAATCTTATATTTAGCATAGGGTGGTGCTCAGTAACTTATAGCATCCTGCATTCTGTTAAGAATTGATGAACACTTTATACTAGTATACTGGAGGAAGCAGAGACAAGAGCCCTCACTCTACCTAGGAGTAAGGGATGTTCTGGAAAAAAGAAGACTACACACAGCCTGGGAAAGTTGACTGATGTTTGTCATTTTTTAAAGAGGTGGCTAGAAAAAACAAACTGAACTCCTGGTGGATGATGATTATATTGCTACATTGTACTTACACCTGACATATGGTACCTGACATCTGAGAACCTCAAAGCTTTTAACTAGCGTTAACTCATTATTCCCTGTGGGGTGGACAGCAAGTAGTCATCAAGCCTGCTTTATAGCTGAGGAAATTGAGGCACAGAGAGATTAAGTGACTGATTTAAGGTCAGTACCCAGTTGGTTGCTACAGGGACCAAGAGCAGCCATTGGAAGATGGAGGACGAGGGCTTGGGAGCAGTAATTTAGCTGTTGTCTTTATCTGTTCTCATCTTATGGATACAGTAGTATAGGCAACATTCTTCCAGGCATAGAGTGTTTTAGAAGAGAAATAAAAATAAAGAAACTACAATCAACAAAACGTGGTATACCCACAGAAAGAAGTGCTGACACATGCTATAATATGGATGAACCTTGAAAACATGATGCTAAGTGAAAGAAACCAGACACAAAAGGACACATAGTATATGACTTAATTTATATGAGATGTCCAGAATAGGTAAGACCACAAAAACAAAAGGCAGATTTGTGGTTGTAATGGGCTGGAAGTGGTGGAAGAAAGGGAAGTAATTGATTAAATGGGTTTGGGGTTTCCTGCGGGAAGCCGCCCATTGTCTTCACTATCAGAGAAGTGTGGACAGGGATCCTGGAAGGCTGGTGACCCTTAAAGCTCTGGCAAAGGTCAGAGCTATGCACCCACTGTTTAGTCAAGACAATGATAGCTGAAGCAACTTCCCCACCAGATAGTCATGTAAATCCTTACTGATAAGTCTGCCTGTTACTGGAATTGCCTGCCTATCAGCTATGGGTGTATCCCAAACCTGAATAAAAGGGATGACAAGGCCAGAGCAAAGCAGAGTCCTTCCTTGGGCTTCCACCTGGCCCCAAATTTCCAAATTATTATTTCTTGTCTTGTCTCTTTCATTTGTGTGTGGCCTCCTCCAGAGCCTGAACCCGAACCCTGAACCACGCGGGACGTGGGACATTCACAGTTTCCTTTTGGGGTGATGAAAATATTCTGGAACTGGGTAGAGGTGATATTTGTTCAAAACTACTGAACTGTACAATTTAAAATGGTTCATTTTATGTAAATGTTACCTAAATAAAAAAAAATAAGGAATCTGAAATGAATGCTAGCCACACCACTTAGGGTGATTTATGAAAAGCAGACTACCTAAATTTGCAGAGGCCACACCTTCCACTTAGCTAACTGTAACTGTGTGATCTTGGGCTAATTTCTGAGTTTGTTTTCTCAGTTGTACAATGGTATCTTACACCAAATAAGTGATTTTCAAACTGCTGCTGTTTAAAGCTGCTTAACATCTTGTTAACAAAATCCTATGTAGAACCTTAATATTCTGTATAAAACAAATGAAAACCAAGCTAAGTGAGGAGTCTGTGTAGTCCACTTTGCACTCTCACCTGGCAGTCCCAAAGATATCCTTTGAACTATGGTGCTCTTGGGCAAAGTTGAAAGTCTCCAGACTAGGTCATTTCTAAACTCACGATCCCATGGACTGAAGGGAATGCCTTCCTCCCTGTTTAAAAGCAAAATAGGAGGATGAGATGCAAATGTCAGTGTTAAGTATGGTTTTGTTGATGAATACGTGGCCTAGTGAAGACTTAGGTAGAAAGAGTATGAAACTGAGTGTGACAGGTGCAGCAAAATGTGGCTGAGCTGGGACCCACAGCAGCTTCGGATGTGTTGGCAACTCTGAGGAGGCCCCACGGCTTCCACCTCATTCACAGTCTCAGACGGCCCGATGGAACCTGACCCAGGGGACCAAGAACTTAGTGAAATTAGTGAACGTTACCCAGATGTTTAGAAAGCTGGCTGAATAAATAATGAGAAAGTTACTGCCACTTGCTCAGGGTCTAAGATTTCTCTGGGCCACCAATGGGGAGAGCTGAAGACTTTTCAGGCCCCATATGGATTAAGGAGGTGGTGACTGGATATGGAGAAAATTTATAGGAGAGTGAAAATCAGAGAACAAAACGAAAAGCCAAAGGACGTTGACCTGGTCACAATGATTTCTCCAATTTCTTCTCACATGGGACATGCATTAGGGTTCATGCGAGAGTTATTGTCCTCCACAAAGACATCAAAACATCTATATGCAGAGCCCACAGACAGACTTTTAGAAACTGCTAGATTTAAAAATCATTGACATAAAAAAAAAAATCATTGACATGACCAGAATCTTACTGGCCCATCCATTTACCAACACTCCTGCCCAATTTTGCATGCCAAGGAGATACTCTCCCCACCTCCCCAAAAAGACTTAAGATCTGCCAGGAGGACAGAAAGAAAATAGGAGACAGGGAGGATCTGGAAGCTGTAGTACAGTGGAGCTGGCTTATCACTTAACAGTACACAAATGAGCCATGAATGAAGACATGAAGATGACTTTCACGTGTTTTCAGATGTGAGGGAATTGCTTTGACTCTCACAGGGTCCAAATTTTGAAAGTCAACACTGGGATGAAGGAATATAAAGTACATTTTCTAGGTGCTAATCTACATAGCCTTTGACAAAATTACCATAAGGAGAATCTTCCAAGGAAGTTAGAAATGAGAAAGTTCATTTTCATATTATGGTGAGATGCACTAAAAGTCAGAGTTATGGGTAGATCAAGGTGTACTAGACCCAGTGGTTCTCAAAGTGTGGGCATCACCTGGGAACTTGTTGGAAATACACATTTTTAGCCCCACCCCTGACTGGCTAAATCATAAACTCTGGGGGTGGGCCTAGCAATCTGTGTTAAATCAAGCCCTCTGGTGACTCTAACGCACATGACCGATTGAGAACTCCTTTGAGATCTTTTTTCCCCATGAATTTCCGAATTTTGTTTTTTACTTATTTATTTATTTTAAATATATTTTTATTGATTTCAGAGAGGAAGGGAGAGGGAAAGAGAGAGAAACATCAATGATGAGAGAGAATCATTGATTGGCTGCCTTCTGCACGCTCCCCTCTGGGGATTGAGCCCACAACCAGGGCATGTGCCCTGACCAGAATTGAACCCTGACCTCCTGGTTCATAGGTCAATGCTCAACCACTGAGCCATGCCGGCTGGGCGTGAATTCCCTAATTTTAGATGAGGAAACCGAGGCCTAAAATAAGTAGGTGGCTTTCCCATTCTCACCCAGCTGAACATTTGGAAGTGTTATAAGTTATATTTTTTAAAAGAAGCTATATTTCTTTTTTCCAAAGATTAGGAGAGAATTGATGGTTCCGGTTCAAAACCGGCTTTCTGATTCATCAAATGCTAACATGCACAATTCTGAGGAAAAACCCATCAGAATTCCCACGCTCACTGCCGTGTCCTCAGCACCTGTGACAGGTCTGGCAAATAATAGTCACTCAACAAATATTAGTTATGATATTAATCAGTTCACACAAAGGCTGTTGGCAAGCACTTTATCCATTTCCTTGTATGATTACTGGGCCTCTGCCCAACTTGCAGAAACTTGCCCAAGGTGTAGCGATCCCAAGACACCATATGCTCTTGCAGGAAATAATTTTGACAAGCAGCTCGGTTTCTCCCCACCTGCACCCAAATACTTCCAAACGTAGACTGAAAAGGAGACACCCACTGTGAAAACTGAAAGGCTAAGAGAAGTCTCTGAAATGCTACTCACGTAGAAATTTCCCCTAACTTTCATACAGTCAACTTCCATAGAAGCTGGGCAACTTTCTCTCATTTTAAACAGCTGAAATTTACCAGAAAACAAACTGAAAAGGCAGACGTAGCATCTGTGAAAACATTGCTTTTTTAAAAAAAGGAGGAAAGATTGATGCTAAAGTGAAAGATCTCAGGGACAGAGGATTTAAGAAACAAGATAAATTTTTCCAAAAAAAAAGTCAGAACACCTAACTAGAAAAAATAACATCAACATTAAGCAATTATAAGTAACATAGCTAGTCCATATTTTTTCTCCATAGAAAAATCTTGACTTCTTCACTTGAAATGTTGAATTCAGAACTGTTTCTTTTTTTCTCTCTCTCTCTGAATTATTTGTCATACGTGAATAATGTTATTTTAAATAGTTTTTTTCCTTAAGATTATTTTTCCTAAAAAAAAAAAAAAAAGGTTATGTCTGTAATAGGAGACATTAGGGGCATGTTTTATTGGTCCAATAATATTTACATCTGATGGTTAAAGCTCTTGGCATCACCATGTACTCCAGGCTTATATTACTATTAAAAGTCTTTATTGAAAGGTAACAGCAACCAAATTATATAATACAAAATCTTACAACTATACCTAATAAAAATAATATACAATTAAGCCATTTATTTAAGAACCACATGAACTTTGTGATCAAATAATTTATGTCAACCTCTTTATATGGGACACCTCACTTACTGACAAATTCTAGGCCACAAATACTTTAGGAGACCAAGAAAAAAACTTTTGGTCTGTTTTTCATATTATATCTTGTACTTCAATGAACAAAATCAGCTAGTTGAGGATAGGGACACTGCAGAACTAACTTTAAAAAAAAAAATGGTATGTAAGTGGTTTCTCAACCCTGATCCAGAAACTGCCACTGTAGTCATCACACTCAGAAGGAAAGAGTTTGTCTAGAAAACCAGCTATACTGAACAGTAAATTTTCTCAGGGGTCCATTTTTTCTACCAAGGAATCATACCCTTGTTAAGAGCACGAATTCTTCCAGCTTTAAAGGGACAATGATTTCTCTAATGTGCCAATCAAAGCAAACAGCTCACTTTTTTTGGGGGGGGGGGGGGGCGCGGGGGAGGGGAAATGAACCCTAGCCAGTCTGGCTCACTGGTTGAGTGTTGGCCTGTGGACTGAGGGGTTCCAGGTTCGATTGCAGTCAAGGGCACATACCTCTGTTGCAGGTTCAGTCCCTGGGACCCGGGAGGCAACCAATTGATGTGTCTCTCTTACATAGATGTTTCTGTCTCTGTGTCTCTCTCTCTCCTTTCCACTCTCTCTAAAAATCAATGGAGAAAATATCCTTGGGTGAGGATTAACCGATGATGATGATGATGATGATGATGATGATTAGCTATCATCAGCAATGCAGCAAATTCTCCACCTAGGTGGTAGAGATTCAGGTTGTCCTATTCTCATTGCCCCTGGCATTTAGGGATCTATTTGCAAAACTCTATAATGAAATAATTTTCTCTGCGCTTTCATAATAAAATATAAACATAGGACAAAGACACCACAAAAGTGATAAATAAATAAGAAGAAAATGGTCTTAAAGAGAGAACACCCACCTTCATGAGTGGCAGCTCTAAAAGTAATCCCGCTGGCCTTGTGACACACTGAGAGCTGTCCTAATTCCCACCTTCAAGAAATGGGTGAATTAAGCATACCTGTCAACACCTCAGTTCTTCTCTGACCAGCATATTTCACACCACTTTTCTGAGCCTTGGGTACACTCTTTTAGCCATCTTTGAATGCTCAGATTTTTGGGAGAAGCATGAAATCCTACATGTTATAAAAAATGCAAATAGTGCTGTATTGGAGATGCAAATGTACTTAGGTTAGTTAGATATGCAAAAAAAAAAAAAGGCTTCTTTTTTTTTTTTCTCCCAATATAACTGATCTGCTCTTCATTATTGGCAGTATAATTAAACTCAGTCTGACCCACTAACCTGAACATATGTTTAAAGTGACTTATTCTCTTTTTGGGCAAAAAATCTGATTTTTCAGATTTCCTGTCCCTCCTGCTGTTCCAAAATGGCAGCTCTGGGCATATATGGAGGTGACAGGGAAAAATAGGGGCTCGGGTCTATCACCACAGACAGACCCCGTGTCCATTGCTGGCACTGGGGGCTCACGTACCCAGTCTAGGTTCAGCACTCCTCCCTGTCGAGGGGCCTCCTCAGACCTCTGGGTGCTATGCAGTCCTGAGAGATAACCCCCACTGGTCTCTGTTTTTGGCGGCTCTGCCTGAGAGACACCGTTCAAAGGCCTATCAGCCCAGTGCAGTAACCATCTTTCCACAGACCCCTGGAGAATTGGAGGTGACTCCACACAATAGTTGACTGAGAGATAACTGCGGGACCAAACCCAGGTCCTCCTCTGCCACCTGGGGAAGGCGGGGTTGAAGCTCCTCTTGCCTGTACCTTCTCTCAGTGTCCCCCTGCTCATGTCCTCCTGCTGCCTTGTCCCTAATCGTGAAACCCGACTTACCAGGAATAGACTACACCTGGGATGAATATTTTCAATATATTATCCTGATGACAATAAGAATTTCCCAAAATAAGTTTCTTAAATATCTCTGAAAATGGATTTCCTTTCCATTCCCAATCTTTCCAAACTTACATTCGTCCCACCCATCCCCTAGGCCAGTGGTTTCCAACTGGTTATCAGCAGCAACAAGGAACCTTGTAAAAATACAGATTCTGAGCTTACCCCTTCTAAAGGAAATCTAAAAACAACAACAACAAAAAACACAACAACACACCCAAAACAAAACCAGCAAGGTGCGGACTAGTGCCTAGACCAGGGGTGGGCAAACTTTTTGACTCGAGGGCCACAATGGGTTCTTAAACTGGACCGGAGGGCCGGAACAAAAGCATGGATGGAGTGTTTGTGTGAACTAATATAAATTCAAAGTAAACATCATTACATAAAAGGGTACGGTCTTTTTTTTTTATTTCAATAGTTTTATTCATTTCAAACATTTTAACAAGAAGAATGTAAACACTAATTATTATAATTTGAAACTTCAAAAAATGGAGGAATCATAGCACAATAACATACCTTATATTGAAGATGGCAAAGGCAAAATAAAATTGCCTAACAAAGGAAAGGTACAAAAGCCTTTCAAATTAAACTTAAATATAATAAAATAATTTAAAAACTAAAACAAATAGAAAAGAACAAAATGTGTAAACAGTAAATTAAACATTTTCTTTAGTGCAGCTTCCAAATTATGCCCGGGACGTAGATGTAGATGGCAATGTAGACTGGGTTGAAAGGTCTTTGGTCTTTAAAACATCAACTTCAGTGGGAACAGTGTTGTTGGTCTCCTTTTTAGCTAATGCTCTGATACTGTGCTCTCCAGGGGCGTGTCTCCCTACATCACCACGATAACGTGTCTACGCATTCCCAGGGTGATGTCGGGGGACGCGTCCACGGGCATTACAAGGAGCCTCTGGAAGATTGAGAGGTTGTTCCTTCTACTGAATGGGCAGATATAAATCCGCCCACTCAGAAGAAGGAGCTGCGGCAGTGTTTCCCAACGTTGCCATGTTAACACTGCTGCTGGTGAAGGAGCGGAGGGGAGAGCAAGAGAACCCTCCGCTCTTTTGGCTCCGCGGGCCTGATAGAACAGCCGAACTGGCCGGATACGGCCCGCGGGCCGTAGTTTGCCCACGGCTGGCTTAGACTGTTCTGTCTTTGGGCTAAGAAAGGAACTCATATTCACATTTGCTGTATTCATCCAAAGACTGGAAAGAAACATAAAAACAACTTGAAGTAAGCTTTTGATGTTAGTGAGGGTGTGAAGGAGAAAGGGGGTAGTTGATCTTTTCCAATGCTTTTGAGTTTAATGTTTAACTTTTGAAAATAAATAAGATGGTTTTTGCTTCTGTTTCGTGGTTTTTAGTCATTCTGATGAGGAGACACGTCTGGGAGGCCCTGAGCAAGGCTGTCTGACAAACTGTTCTAAACTTAAATTGGATCACATCATACCTCTAAACCCTTCCCGTGGCGTCCAGTCATCTTTTCCATAAAATCTAACCTAGTTAGCATGAGCCATAAGGCCAGTTTTGATCTGAACCCGGCCTTGCTTCCCAACCTGTGCCCACCCCTTCCCCGCATTCCAGCCACCCCTCCATTTCTTTGACCCTCCTTCTTCCTGCCTCCTGCCTCCTGCCTCCCTCTCCCCACAACTCTATATGATTTTCCCTGCAAGGTGCACTCTGGCATCACCCTTCCTACCATCTGCCCTCCCCAGAATTCACCAGAATAACCAAGATTCTCCTCCTGTGTCACACTACACAATTTTTCTGTGTTAGTCTTTCGCCCTCTCACCTCCAGGCCAGGGACAATAGCATTCTCAGTGGTGTGGTATTATTTGAATAAATGACTAAATGATTTTCAGTGTTAATGAAAAGATTAACAACATACATGCAGACAAAAACTCATTAGATCACTTAAATCTGTGACTTTTTAAGAGGTACATTGGTATGTGTGTGTTTTAGTGAGCAAACATAGCAAAATTATGGTCAGGATAATGGGCTATAAGTGTTGGAGTGACTGCTAAGTCTGTTAATAGGTAGATAAGGATCATTTGTAATTGGCATGTTCTTTGTATGCCAACAATGCCACTAACTGGTTTCTCAGGCCCTAGACAATGTTAGGTCTCACTCTTAAGTAAAGAAAGTATTTCCCTTGTTTACACAATGAATTTGCTTAAAGAGCTCTGTTTTCATGGGTAAAACAATAGTGGTTTTACTTCTCTTCACACCCAAATTATCACAAATTAGAAATGAATCTGAATGAGGCCATACGGTGTTTACAAACATGATATGAATTCATCTCATGATGGAATGTTAACTGGTTATCTACATAAGAAAATAGCTTATCATTTTCTATATGGGAAAATTGATAAAATATTGTCACTTCACCTTTTTCTCTCATGCCTTTCAAACAAATCCTAAAAGCACACAATTTTGTAATTATTATGGAATATTGGCTCCTTATAGAATTTTACTTTGTATTTTTTAAAAGAAATTTATAGTCCTGAAAATATGCACATGTCATCTAAGTTTTACATAAGATATTCATCAAGTGAACAACTCAGGTAGCTTTTGAAATATACTTATCTAGTGAAGGCTCTGCTTCCTGAAGAAGAGATTCACAGTTACTTTTGAACCAGGAGAATGCTAAGTCTGATGATAGATCAAAAAAACAAGTAAGTCTGGAACAAGGTAAATTAAAGGTACTTTAATTATTTTTTTTCCCATCACCATTTACCCCTGCTATGCCCTCTTCCACCTCGACCCACCAACCCCCACAATCACCACACTGCTGTTGAAATTCTTCAAAGAACATATGTATTTCAATCCAGCAACCACTGGTAAGAATTGTGCCCCCAGTCAGAAATGGAACCCAGTCTGCAATTCCCAAATACTGGGTTACCAAGACTGATCCACAAAAGAGTTAAAATATAAAAAGAAAAAAAGGTACCAGAAATTGACTTAGCTTCCCTGCTAGGTATTAAATATGGTTCTAATGAGAGAATTAATTTATTTTGCAAGCTATGAATCCTTTGAAATTGGAATCCAGAAAATTATATGGGGGAGACACTTCTTCCTTTCCTAATTAAGTGGGAGCATTGTCTTCATCGTCTGGTTGGTTTCTCAGAAACTGAAGTGGGCCTTCCCTATAAATATAATTTCATTTTATGGAGTAAGTTCTCCCACACCACATGCCTAAGCCTCTTTAGATGTCAAGGCACGGCCATGGAGGCCGGTCGTCCCAACCGAAATGTGAAACCAACCTTTCCAAATGGCTTCATATTTAACTATTAAGACCAACAACTGCCTAAAATAAAAGTCCTTGGCATAATAACCATTTTCACAAAACTAATTCCCTTAAATAGGCATGTCCTAATGGACCAATAAAACTTGCCTTGTCGTGTCTGAATGCAGCATTACGGCCATTTAGAGTTGGCTATAATTGGGAATCACTGCTCAGTGAAAGTGGGAGGTGGGAGACTTTTATATAATAATACATTATACTGGGCTTCCACAAGGCCTTTCATCTGAAGATCTCAAAGCACTTGACAAACACTAATTAATACTCATGACACCCCAGTCAGAGAGGTACGTATTATTATCCCCATTTTACAGAAGAAGAAACGGTGAGGTTAAGTTGGGTAACCTGGTGAGTCAGGGGAGGAATGAAGAGTTCCTAATTCTTAGTCTTGTGCTCACACAGCATTACAAGGGGCTTCCACTGGAAAGATAAAAGCAAATACACCTCATTTTCAAATACCCCAAGGTGAAAGCATCAATTATAAATGGGAACACAATTAAGTCATCTGATTTTAACAGCAGTAATGCCATCTTGAAATCTTCAAACTTTATTTTAAAATACCCCAAGCGATTAAAAGTTGTTTCTTAGAGTCTGAAGTATAAAATAAAAATTATTTTATCATAGGAGAAGCAATTATAGAAATTTATATTGAGTAATTTGATAAAGTAGCTCAAAAGTTTTAGTTTTTTAATTTTTTTAGGATGGTGGGTCAGAATCTTACAATGGTTCCCAGCTTCCTGAGGGCAGAGATCGATCTTTTTAGATTATCCTAGTAAGAACATATTTGGCACATTGCTCAATAAATGTTAGTTAAGCCAACAAAACCTACTAAGTGCCAAAGTGCTAGAGAAGGTTATGAAATGAATAGGATAGAATCCCACCCCCAAAAGGACTAGGAGTTTAATGAGAAACATAAGATACAAAAAAGTAATTAAAAAATGAGAAGAGAATAATTTTTAAAAAAGAGAAGAGAGAAGATGGGGTGGGCCAAATGTTCAGTGTGAAAACAACAAAGTTCTAGGTTCAAAATGGAATGATAAGATTTTGATGAATTCCCAGATAAGAAGACTGTTGCTTCTGGGAGTTGCATTAACTCTCACAAATCATTGTGGCAGCTTTCTTCAGTGAAAGTCAGCTGGCTTCTAAACAGCCGATTGGGTTTTTTAACTCATTATTTTGGATGCTGAATAGTACAATAAATATTCTTTGGTCCAAGAAAAGACTTGGAAATAGCTTTGAGATGAGCAGGAAGCCCGGCATACTGGCCTTCTTTTGTTTTCTCCAAAGTCTCTCTGCCTCAGGGCCTTTGCAGATGATATTCAGTCTACCCAAACTGCCCTTCCCCTTTCCATCCCCAGCTTCTTTACCTGGCTAACTCCACTTATCATTTGGACTAGAAGCCTGGTGCACAAAATTCCTGCACAGATACGGTCCCTAGGCCTGGCCTGTGATCAGGGCCATCTTTCCTGGCTGCCTGCTCACCGGCCCCATCCACGCCACGGGTTGCCCTCTGAGTGTGGAATGACCGGTGGGGCGGGGGCCTTGGCCTGGCGCCGCCTGCATTCCCCACCACTCTCCCCCAGTTCCCTGTTCACTACTGGACGATTGGAGCCTGTCGGCTGGGAGAAGGGACCAAGAGATGGTCAGTGCACCTCATAGTGACTGGTCGAGCAGTCGTTCTGGTCTTTTGGCTGTTAGGGTCAATTTGCATATTACCTTTTTATTATATAGGATTTCTGCTCAAGCATCATTTTCTGACTTTAGATTAGCTCTGTGTTTATATCTTCTGAAAACTCTTTGGACTTTTCCTTCATAATAACTATTATGTCTTGTAATTAAATATTTGTGTGTTTTTTAAATTAATGTTTCTTTACATTTAAAAAAAATTAATGTAAATTCCTGTTTCCCTCTCTCTTCTACCCCCTCTCGCTTTAATTTTCAAAGTATTTCACATCTGCTTTGACCACTATACTACCCCAGCATATAGGAGGTCCTCTATAAACACTAATAGATTAAAAAAACAAACACATGTTGCTAATTACTGAGAAACAGGTGGCATTTGGGAGAGTTCATACTAAGAAAGGAAAAGCAGCCCCACCCAAGCAAGCCTGGTACTATCAGTTAGGCCCCGGGGTTAACTCCAGCGGCCTGGCACTCACAGTAGGACATGGTGTTCTCCGGTTGAACATAAACAATTGCACAAGAAACCAATGTCATTCAAGGCCATCCTGTGACCATGATAGATCAAGACAAACACGAGATCACTCCATAATCATGTCTGGACTCAGACAAAAACAAGGGTATGGTGCAAACCACACAAATATCTGAATAGCTCCTGTTCTCGCTGATATGAATGACTGCTGCTTCCTTGCCAATTATAGCTTTAGGTTTGCTTGTTTCATGGCCCCCTCCTTGCTTTTTTGAAATATATCTACACTAAAAAAAAAAAGAGAGAAATATGCAAATTACCCATACCTCTGTGGCATCCACCAGCCAATCAGGAGTGTGTATGCAAATTAATCCATCATCTTTGTTGGGTTAATTTGCATACACAGGCACGGAGCGGCCTGGCAGGGCGGAATGCATGCTATGAGGAGGAAGGCGGGGGGGGGGGGGGAGGGAGCTACAGGAGCGGCACTCCGGCCAGAGCAGAGAAGACTGAAGGCTCCAGCCAGAGAGAAGACGGAAGGTGGTGGCCAGAGCGAAGGTCTGGGTCCCGGGTGCCAGAGGAAAACTGGTGCTGGCAGCCGGAGGAAAGAAGGCCTATTGCACGAATCTTTGTGCAACGGGCCCCTAGTTTAAATATATATTTTATTGACTTCAGAGAGGAAGGGAGAGGGAGAGAAACGTCAATGATGAGAATCATTGATCGGCTGCTTCATGCATGCCCCCTACTGGGGATGGAGCCCACAACCTCGGGCATGTGTCCTTGACTGGAATCAAACCCAGGACCCTTCAGTCCGCAGACTGATGCTCTATCCATTGAGCCAAACCAGCTAGGACTCATTTTCTTTTGATATAAAAATTCCAGTCATGAAATTGTCCTTACTTCCTCATAGCATCCTTGAACTCCCCCTAAAATCACCTAATACAAGCCCAAATCCTATAAGATATTTCTAACATCCTCCTACTGAGGTGGCCATAGTCCCCCATAGTGTGAGATATCCCTCATTGCAATGAGTCAATCAACACAATATTGCCCATAAACCAACTTTACTTTTCTGGAGGTCTTTGGCTAGAAGGCATGAAACATACAACATAAAATGGGGCAGAAAATTAATATACAGCAGCTTAAATATGTCTCTCTGTCTAGAGAATGATTTAGAAACTATAAATATTTAGCTTCAGGTAATTAATTCCAACTTCAAGAGATTATTGAAATGCTGTATTAATACAGATCACCTCAAATTATCATATCACGAAACATCTCTTTCATACTGGATTTCAAAAGGCAAACTGTTAGGCATTATTATTTTTATAGCATAGTTTCTTAATGCTTTTCCACATATTCATAAATGAAAATCAGTATCTAATCCTTGGAACTGTCAACTAACCTCCATGTGAAGTAATCAGGTAGAAGAGTGAAGCAAGATATGTCTGAATTGCCAAGGTGACCCTGCAAAGTACACAGATCACAGGTGTATAATCAAAAACTGATTAAAGTTCTTTCTTACAAGGAGCCACTCTCCATGCTTCTCTCAACTGCCTCATGTAGACTCCTCCTCAGGGGAAACTGCAGTCTATGTTTTCTCTATTTGGTGTTTTGGGTTTTTGTTGTTGTTGTTGTTGTTGTTTCTTATCTATTCAGTTGCCTAAAAACTGGTACCTTATGAATCCCACCTCCCTGCTTCCTGGAATTGTCCATCTTTTTACAATAGTGCTTTTGGTCAAACCTGGTGTCATACCTAAAGTGTCTGCCTATTGTTTTGACTCCATTAAATAATCTATATTTCCTGTTGCCCTATGGATCCAAAAAGAACCTTTGCCAGACTATTCTGGAAACATTCTTCCCATGTGTCTCCCACACTTCTCTTCACTTCTGTTCTAACATCTCAGCTCTTCGCCCATGTGTTTAAGTCCTCTTTCCCGTCTCACTACCTCCTTTCTTTGTTTATAAAGTGCATTTCAAGCACAGCTCACTTAAAACCAAACTCATCATCTGCTCTTTCCCACCTTCAAACTAATTCCTAATACCCTGCCTCTTTAACTGTAGGTCTTTTTGTTGATTTCCTTCCCATTTCTCTTGTCCCTAGCATTAAGGCAATTTTCAAACCCCATCCATTTCTCTTTCATGGTCTCTCCTATTTCCCTGCCCTCCTTTCTATTCCCTTGGACCACTCCCAATGTTTATGTTCATGCTCACAGATGTGCTCATGTAACTGACAGCAACAGCCTCTTCTCTCTGCTTGTCTTTCTTCTCTCCATTCGGTCTGCTAGATCATCCCCAAATTAATTTCTGCCAAATCTTATTTTGATCATGTCATGCCCCTGTTGAAAGAAGAATTTAATTAAAGAGACACCTACCAATCTAGTTCAGACTCTAGCTTGTAGTTTAGGGAGGCTATGGGCTGTGCCTAGAAAGGAAGAGGCTACCTCCCCAAGCCTCCAGGGGTAAAGAAGAAAGTCTTTGGAGAAAGAACCAGGATTTAAGTGCAAATTTTTCTGACTCTAATCTTTTCTAATCACAGGCTAAGTTACTCCCTTGCTAAACTTCTTCAAATATGTTTATTTCATTTGTAAAGTTAGACACCCCTCTCACCCTGCTAGAAGGGATACATAGTGAATGTGCTTATGAAGAGCCCATAGTCAACAAGGACCACTTGTTCAGGTCCTTTGGTCTTTCCTCCTTTTCCCCAGTTTTGCTGACAATGTGAAACCTGACAAGAAAAAGACACATATGAAATCACAAATAGTGCACTCTCCCAGCACCAGGTCAGGCTGTCAGTCAACACCGGCAACAGTCATGGGCACTGATGAAGTTTAGGAATTGTTGTTAGAAGAATATGCCTTCTGAGCTCATCTTCTCTAACCAAACCTGCCAGAATGGCTGTCATGACACCTATGCTATTGTGGCAAAACAGCATCTTAGCCTGACTGAGGGAAGCATCTGTCAAATATGTCTTGATTGTCCTACCTATGTCCCACATGTAATGACTGAAGGAAGAGTGAAGGCTATAGTCCTTCAGTTGACTTAGGAGTGACTTTAAAATCTTTAAAAATAATTACAAAGAATGGACATTTTTAACAAAGAATATAAACATCATGATTATGAAGAGTTTTAAATGACATTGTAAAATCATCTTAAGTGTTAAATGCAAAATACAAATTGCATCACAGCGTGATCTCAACTTTGTAAGGATGTACACAGATATTTATGGAGGACTGCATGGAAAAGATTGAAGGTAAATATGCCAGAATGTTTACAGTGATTGTTCCTAGAGAAGGAATTGTGAAGGATTGTTTTTATTTTCTTTTTGTTTTCTTTTTAAATGTCCTATAATAAGTAGGTGTTATTCTTAGAATTATAGTAAGTAATATATTTTTCTTTAGATATGTACACCTCATTTTTTAAGTTTGCAGATGTCTCTGTAGGGTAAGCATACAGAAATGGGATTTCTAGGTCAAAGTGTAAATGATGTATTTGTCTTTTATTTTGCAAAATTTTAAGATTTACTCTTAGCAACTTTAAAGTCTGTAATACAGTAGTATTAACTAGAGTCACATGTTGTACTTTATATCTCCATGACGTATTTACTTTATAACCAGAAATCTGTACCTTTTGACCCTTTTTACCTATTTTTCCTACCTACCAGGCCCTCCCTGCCTTTGGCAACCACCAACCTGTTCTCTGAATCTATGAGTTGTTGTTTTCATTTAGGTTACACAAATAAGTGAGATCATATGTTATTATTCTTTCTCTGTTTGACTTGTATTTGTCATTTTGATAGATTGCCAAATTGCGCCAAATTGCTGTACTATTTTGAACTCCCACCAGTAATATCTGTGAGATTCTGTTTCTCTCCTTGCCAACATGTGTATTGTCCAACTTTTGTAATAATCTAATCTAATAAATTAAAAATGATGTTTAAGCATAGCTTTAATCTACATTTTTTCTTATTATGGAGGTAGATGATATTTCTTCACATATTTCAATGAACCATTTGTATTTAGTTATCTGTTTGGGTCCTTTGCTCATTTTTCTAATGGAACACTGATTACTTCCTTATCTTTTCTTTGAAGTAGAGATTAGCACTTTGTTTCATTAACTGTAAATAGTATTTTTGTTCAGTTTGCTATTTGTATGGAACATCATATATAAACTCAGTAGGTATTGGAGATTTCTTTTAAATTAAGTTGAAATTATCAATCTCTTTTTAGTGGAGTTTGTGTCATAGTTAGAAAGGCTTTCCCTACTTCAACTTTATAAGGGAATTCCTGCATATTTTCTTCTAGCACTTCTATAATTTTAGTTTTTACACTTAGTTTTTTTTATCCTCTGGAATTTTTTGTGCTCTACAGTGTAAATCTCAAGACTCCAATTTTATGTTTCTTGGATGGGTACACCATGGTCTCAGCAAAATTTATTAAATTTTTAAAAGATCATTATATCACACCTATATGAATTCCCACTTTTCTTCATATAATTTTTTAAAAAATAATATATAATTTTAAAGAGATAAAGAATGCACCATGGGAGCTCAAGAAAAGAACACTTTCAGATCAACTAATTGATGGTTCAGAGAAAAATGTGTTGTATTTATTCAAAATAATATTTATTACATTTTTCTAAATGTAAAGAAAATATAAAGGAATTGAAATCTATTTTGAAGGGAGGATTTAATTTCTAATCCAAGAAATTACTTATTTGGAAATTGATCACTGTGGAAATTGTGTTATCATACACACCTTGGTATATATCCAATGTTTTCTTCTTTGTCTTATATAAATAAATAAATTATATATATTCATATGTTTTACATACATAGGTAAATTATATGTATACAATGCATATATATTATACACATATATAGCATATTTATAAGCATTTATAACTATTTGAAAAAACATTTTTCCAAGAAGTTTCAAAGAAAGAGGGTGTGAGTTTGAAAGAGACTGCCTGATACTCAAATAACAAAGATGGGATTAAAACTAGCCTAACACAATGAGAGTGGTTAAAGCCATTGAAATCACTTAAAGCAGGGGTTCTCAAATTTATCAAGAACCAGAAACAGCAGGAGGTCTTGTTAAGCTACAGCCTGGTGAGCCTCACCCCCAAAGCTTCTCTTTCTGTTGTTTCGGGGTGGGATCCCAACATTTGCATTTCTATTTGCTCTCAGGTTATGTTAATGGTACTGATGGGGGCGGGGGTGGGGGGTGGGGGGCACACTTTAGGAGCTACCAGATTAGAGTAAAACCCAACCAAACACTTGAAGACTCAGATAAAATAACTATTTAAATTTAGGGTAAATAAATGTCAGCAAGAAATTCCTTATTTGACCCCTGTGGAAATGCTTCCAAAAGGTATTAATCCTCTTCTCACCTAAAGAAATAGAATGAGTGCTCTCAGCATAATTGAGGTCTTCTTGGCGATGCTCCTGAGGGATACCCAGCATTTCACCAAATAGTAGATGGAGATGATGCCTGAACATGGGCTGTTTTAGTTCCGATTCCAGGAGCTACCAGAGAAGTTCATTTTAAATCCTACACTCCTGATGTTTATCTTAACTTTTTCAAAAATAAAATAAAATAAAATAAAGCACTTACCTTCTAGTGCAGTGCGGGGAGACAGGTAGTGAACCTATAAACCACAAATATAATCATTTTGATCATGCTACATTGAACATTATTTTTTAAAAAATATATGTGTATTGATTTCAAAGAGGAAGAAAGGAAGGGAGAGGGAGAGAGAGATAGAAGCATCAATGATGAGAGAGAATCATCTATCAGCTGCCTTATGCACCCCCCCCCCCCCGCCCCAATTGGGGATCAAGCCGTGCAACCCAGGCATGTTCCTTGTTAGAAAATCAAACCATGACCTCCTGGTTCATAGGTCGATGCTCAACCACTGAACCACACTGGCTGGGCTTCATTGAACATTATTAACTAGGGTTTTACAGCAAAGCATATCTCTGAAGGTGATCTACAGAGGCTCTGGTGTACTCTTGGAAGAGCTGTTAGTTAGCTGCTGTGAGGAGGCAGGTCTGTGGAGGGGCAAGATGAATGAGGGAGGATAAAGAGGAGGCTACAGCAAGCATTTGGGTAAAAAACAATACTGTGTGGACCAGAATGAGAGCAGCTGAGAAAGACATAAAGGAATTGCAATATATTTTGAAGGGAGAATTTAAAGGAGCTGCTCATAGATTACATGTTGGGGGAGAGAGCAAAGGAGAGAGAAAAAAACAAGTCCATAAATGGCCATACAAAATGAATATGATTTAAAAAATAAGTGAAATTGTGCACTTTCAAAAAATTAAAAACTTCTTCTACACAGACTTGGGAGATGAAAGACCAAAAAATGGACACCCCACCCCAGAAGATATCCACTGCAATGCCTGCAACCTGGAAAGTGACCTTATTTGGGAAAAGGGTCTTTGCAAATGCAATTAAGTTAAGGGTCTTCAGATGGCATCATCCTGAATTTCATTTAGAGTGGACCCTAAATCCAACAATAAGTGTCCTCATCAGAGAACCGAGAGAGACCTCACCTAGACATAAAGACGAGCAGACAATAGGTTGGAGTGCTGTGGCCTCAAGTAATACTGGAAGCCACCAGAAGCTAGAACAGGCAAGGAAGAATTCTCCCCCAGAGCCTTCAGAGATTGTGGAGGCCTGCCAGCACCTCATTTCAGAGTTCAGGCCTCCAGAAAGATCAGGGAAGAAATTCCTGTTGTTTCAAATTGCCAGATTTTGGTAATTTGTTATAGTTTACCCATGTAAACTAATGCAGGAGAAATGAAGAAACATTTCATGAATATTATTTTACTTCTTTATTTATTTGTGGGATATCTTCTCTACTTTCTCCTCAATTAATAGGCTCCATGATAACAATGATTGCTATCTGTTGTTTCGCCACTGTGTCCCAGAATCTAAAAAAGTTCCAGGTCCATAGTAGGCAGTCCATATATACTTGCTGAACAAAGTAATAGTGGAGGATGTGATTGGAGATATTTTTGATATATGTGATGTAAAGACTGAAATGAGGAGAAGAGATTTATTCAAGGTGGGACAGATCTTGATACAGAAGCAGAAGGCTAGAGCCCTAAGCTGGGTGAGCCGACCATGGTTCTGCTGGTTTGGAGGGTTCTCTGTTGGAAAGGGCAGTTCCTGGAGGAGGCAGAACTGCATGCTTTAGTGCAGACCCGAGGATGGGCCCATTCAGCAGGCAGTGGGGCACACAGAGGGTTTCTGAGTAGAGACTGATTTGACAAGAAAGGTATTAAGAATTTTATCTGCTCCTCTACTTGGCACAGATATTATCCTTTATATCTTATATGAGGTCAGTTCTTCTTTTTCTAAGTCTTGCTGAATCCTCATATCAAATAAAAGAGTAATATGCAAATTGACCATACCTCCGCTACACCCATAAGCCATGCCCACCAGCCAATCAGGGGCGAGTATGCAAATTAACTCAACCAAGATGGCTGCCTGTAGACAGTGCCTGGGAAGGCACATGGGCATTCTTTAAATTATTGTCAGCTGAATTCAAGGCGACAGGCAGAGCCATGTCTTAGATACACATTTACCAAAAAGGCGGATGTGTTATCAGCACTGACTCTTACCTTTGCCCAGGTGTCAGGGAGCGGGCTTTGATATGTAAATCCAGTCAAGCACCAGGCATGCTCGGGCCTACTCAAAAATGCAAATAATCTCCTTTGATCCTAACTTCTGGTGAAACTTCCTGGTATTTGGGGGTATAAAATAAACTTGCTGGATTGGCTCTGAGTCCCTGTCCCTTCATCAGAGAGGACGGTGGTCCCACCTGGTCCCAGCTTTTTTCTTCTATCTTTGTGTCTTGTCTTTCTCTTTCTTTTATTTCTCAATCCCCAGCCGCCTCCACTCAGAACCGGTTCATCTCTCTTTCCGTGCTGGACACAGAAAAGAGAGACCCTGCCATATCTGGTCCCGAGGCCCCTCCATAGCTGCCGCCACAGAGCAAGCAGGAGGCTTGGGTTTCCCCAGTGATGGAGAAAGCTAAGCTTCCTGCACACCCTGGCTGGCCCAGGCCTCCACTAAAAGCTACAAAGTTTCAATTATAGAAGATAAATAAATCCCAACAAAAATGGCTGCAGCCAAGGAGTGAGCAGGAGGCTTGGCTCTGCTCAAGGCTACAATATTTCAATTATAGAAGATAAATAAATCCCAGATACCAGGGCCTCCTCTTGGGTCGCCGGGGTGCGTGGCCAGCCTGCAAACCACCACAGGCCCCTCACCCAGGCCACCCCACGCCCCAAGGGAACCCCCACCCTGATCCAGGACACCCTTCAGGGCAAATCAGCTGGCCCCCACCTGTGCACTAGGCCCCTATCCTATCTAATAAAAAATTAATATGCAAATTGACCGTCACTCCAACACACAAGATGGCTGCCCCCATGTGGTCAAAGATGGCTGCCCCCATGTGGACACAAGATGGCCACCACAAGATGTCCAGCAAGGGAAGGCAGTTGGGAGGGATCAGGCCAGCAGGGAAGGGCAATTGGGAGGGGCCAGGCCTGCAAGGGAGGGCAGTTGGGGGTGATCAAGCCTGCAGGGGAGGGCAGTTAGGGGTGACCAGGCCGGCAGAGGAGGGAAGTTGGGGGCAACCAGGCCTGCAAGGGAGAGCAGTTGGGGGGGACCAGGCCTGCAGGGGAGGGCAGTTAGGCATCAATCAGGCTGGCAGGGGAGTGGTTAGGGGGTGATCAGGCTGGCAGGCAGAAGTGGTTAGGGGCAATCAGGAAGGCAGGCAGGCAAGCAGTTGGGAGTCAGCAGTCCTGGATTGTGAGAGGGATGTCCGACTGCCCTACCAGGGTCGGGCCTAAACGGGCAGTCGGACATCCCTTGAGGAGACCCAGATTGGAGAGGGTGCAGGCTGAGCTGAGGGACACACCCCCCATGCACAAATTTCGTGCACCGGGCCTCTAGTATATAATAAAAGGCTAATATGCAAATCAACCGAACGGCGGAACAACTGGTCTCTATGATGCACACTGACCACCAGGGGGCAGACGCTCAATGCAGGAGCTGCCCCCTGGTGGTCAGTGCACTCCAACAGGGGGAGTGCCTCTCAGCCAGTAGCTGGGCTCACGGCTGGCAAGCACAGCAGCGGTGGCAGGAACCTCTCCTGCCTCTGCATCAGTCAGTCAGACATCCCCTGAGGGCTCCTGGACTGCGAAAGGGCACAGGCCGAGTGCAGGCCAAATCTCATGCACTGAGCCTCTAGTTTGTCTATAATTAGTCATTATAATTAGTTGTTATTTAATGCCATCATAATGCCAATGGAAAAATTTCTTGTTTTTCAGTTTTTTTGATTTAGCATTTATCCTAGTTTCTCAACATTTTCATGCCATCCATGATTTCTTTGTATTTTGCCTCAGCTGTCCTAAATACCAGCCCCCATTTTTTGCGATTAATAAACACTCTTTTTCATAGGGAGTATAGTTAACAATATTGCAATAACTCTCTGGGGTGCCAGGTGGGCATGTGATTTATCGGAGGGAACACTTTGTCCCCTATATAAATGTCTACCCGCTATGCTGTAAAATAACACCATGTACAGTAAAATTGGACACTTAAAAAGAAAAAAGAACAATAACAACAGAAACACACCATTCAGAAAAATAAAATAAAAATAAATGCTCTTTTCCCCAATTGCCTTGATCCAATGCTGAGTTGGTCGTTTTGCTTTTGTCAGTTCTTTCAGTTACAAAACATGTGGCTTTGTCATGGTTGATTATAACTGACTAGCACTATTTATATAACATTTCATCTCCAGGGCTTTTCCACATTTCTTTAAGACTTCTTTTGTGGGCTTCTTTTTTTCTTTTTTCTTTTGCATACATCGTATTCAAGTATCATTTTTTTTTTCACTTCAATCATTTTCCTATCACCTTTTTTCCCCTCTTAAATGTCCCTTATTAGCTATTCTTAAACTCCAACCCTTCCTCTTTCCAAGGTGTTTCAGCAATTGCTGTTTATCAGTTTCTTACAAGAACATCTCCCAAATTATCCAGGTTCTCCTGACCTTCTTGGTCAGTAACCAGCCTTTAGGGTCTTACAAACACATAAAACAAATAGCAAGCTTCAATATTGTCTTTTTCTGAGACTTAACATTTATGTCATAGTACAGGTCAAGGCTCGTTTTTATTGATTGATTTGAGGGGGGAGAGGGGAACATCAATTTGTTGTTCTACTTATTTATGTCTTCATTGATTGATTCTTATATGTGCCCTGACTGGGGATTGAACCTGTAACCTTGGCATATCAGGAGGACACTTTAACCAACTGAGCTACCCAGCCAGGCTAATTTTTTAATTTAGCTTTAATCCTTCATGTTTTTCTCCAAATAGAAATAGCACTGTATGCTCCTTCTGAAGACAGACAGCCCTTTTAAAACAAATGCATGGATCCTGTACTTTACATTTCACTTGGAAAGTATATATGAATTTTAGAAAATGGTCCACCTTTAATTAAGAGTCTCTAAAAGAGAGAGAGAAAAGGGATAACATGATTGTTTCTACAGTATCATTCTATTTGACTTCCAGTACTGAAGATATTTTTTTAAGTGTGAAAGCATTAGAAGCACAAATCATTTCTTAAAGCCCAGATTTCTGCCTATGTCTGAGAACAAACAGAAAACATGTATTTCTCTTAGGAAATGAAACCCCGAAATGCTATTATTGAAGCAACTGAGTGAATGGTTTGGAAACCAGCCCAAGCATTTTGCTATACAGATACATAGGCAATTGTATGTTTTCAAAATATGAGTATATGGGAAAACCGTCTGCACAACTCTGTAAAGAATATGTCTTTCCAGGATGTGAGGTTGAGTTCAAGTTATAACTGCCACTAAAAAGGTGCAACCAGCCACTTAACAGCCATTCACCAACTTCTCTTTTGTGAGAAACAAAGGGAAGATGGCTCCATTTCCCTCCTGGGACCTGGAAGGCACCAGTAAAATGATCTCTTTGGGCAACAGGGAATTTTACTTGGTCCCCTTATTTTTTCTTTGTCAGAAAGATTTGTTATTTATGTCTCATAATGAACTTCATATTTATTTTAACACTTGAGCTTAAAGATAGAGGTCAGCAGCAAATATACTAAATTGGAACCATACAGAAAAGATTAATTAGCATGGCCCCTGTGCAACAGGGAATTTTAATGGCCAAGGTCACCTCATTGCGTTAATAGGAAGAGGGTAGTATTGTCTTGGTGACTCCGCTGTTAAAGTGAGAAAAATCCAGAATAGCTATCATCAATAAATCAACAAACAACAAATGCTGGTGAGGATGTGAAGAAAAGGAAACCCAGACTGGTGGGAATGCAGACTGGTGCAGCCACTATGGAAAACAGTATGGTGTTTGCTCAAAAAATTAAGAATGGAACTTCCTTTAGACCCAGCAATCCCACTTCTGGGAATATATCCTAAGAATCCTGATCACCAATCAGAAAGAATATATGGACTACTATGTTTATAGCATGGTTATTTTTAATAGCTAAGATCTGGAAACAGCCCAAGTGCCCATCAGTAGATGAGTAGATAAAAGAGCTGTGGTACATTTACACAATGGAATAGTATGTGGCTGTAAAAAAGAAGAATCTCTTACCTTTGCAACAGCATGGATGGACCTGGAGATTATTATGTTAAGGAAATAAGCCAGTCAGAGAAAGACAAATGCCAAATGATTTCACCAATATGTGGAATCTAATGAACAGAATAAACAGATGAACAAAATAGTTCCAGAGACGTGGATACATGGAACAGACTGACAGGTGTCAGAGGGGAGGAGGCAGGGGAGGGGGAGGACTGGATAAAAGAAGGTGAAGACATTAGCCAGGGAACATATGCATAGCCCATGGACACAGATAATAGCATGGTGAAGGCCAGGGGAGGGGGAGGGTAGGGACAAAATGGAGATGGACAAAGGGGGAAGGGAATGGGGGACATCTGTAATAGTGTCAACAAATAAAAGAAAAAAATCCCCATTGTTCCAGGTAGTCCTGATTCACTAGAACTGTCAGATGTCCTCTCCTCACCTCCATAGACCCTATCTTCTTTCATAACAATAAAAAAGGATGCTCTTTAGCAGGAGTGAGACAGACACTTTTCCCTGCTGATAAGTGCCACTCTTATCAGCAATGCAGTCACTCTTTTTTTTTAATATACTTTTATTGATTTCAGAGAGGAAGGGAGAGGGAGAGGGAGATAGAAACATCAATGATGAGAGAGAATCATTGATCAGCTGCTTCCTGCATGCCCCCCCACTGGGGCTCAAACCTGTATCCCGGGCATGTGCTCTGACCAGGAATTGAACCATGACCTCCTGGTTCATTGGTTGATGCTCAACCACTGAGCCATACTGGTCCGGCTGATTTGGTTTGGTTTTTAGAGTCAGCAAAAGATTAAAGTTGATATAGAAAACCACACATAAAACGTTCCTCTACCAGAATGCTTTCCTGTGGGGTTGTGCCTACTCTTTGTAATAAAAAAAAACAAAACACAAAATTTTACTGCTAAGCCCAGGCAGGTTTGCTGGGCCAGCTCTAAGGGCCTAGAATGAAAATGTTGAAGAAAAACCAAGACTGACTTCCTCTTTTGTCTCATTGGTCAGAATTGGTTACCCCAGATGCTCAAATAAGTACATGGAAGTTCCCTGGATGTAAGAGAAGGAAATGGGGAGAAGAGGATGGGGCTGGGGGGTGGGGGAGAATGTTAATAAAACAGATTTCATGAAGGGACATGAGACCGATCGATCATTTGGAAACTAGTCAAGAAAACAGCAGATTGAAGGTACATACATTTTACTGAGAACAAGATTAAAATTGCTTCCTTAGAAGAGAGAGCTTTGTTTTAAGTCTCTCAAAAGAGAAAAGGAAGGAAGGAAAAGGAAGAGAAGCAAAAGAGAGAGGAGAGGACAGGACAGGAGGAAGCCATCAGTAAAAGGAAAAACCAAAGAACATGAGAAGCTAGTCAAATATAATAGGATCTGAGCCTCAGAAGAAGGAAGACTATAGGAAATAGCACACTACTAGGCAAGGAGAAGAGATGCAATACCCAGGCTAGTTTTAAGAGGAAAATTTGAGAGCTCTTTTAAATCACAAAATATGGTAATATTATATATTATAATATAATATGTAATTATATATATACACTAGTGGCCCGGTGCATGAAATTCATGCACAGGAGGGGTTCCTTCAGCCCAGCCTGCACCCTCTCCAATCGGGGACCCTTTGGGGGATGTCTGACTGCCGGTTTACCATCCCCCAAGGGGATCCCTTGGGGGATGTCTGACTGGCGGTAAACCGGTGGTCGGCCATCCCTCTCACAATCTGGGAACGCTGGCTCCTAACTGCTCACCTTCCTGCCTGCCTGATCACCCCTAACTGCCTCTGCCTGCCTGCCTGATTGCCCCTAACTGCCCTCCCCTGCTGGCCTGATCTCGCCCCCAACGGCCCTCCCCTGCCAGCCTGATCTCGCCCCCAACTCCCCTGCCCCTGACTGCCTGGTTGCCCCCAACCGCTCTCTCCTGCTGGCCTGATCGCCCCTAACTGCCTCTGCCTGCCTGATTGCCCCTAATTGCCCTCCCCTGCTGGCCTGATAGCCCCTAACTGCCTCTGCCTTGGCCCCCACCACCATGGCTTTGTCCGGAAGGAAGTCAGACATCCAGAAGATGGCCAGTTGACCCAGTCTAATTAGCATATTACCCTTTTAGTAGTATAGATAGATTATATAGGATAGGATTGCTTAAATGAGGGGGAAAAGCCTTTTTCTTCAGGAGGAGATGCTCTTGGCAGACAAAAATACATAATCCCTATGTCTGGACTGATAGCCAGCCATATGCACTATGCTGCAAACCGGTCATTAAAAAATTGAACCGCTTTCTTACACCTTATACCAAACAGCTTTGCCCTTAAAACCCCTCCTCAGCCCCCACCTTAGGTTCTGCCTTCACAGTTCACCCAGATTTGGTTCTGATTGGTCAGTTTCTATGCCAGTCAGCGTCTCCAGGCCTATCAATGGGCCTGATCAGAGAGGCAGGACTGATCAGCAGCCCCAGCAGAGGCCCGGGAGAAAGAGAGGCACAGCTGCTGGCCAGGCCCTGAGAGAAAGAGAGAGGCAAGGGCTGATCAACAGCTGCCACGGAGGCTATGGATCAGACCCTGCTTCTCTTGCCAGACCTCTCTTAAGGCCTGATCTGCAGCCCCCTCGCAGTCAGTGCTGGGTCATGGCGCACGCAGCAGCGGGCAGTCAGTCAAGCCTATGGTCGTTTTGGATGTTATGGACCCTGGGTTTTTATATATTAGGATTGATCATCTGGAACATAACTACAGAAAAGAAAAGTGGGCCAGCAGAATTAGTATGGGAAAGAGAAGAAGCAATGTTGTAGAGTCTACCCAGCCTAACCCTTCTTCAGGAATAAAATCTGGAGGAGTTTTTTAACCTTGAAATTATGGGAACAACAAAAGGATTAATCTATAGCAAATGACTCAAACTACAATATATGTAAAGAGGACAACAAATATTTTTATATCTATATTTATACTTACATACAAAAATATATATTAGTATCTAAAAATTATAGAGTGGATTTTTATGTTTACCTTCAGTTTCTCTTCACTAAGAAGCTTCTGGGGTGAAGCATAAGGCCTGATTAGGGAATAACTTCTGTTGTCCAACACTCTGGACTTGCCTCTCTCTGTTTTTGTCAGTCCTCTCCAGCGTATCCCACGCTAGTGTCTTCAGGACATTTGTTCTGGAATCATTATGTCTATATCCTAACCATTATTTCCTACATTTTAATGAGAGTGTTACACAAATCGATGATATCTCTGCACCATTATTGATTGCCAGAATTTGATCACAAACATTTATGTCTTCCTAAAGAACTAAATACTAGAATGAAACTATAATTGATATGCTCATCAGAGCAAATAATTAAAAGCATTATGTGTCATCATAAACACTTTTAGGTGTCACAAAAACAAAGCAAGAAATTTTACCCAGGTATTTTGGATGCAAATAAATATTAAGGCAATGATAATTCATTCTTCAGTACAGAATAAGGGATAGTAAAAAGTTCACCAAACTGTGACATAGTTATTGAACCTTGTCAAAAACTCATATCTATTTTTTCCTCCCATGATTTTTATTTCTTTTGCATGTTAGTAGCAAAGTGTGGGGAAAATAATAAATTACTTTAAAGAAATGAAAATTGTATGATAGTTTTGTCACTCCAGTGCTTACTGAAAGCCTTTAAAGCCTGTTTACTATTCCATGTGTGGAAACTGCAAGTTATATATTATTAGGAGTTAAGTTTAAAATTCAAAACCCGTAACTAAGAAAGATGAATCAAGAGCACACATCACTGATACCTTTAAAAAAAGATGATTTTTAAAAGTATCAATGAAATTAATTATATATAAAAATAAAATTTAGAGAAATATATGAAACAGAGTGTATAAGTGTGCAAGATATAATATTTAGCAATTGGTCCTATTAAATTCCAGTTTATTCCAGAACATATGTATGTGTATATATTTTCTTTGTGTCAAGGATAATACATTTATAAAATGCCTGGAATAGATATATTTTATGGTGACTGAAAGGTTAAGCACGGAGCCAATTCTAGAGGTATTTGCAAAACATGTTTGTGGGGGAGAAACCCTGAAAACGGGGTGCCCTAGGACCCCATTTTATGGGTTGTTATATCCAAAGTACTCACTACTTGATGATTTATGTGGTCTGATGTAACATGGTTCCAGATTTGGTTCCCTCTGCTAATGTAATTGATCAGGTTGCTAAACTCTGCCAGTCCTCTATTCAGTTTGGTGAACATGGGCTTGCCTATCACCCTTCATTATGCTTCTTCAAAGAACAGTTGCCACCTTATCTGGTAACAGCTTTCTTTTCCAGTGCTACTCATGTGAAATAATCTTTCACCAATGAAGCCACTATTTCCTTAACTCAAGAAGAGACATTTATCTTGCCGCTAATAGATAATTAATTTTAAAAATGTATATTATGACACAATTAGAAAAAGAAAGAAAGAGGCAAGCTGGACAATGAGACTAAATGTCCCTTCCTCAAATTGACTCCTATTTATTTCTTCCAATGTCATCCAAAACACAGATAACTTTTCTTTCATGAATTGTTCTCCTGAATGATTTATATGTGTCGTGTTATCTGAGGCTCTCTCCGGGTCCCCTGGTGGATTTCGCCAGCCATCAACTGCGTAATTGTTAATTTTAACACTATAAAAGGTTCTGATGCAGAAGAGATAAGGTGTTGGTGGAAGAATTAATTAAAATGTATCTCCCAATCACACTAGGCTCCTACTAGGTTTCCTACAAAATTATACTTTAGATTTAAGGTTAAAATAAATTTACATCTTTGCCACTCATAAAGCGTTGGGTTTAGTTGTAAATGGAAATGTTAATTGTCTCTAATACTCATGAAGGTTTGTCACCCTGAGAACAATTCCGGGGACTGTACGGGTCATGGTCCAATGCATGTTTTCTTAAGTAGAGAAGCTCCTACAGT
This sequence comes from Plecotus auritus, assembly GCF_963455305.1. NCBI lineage: Eukaryota > Metazoa > Chordata > Mammalia > Chiroptera > Vespertilionidae > Plecotus > Plecotus auritus. Next base: position 46,582,600 of record NC_137772.1, read on the forward strand.
CAAAGGCAGACAAGAGATGGGTAGGGTGGGAGGTGATGGGAAAGGAAGTGAGAGGGAGAGGACAAAGGAGGAGAAATAAAATAATATGAGTGATTATTACTAAATCTGTGACCCTCTTTTTATACCCCTCAATACTAATTATTTTTCCAGGCTTTCTGTACAACCCAGGAAAGCAATATAAGCTAATATGTGCAGCACATTGGCCCCTACATTTCCTTTCTAAGAATGTGAGTGTACATGAGATGGTCTAAAAAGGCCTTTGGGAGAATTATGTGTAGATATTTGAGGTCAATAAAAGCAACAGCCTGTTAATTGTAAATTACTGGTCATTTTGAGTTTCCAGTCTACAAATCTGAATGCTTCTCTGTCAATTAGGCAGCAAATTTGTGAGTATTTATGATGGACTAGGCATAGGAAAAGGTGTGGTTCATGGAGCTCAGAGATGGGAGAAAAAGCATATGTCGAAAGAAGCTCATCCTATTCATTTATTCACTCACCACTCATTTCATTCAACAAACATTTCCTTAGCACCTAGTAAGTGCCTGGCACTGAGCCAGCCCTGACGGGGCTCCATGAACCAGTCCTTGTCCCGAAGGAGTTCGCAGAGCCACAGGGCAGAGGGGCCAGGAAGGAAACAATCACAGGGAGTGGGAAGCCAGGGGAGGGACACCTGACACATTTTAAACTCACGTTTCTCATTGTTGCAAATGAAAACGCCACCAGATTTTACAAATCGGGCCAATTTCCAAATACATTTTCCTATATACCCAAACCTTCACCGGCACCCATTCCTGCCCAGCTTGCAGTTCTAAATTGGCATACCATTTCGGCAGACTGTAGGCAGATCCTCAACCCTGTAAGAAAGAGCTTTCAAAGCCCCCTTCCCTTTGGCTGGATGTAACCAGTCCATTGAGTCTGTTTTTCCTTAAACATGAACGCCAGAAACTTCAAAGTGGGGGTGGATATTATCATTTGAATGACATTTGTCACTTAGTACAATACTAAACACATCGCTTCCATACTGCGTATTGAGTCTTCAGCACACTAAAGGAGCATGCCTCTCTCTCTCTCTCTCTCTCTCTCTCTCTCTCTCTCTCTCTCTCTCTCTCTCCCTCTCTCTCTCTCTCTCCCAGCCACACAGGAGATTCAAGGATTATGTGCCTATAATTTTAGGACACAAAGACTCAGCTTCTTAAAGCCAAAAGAAATGCCAACTGAACTGTGAACATGCTTATATATTATGTATTGTATTAAGACATAAGAGTATCATCCAAGTCTTTCTCTAGTAAAGCTCAAAGATGGCCTGTCAGGGTCAGAAATGGGGGTTACTCATTACTATTGGTAGAATATAATTTTCTGTTCACAGCAATTTGTGTCTTTAATTGCATTTTCTTTTTAAAGCTCAATGTCGGTAGGTAGATCTATAGACAGAATTATAATGCAACAATTGAGAACCAATGATTTTCTAAGCCAGAGATACTGGGTATTTAATTTTGCTTTTTAATCCATGCTATGGTGGGCTCTTATGAGTACAATAGAGAAGGAGTTATGTCCTAATCAGTTTATAAGACAGTATGGAGAAAATGCATAATAGACCAACCAGATGTAGAAATACAATAATACAAAGAAACCTAATCTACTGCAAAGCTGTAATTTAATCCTTCTATAACACAGGGTATTGAAAAGCAGCTTACGAATAGCTCAGGAATGCATAAACTGTACTTTACAGCCTTGGCTAAGTTAATTCTAACTTACAGTTTATACTGTAAAAATTAATTTTTAACTTTTATATAAAGAAATTATAGATTATACCTAAAGAAGAGGTTATTTATAAATAACAAATATTGAAATATAGTGCAAGTTCTTAATGTCAGCAAAGATGAAAATGATTTGCACATGCATTAGGATCTGTGTGCATATGTGTGTTTGCCTAACAAAGGGTAAAGATGAATAACTATAATGTGAAATAGTAAAAAGTCACCCCTAACTGTCCTCCCCTGCAGGCCTGGTCCCCCCCAACTGCCCTCCCCTGCCGGCCATCTTGTGGTGGCCATCTTGTGTCCACATGGGGTCGGTCATCTTTGACCACATGGGGGCAGCCATCTTGTGTGTTGGAGTGATGGTCAATTTGCATATTACCTCTTTATTATATGGGATTATTATATAGGATAACAACTGATACACCAAAATGATTTGGTGAAATTTGAATCAAGAAAGAGTAACATGATTAAACTGTATAATTTATGGGTTGTGTTTTTTTTAATCTCTAAACCCACACAGAAATTAGGGGGAAAAAATGGGGGGCGGGGGAGCCAAGGGGGTATAAACTCGAGATGTGGCAATGCATTCAAATCACTTTACCAAAACTTGTTTGTAGAATGTAACCGTTATTGGGTCTCAAAAATGATACAGCAGCCCTAGCTGGTTTTGCTCAATGGATAGAGCATAGGCCTGCAGACTGAAGTATCCCAGGTTCAATTCCAGTCAAGGCCACATGCCCAGGGTTGGGGATTCCATCCCCAGTAGGGGGCATGCAGGAGGCAGCCGATCAATGATTCTTTCTCATCATTGATGTTTCTGTCTTTCTCTCTTTCTTCCTCCCTGAAATCAATAAAAATATATTTTAAAACAAAACAACAAACAAAAATACAGCAATACTAACTGAAAACCAATTAAAGTAGCTATATGATGATAAAGTATATAATATTTGGGCTGTGAATAGGCAAAATACTTTTATCAGCCACTGAGAGATATAATGCCTGTATCTTTTGGAGATACATCCTGAAATAAACTAGTGAAATTACATGATCATTCATAAGCTAAGTTATTCTCTTCTTACAAAAAAATTGCTCCTTCCTGCTCCTGTCCAAGGAACAGCAGCCCTGCGAGCAGCCTGCCCCAGGCCTAAGAGCAGCAGCCTCACATAGCCTGCCCTGTCCAAGGAGCAGCAGCTGTGTGAGCAGCCTGCTCCCCGACCTGAGGAACAGCAACCACGCAAGCAGCCCACCCCTGTCCAAGGAGCAACAGCCACACAAGCAGCCCACCTCTGTCTGAGGAGCAGCAGCCCTGTAAGCTACCTGCCCCTGTCCAAGGAGCAGCAGCCTCATGAACAACTTGCCCCATCTGAGGAGCAGCAGCCATGTGCAGCCAGACCCCATCCAAGGAGCAGCAGCCACGTGAGCAGTCCGCCCCCATCTGAGGAGCAGCAGCTGTGCGAGCAGCCTCCCCCCCACCAGCCAGAGGAGTCACCACTGCTGCGAACAGCACCCACCAGAGGGGCCACTGCCAACTGAGGAGCAGCCCCTGCCACAACCATCTGAGGAGCAACCGCAGCCCAAGGAGCCACTGCCATCCAAGGAGCAGCCCCTGCATGACTCGACATCTAGATCCATCAGTGTGATAAAAAATGGGTAGACAAAGAAAAGGAAAGAAAAGGAGGAAGTGCCAGAAAAGCAGCTAAGTGAAACAGCAGCATGCAATATGTCAGAAAAAGAATTCAGAATAAGGGTCATAAAATTCATAAGCCAGATGGATGAAAAAATCAACAACTTATGTAAGAATCAAGAAGAAATGAAGAGTGATATAGCTACAACAAAAAACACCATGGAAAGTTTCAACAGTAGACTAGGAGAAGTGGAGGACCAAATTAGCGAATTAGAAGACAGGGAAGCAAAACACACCCAAACTGAACTGCAATTGGAGAAAAAAATTAAAAGACAGGAGGAGAGCCTAAGGTGGCTATGGGACAACATGAAAAGAAACAACATATGAATAATAGGAGTGCCAGAACAACAGGAAGAGGAACAAGGGTTAGAAAACCTATTTGAAGAAATAATGTCAGAAAACTTCCCTGATGTGGGGAAGAAAAAAGTCACACAAGCACACAGAGTGCCAAGCATGATGAACCTGAAAAGACCCAAACCAAGACACATCATAATTACGATGGCAAATGTTCAGGACAAAGAGAGAATCTTAAAGGCTTCAAGAGAGAGACTGAAAGTTACATACAAGGTATCTCCCATTAGATTATCAAATGATTTCTCAACAGAAACACACCAGGCCATAAGGGAATGGAAGAAAATTTACAAAGTGATGCAAAGCAAGGGACTGAATCCAAGAATACTATACCCAGCAAGGCTATCATTCAAAATTGAAGGTGGAATCAAGAGCTTCACAGACAAAAAAGGGCTAAGAGAGTTTATTACTACCAAGCCAGCAATGCAAGAAATGCTAAAGGGACTGCTGTAAAAAGAAGAAACAGAAAGGCAAGAAGAAACACAAACATTAAGAATAAAAATGACAACAAACAAGTACTTATCAATAATAACATTAAACATAAATGGATTAAAGTACTTATCAATGGATACAAGTACTTATCAATAATAACATTAAACATAAATGGATTAAATGCACCAATCAAAAGACATAGGATAGCTGAATGGATAAGAAAATATGATCCATATATTTGCTGTCTGCAAGAGACCCACCTCAGAACAAAGGATTCACACAGACTGAGCGTAAAGGGATGGAAAAATATTTTTCAGGCAAATGGAAATGAGAAAAAAGCTGGGGTTGTGATACTTATATCTGATAAAATAGACCTCAAAGTAAAGGCCATAACAAGAGATAAGGAAGGCCACTACATAATACTAAAAGGAGCAATTCAACAAGAAGATATAACTCTGGTAAACATATATGCACCCAATACAGGAGCACGCAAATACATAAAACAACTTCTGGAAGATATCAAGGGAGAGATCGATAGCAATACAGTCATAGTAGGGGACTTTAATACCACACTGACATCACTGGATAAATCCTCAAAACAAAAAATCAGCAAAGAAATAGCAATCCTAATGACTCACTAGATTAGATGGACTTAATTGACATCTTCAGAACATTTCACTCCAAAGCCATGGAATATACATTCTTCTCAAGTGCACATGGGACATTTTTAAAAATAGACCACATATTGGGTCACAAGCAAAATCTCCTCAAATTCAAGAAGACTGAAATCAAATCAAGCATCTTCTTAGACCACAATGGCATAATATTAGAAATAAACTACAATAATAACAATCCAAAAAAATTCAAAAACTTGGATGCTGAATAGCATGCTATTAAATAATGAGTGGGTTACCAAAGTGATCAAAGAAGAAAATAAAAACATCCTGGAAACTAATGACAATAAAAACAAACCAATCCAAAACCTATGGGACACAATGAAAGCAGTCCTGAGAGGGAAGTTTATAGTTCTACAGGCCTACCTCAAAAAACAAGAAAAAATGGTAGTAAATCATCTAACTTTACAACTTAAAGAATTAGAAAGAGAGCAACAAGAAAAGCCCAGAGTGAGCAACAGGAAGAAGTTAATAAAGATCAGAGCAGAAATAAATGACATAGAGACAAAAAATAAATAAATAAAAATAAAAAACAATACAAAAGATCAATGAAACCAAGAGCCAGTTCTTTGAAAGGATAAACAAGATTGATGAACCTTTAGCCAGGCTCACCAAGAAGCAAAGAGAGAGGACCCAAATAAACAAAATCAGAAATGAAAGAGGCGAAATAACAACAGACCCCACAAAAATACAAAGGATTGTTAAAAAATACTATGAACAACTCTATTCCAATAAAATGGACAAGCTAGATGAAATGGACATATTCTTAGAAAAATACAACCTTCCAAAACTCAATCAGGAAAATCTAAAAATCTTAATAGGCTGATAACTATGGAAGAATTTGAAGCAGTCATCAAAAAGCTCCCAGCAAACAAAAGCCCAGGGCCAGATGGCTTCACAGGGGAGTTTTACCAAGCATTCAAGGAAGAACTAAGACCTATCCTCCTCAGATCATTCCAAAAAATTCAAGAGGAAGGAACACTTCCAAGCTCATTCTATGAAGCCAGCATCATCCTAATACCAAAACAAGATAAAGACAACACAATGAAAGAGAATTACAGGCCAATATCCCTCATGAACATAGGTGCCAAAATCCTCAACAAAATTCTAGCAAATCAGAAAGATCATACACCATGACCAAGTAGGATTTATCCCAGGGATGCAAGGATGGTACAATATCCGCAAATCAATAAACATGATACATCACATAAACAAATTGAGAGGTAAAAATCATGTAGTCATATCAACTGATGCAGAAAAAAGCATTTGACAAAATCCAACACCCTTTCTGGATAAAAACTCTCAGCAAGGTGGAAATAGAAGGATCATACCTCAACATAATAAAAGTCAGATATGACAAACCCACAGTCAACATCATACTCAGTGGGCAAAAACTAAAACCATTTCCCCTAAGAACAGGAACAAGACAGGAATGCCCACTCTCACCACTCCTGTTCAACATAGTACTAGAAGTATTAGCCATTGCGATTAGACAAGAAGAAGAAATAAAAGGCATCCAAATTGGAAAAGAAGAAGTAAAACTGTCCTTATTCGCAGATGACATAATACTGTACATAGAAAACCCTAAAGACTCCATCAAAAAATTATTAGACTTAATAAATGAATTTGGCAAAGTAGCAGGATACAAAATTAACACCAAGAAATCTATGGCATTTCTATACACCAATAATGAACTTACAGAAAGAGAGACTAAAAAAGCAATCCCATTTACCATCGTGCCAAAAAAATTAAGATACCTAGGAATAAACTTAACTAAGGAGGTAAAAGACCTATATGCAGAAAACTACAGGACACTGAAAAAAGAGATAGAGGAAGACATAAACAGATGGAAGAACATACCATGTTCATGGATTGGTAGAATCAACATCATCAAAATGTCCATACTACCCAAAGCAATCTATAAATTCAATGCATTTCCCATTAAAATACCAAAGGCATATTTCACAGACCTACAACGAACTTTCCAAAAATTCATCTGGAATAAAAAAAAGGACCCCAAATAGCTTCAGCAATCCTGAGAAAGAAGAACAAATAGGTGGGATCTCAACACCAGATATCAAGCTGTATTACAAAGTCACTGTTCTCAAAACAGCCTGGTACTGGCACAAGAACAGACATATAGATCAATGGAATAGAATAGAGAACCCAGAAATCAACCCAAACCACTATGCTCAATTAATATTTGACAAAGGAGGCATTAACATACAATGGAGTCAAGACAGTCTCTTCAATAAATGGTGTTGGGAAAATTGGACAGATACATGCAAAAAAATGAAACTAGACCACCAACTTACACCATGCACAAAAATAAACTCAAAATGGATCAAGGACTTAAACATACGACGGGAAACCATAAAAATACTAGAGGAATCCACAGGCACCAAAATCTCAGACATAAGCCGAAGCAATTTCTTCATTGATACTGCTCCTAGGGCAATGGAAACTAAAGAGAAAATAAACAAATGAGACTACATCAAAATAAAAAGCTTTTGCACAGCAAAGGAAACCATCAACAAAACAACAAGAAAGTCCACTGCATAGGAGAACATATTTGCCAATGATATCAACGATAAGGGTTTAATCTCCAACATTTACAGGGAACTCATACAACTTAACAAAAGGAAGATAAACAACCCAATCAAAAAAATGGGCAACTGAACTAAATAGATACTTTTCCAAAGAAGACAGAAGGAAGGCCAAGAGACAATATGAAAACATGCTCAAAGTCACTAATCATCCAAGAGATGCAAATCAAAACAACAATGCAGTACCATCTCACGCCTGTCAGAGTGGCTATCATCAACAAATCAATAAATGCCAAGTGCTGGCGAGGATGCTGGGGGGTGGGGGGGGGCAGGAGGAACTCTCGTGCACTGCTGGTGGGAATGCAGACTGGTGCAGCCACTGTGGAGAACAGTATTGGAGTTTCCTCAAAAAACTAAAAATGGAACTCCCATTTGACCCAGTGATCCCATTTCTAGGAATATATCCCAAGAAACTAGAAACACGAATCAGAAGGGATATATGCACCCCTATGTTCATAGAGACACAATTCTCCATAGCTAAGATTTGGAAACAGCCTAAGTGCCCATCAGCAGATGACTGGATCAAAAAACTGTGATACATCTACACAATGGAATACTACGCTGTGGTAAAAAGGAAAGAATTCTTACCATTTGCAACAGCATGGATGGAACTGGAGAGCATTATGCTAAGGGAAATAAGCCAGGCAGAGAAAGATAAATATCACATGATCTCACTCATTTATGGAATATAATGAACAACATAAACTGATGAACAAAAATAGATCCAGAGACAGAGAAGCATTGATCAGACCGTCGAATCTTGGAGAGAAGGTAGAGGAGGGTGGGCGTAAGGGGAAGAGATCAACCAAAGGACTTGTATGCATGCATGTAGGCCTAACCAATGGACACAGACAACAGGGAGGTGAGGGCATGAGGGGGAGGGTTGGGGGGGGGGGATGGGAGGATAAGGACACATATGTAATACCTTAATCAATAAAGAAATTTTTTAAAAAATTGCTCCTTATCTGAGTCAAAATAATAGCACTGGTACCAAGAAAAATGTTGAGTTTTGACCATGAGAAAAATACATCAGAATCACAAAAATCTGCAGATAGCCATGGCTGGAAATCTGATAGTAAACTGTCATAAGAAGTTATTTTGGGGAACTCAACTTTGGGAAACCCACCTGAATATTTTTAAATTCTTCTGTCTCTTCAATGTAATAAAAGAAAGCCCTTTGTGCGCATACCTTTAGTTGAATCTATGACAAATTTCCCTTGAAGATCAGTATATGGTCGTGTATTAGTCCACTGGGTTGCTATGACAAAATACCATAGACTGGGTGACTTAACAGTATTTATTTCTCATAGTCTGGAGTCTAGAAAATACAAGATCAAAGTGCCAGCAGAGCCTGGCTGGTGTGGCTCAGTGCTTGAGTGTTGACCTATTAACCAGGAGGTCAGGGTGGGAGATTCCTAGTCAGGGCACATGCCTGGGTTGTGGGCTCGATCCTTAGTGGGAGGCGTGCACAAGGCACCCAAATAGATGATTCTCTCTCATCATTGATGTTCCTATCTCTCCCCCTCTCTTTCTCTCTAAAGTCAATAAAAATGTTTTTTAACATCTATACTAATAAAAGGGTAATGTGCTAATTAGGCTGGATAGACCAGACATCTTCCAGACGTCATTCCAAATGTCCTTCCTGACAAAGCTGGGGCCCGGATGGCGCTGCCCAGGGTCCCGGTTGCCTGCCTGGGTGAAGCCACCTGGGGTCCCGGGTGCAGGTGGCTGGCCTGGGCGAAGCCAGCCCGGTTCCCAGGTGCCTACAGCAGGCCAGAGGGAGGGAAGCCTGGGTCCCAGTTGCCTGCAGCTGGCCAGAGGGAGGGAAGCCCAGGTCCTGGTTGCCTATGGCCAGCTGGAGGAGAAAAGCCTGGGTCCCAGGTGCAGGGGCTGAGGCAGAGGCAGTTAGCGGTAATCAGGCAGGCAGGCAGGCAGACGAGTAGTTAGGAGCCAGCGGTCCTGGATTGTGAGAGGATGGAGACCGGGCTGAGGGACCCCCCCACCTTGTCCACGAATTTCATGCACCGGGCCTCTAGTAATAATAACAATTTTTAAAAAACACAAACAAACAAATAAAGTGCTGGCAGACTGGGTGTCTGGTTGGAGCTCTTTTCCCAGCTTGTAGATGGCTACCTTCCTGCTGTATTCTCACATGGCAGAGAGAGACTTAGCTCTTATAAAGGCACTAATGAACTCACCTAAACCTACTTAACTACCAAAGGCCCTACCTCCAAATACCATCATACTGAAGATTAAGGCTTCAATATATGAATTTGGGGAGAACCCAAACAGTCCATAACAGACAGCTACTATTATTGTTGTTGTAAATGTTGCTGAGAACCAAAAGTTGGAGAAGAACTAAAAGCAAACACAATGGAATATCTTTCAATATTTGCCTAGGAGTAAATTCTGGAGCTCCACTGAACCTACTGGTAGGGGGTTAAGTGACCTCAGCTTCAAGTAAATAGGATGGCAGCACAGGAAGTCAAAAGGGCCCATATTAGAATCAGTGAATAATTTTTGTGAGTAGAGAGTGGGCTGCAGGAAGGAGGCAGACCTATGAGCAAAGCTTCCAAGAACATGACCCCCTAGTAATTCTGTTATTTACCTAATTCACCTCAGCTCTAAACCACCCTTCTATGTTCTACCTATAATGCTGAAACTAGGATTCTGCAAATTTAATTTCCCAGACACTTGTCATCTGGTATCCTTGCTATGGTATCTGGAGGCCTAAGGGCAACTGAAAATCAAAGAAGGAAAGAAAAATCTGCACCTCCATCCCTTTTTTGGGTATTGTCAGCATGACCCCAGCAACAGCAGTTGAGTGGGGGGAAAAGTCTGTATCTTTTGGCTTCAATTTCTATCTTCTTTTAATGCAACCAGAACCAGCCTCATCATTCCAGAGATATCAGCAGTAGACAAGGGCTACCCCCTACTTAGAAGTCTGAGAGCCAATTCTGTGGGATCCCTCTTGGGCTACTAGATTCTGGTAACCCTCATTTTCTTTTTCTTTTCCTTTATCTTGTAGGAGTGGCAGTGGCTTCTGTTAATGTAAAAAACAAACAAACATTGAAACCTGTAAAGAATTTTTGTGAGTTTATTTGAGCCAAACTGTCGACATATGCCAGGAAGCAGAACCTCAACGAATTGAGATAATGCTCTGGAGAATGGCAGGTTACATCTGTATTTATACATTGCAATCAAAGGTGGGTTACATGAAATCCATTGGTGATAGACTAGAGAGGTGGGAGAAAGCAAAGTGGGGAAACCCCTGGAATTGGATAAAAGTAAAATGATAGACACATACTTAGGTGGATGCAGGAACAATTAAAATGATAACAATGAAGGAATTTGTGGTATCCACCCTGGCGCCCAGCACATTAGGTTGTGACCCAAGGGGTCCAGAAAAAGGGAAGTTACAAATTACCCAGACATTTCAAGGGTATGTTATTATAGATACAAAAAGACAGATAGGCTCAGTTAAGGTAAAGGTTGACCTTGTCAGTGAAGATAATGGCCTAGGATGTAACTACCCACCATAACTGCTTTTAGTGAACGTTTAATTTCAGACCATCCTTTGTGGTTCCTTTAGGTCTCTGACTTTGCAAGACCACCATGCAGGCCTCCCCTGAGCTTGTCAGGTTAGCATGTGGCCCCTTTCATCCACACTTCCTATAGTTAGTATCTCTGGTCACTCAATGGTCCCTGTTTGCTCTTTCAGTCTCTCATTAACTGTGTAACAAATTCCATGCCAATAGTCCCTTCTAACTGAAAAGCCTAGTGTAGTTTCTGTTTTCCTGATGGGGCCTGACTTCACTTACATTCCTGAGTCCCAGGGAGAGGTCCCATAGTTTCCTCAGATGCCCAAGTCCCAGATACAGCATGGAAACCACAGAGGGCCCCTGAATCTGAAAGGTCAAATGTCACTGCATAAAACACAGGAATTTGACGAGACACCCACAACAACTGATGTTAAATGTCCTGACACCCTGGCTTCCTTCAAAGCCTAGGACAAGTTTATTCATAAGAGAGAGAGCAGCAGTACTTTTTACACACTTGAGAGTACAAATTGAGATGAAACCCAACTATATAATTATTAAAAACCACCTCTGCCAACAAACATACTTTCTTTCTTCTGAGTTCTCCAGATAATCACTAATATGTCCAAGTTCCCCAAATTTGTGATCCATTCTAAAAGAATAGGAATTTAGGGCTTTCATTCCAAGAACTAATCTTCCTCCTACCTGCTACTTTTTAAATTCTTATTTTCCCTTGTCCTCAATTTAGAAAGCATGTAAATATGTTTTGCCCAGTTAAGTGTAAGCATATTTATGTTATATTAAATAATTTTTGACACAGCATAAAGTTCTTAATTTTGTAGCTATTTAATTAGCCTTCACATCCAATCTATTAGCAAATATTATCCACCTAATATTCTGTATATCTTTCAAATCATCCCCTTCTTTCCATCCTCACACACACCCTAATGCAAACCATCTGGATAGTTCATAGGCCTCCAATTTCCCCTCTCTTCACAGTCAAAGTCATCTTTTTTAAGACAAATCTGATTTAGCTCAGATAGGTGCTAATGTCCATAGGTGGTGTACCAATCTCTTTAAGTGGCTGGCCTAAGGTTTTCTGTAATCTCCCTTCCTCCCTCTCCAACCTCATTTCTATTTATTTTCTGCCTTGAATTCTGGCTATACTAGACTTTTATGAGTTCCTCAAATCCCTTGGACTATCTCTTGTCCTTGGGCTTTTAACATGTTTTTACTACATCATCTCTTTTTCAACTGTCTCTTTTCAGTTAACTCTTACTCATCCTACAAGTTTCAGGAGGAAAACCTTCTTTGAAAGACCCTCTATCCCACAAGGATTAGTTAGAAGATTCTGACTTATATTTCTGCAGTACCCTATGCTTTCTCTTTCATGAAAGCCACGACTCTTATTATTATTATTTTTTTTTGAAGTAAATATTTTTTATTTTTATTTTTTTATTTTATTATTCAACTGTAATTATAAAAATATTTTTAATTTATTTATTTTTTTAATTGTTTGAAGTACTATTTGTAATACTTCTTGTTATTATTTGTTTAAATGTCTGCTACTTTCATGAAAGCAGGAATTATGTCTACCATGTCCACTGTTCCGAACACAATGCTTCACACTTAGTAGATAATCAATAAATATGTACTGAATTAATGAAGAAATGATTACTCTAACTATGCCATTTATATTCATGGGATTTTAGAACAGGAAAAATATTTATAGAGGTGGCCAAATCCAATCCTTTTATCTTATCAATAAAGAAGTTAAATAGTTTTTTAAGAAAAGTCATATAGTTCCCACAGTTATTATAAAGTGTTTTAAGCATAGTGAGTAAATAAATGAGTGAGGAAATAAGGCAGAGGTATATCTACTATCTACCTCTAATTTTTAAATAGCATCCTTGGAGATTTCATGTAATTCCATGAACATTGATAAATTATACCAGCTCTAAAAAAATAATTACATCAACTAATAATTTAAGATCTTATAGCTTTTATAAATTATATGTCAGCTTTTCACAGGCAAATATTCCTTCTTAAGCTAATTCTCAATACATTCAATTATCATATTTTTAATTTTTAAGCAGAATTTCTTGTCTCATGTAATAAAGTCTGTATATCCTCTCTGCATACTTTCATGCCAAGATAATAGTTCTCTCTTTTTAATTTTTTTAAATCTAATAATATCTCCCTCCCCATTTACAGAATGCCTGAATAATTCACCCCATGGTGGTGACAGATTTATACATATATACCATTCTCTTCTAGCCCCATCCAAATTATCAATTAATTTAATATAAAGAATTAAAATGCTAGACTTGAAAATACTCTCTTAATGCAAAAGTAGTTGAGGAGGAATAGAGCTACAAAAACACATGAAACATATAGAAAACAAAAAGTAAATTGGCAGACAAATCCAAGTATATCACTAATAACATTACATTTTAATTGGTTAAATTATCTTATCAGCCCTAGCCGGTTAGAGCTGATCAGCAGATAGAGCGTCCACCTGAATACCAAAGGGTCCCAAGTTTGATTACAGTCAAGGGCTCAGTCCTTGGTTGCAGGCTCAGTCCCCAGCCCTGGTTGGGGCAGGTGTGGGAGGCAACCAATCGATGTGTCTCTCTCACATGGATGTTTCTCTCTCTCTCAGTCTCTCCCCCTCCCTTCCACTCTCTCTAAAAATCAATGGAAAAATATCCTCAGGTAAGGATTAACAACAACAGAAAATTGTCTAATCAAAAGGCAGAGATTATCAGACTGGTTTGTTTTTTAAGACAAAACCCAAATATATGCTATGTATAGGAGACACATTTTGGGTCCAAAGATTGAAATGGGTAGAAAGTTAAGGGATTAAAAGATACTTATGCAAATAGCAATCTTAAGAAAGCCTGAGTGGCTATATTAATATTAGACAAAATACAAATTGAAAAAAACATAATAAAATTAAATATGAAGATTGTATAATGATAAAATCATCATTCAATCAGGAATATATAATAGTTATAAATATATATGTACCTAAACAATAAACCCAGAATACATTAAACTAAAACTGACAGAATTGAAGGAAGAGATAGACAATTTAACAATAATATTTGGAGACTTTAATACCCCATTTTTGCTAATGGATAGAACTAGAAGATCAACAAAGAAATACAAAAGTTGAATAATACTGTACTAACTAGACAAAACAGACATCTATAGAACACTCCACTCAACAACAGCTGAATGCATATTCTTTTTAAGTGAATATGGAATATTCTCCAGGACACCATATATAGGTCAAGAAACAATTCACAATAGATTTAAAAGAATTGAAATCATACAAAGCATGTTCTCAGATCAAAATGGAATATAATTACAAATCACTAACAAAAAGAAAATTGGGGAATTCACAAATACGTAGAAATTAAAAAAAACATATTCCTAAATAATAACAAAAGAACTCAGAATACTTTTTTTAGAAAAAGGTAATTGGAAAGTAGATTTTATAAATACATTTATTTATTTATTTATTTATTTATTTATTTATTTATTGTTAAGCCTCACCCAAGGATATTTTTCCATTGATTTTTAGGGAGAGTGGAAGAGAGAGGAAAAGACAGAGAGAAACATCGATGGGAGAGAATCACATTGATTGGTTGCCTCCTGCACATACCAGGATCCAGGCAAGGGAGGAACCTACAACCAAGGTACATGCCCTTGACCGGAATTGAACCCAGGACCCTTTGGTCCAAAGGCTGACACCCTATCCACTGATCCAAACCAACTAGGGTGGGAATCAGAATATACTTTTTAATGCATAAAAATGTAAGCACAATATAACAAAACATGGCTTTCAGCTAAAGCAGTGCTTAGAGGGAAATTTATAGCTGTAAAAGCCTATATTAAAAAAGAAAGAAAATCTCAAATCAGTAACCTCATTTTGCACCTTAAGATACTGTAGGGAAAATGAGCAATCTAACCCTAAATCAATATGAAGAAAGAAATAATAAAGGTTAGGATAGATATGAGTGAAATAGAGACTAGGAAACAATAGATAACATCAACAAACCAAAACTTGTTTCTTTAAAAAGATCAACAAAATTATCAAGCCTTTATCTAAACTGATCAATAAAAAAAAGAGAGAAGAATAAAATTACTAAAACAGGAATAAAATAGGAGCATTATTTCCAACCTAACATTACTAATAGCTTATAAAAGTTAAAAGGATTATAAGGGAATACTAGGAAGAATTATATGCTAATAATTTAGATGAAATGGAAAAGATTTAGAAAGACAAAAATTTTTAGAAGGCAAAAACTAAGCTAGGAAGAAATAGAAAATCTGAATAGACTTTTAACAATTAAAAAGTGAAGTAATAATTTTAAAACCTCCCACACACAAAAAAAGCCCAGGCCCAGATGTCTTCACTGTTGACTTCTACCAAACACTTAAAGAACTAATACCAATTTTTTCACAAATGCTTTCAAAAAACTAAAGAGGAGAAAAGACTTCTCAACTCATTCTACAAGGCCAATATTACCTTGATACCAAAACTAGACAAAGACATCACAAGAAAACTATAGATGAATATCTCTTGTGAATATAAATATAAAAGTACTCAACAAAATACTATAAAACTTAATCCAGCAACATATATTAAGAATTATATAGTATGACCAAGTGAGATTTATCCCAGAAATACAAGTTTGATTCCACATTCAATGTAATAAATTGTGTCAAAAGAATAAAGGACAAAAACAACATTATATTAGAAACCAAGATGGCGGCATAGGTAAGCACCTAAACTGCTGCCCCGCACAACAATTTCAAAACTACAACTAAAAGACAGAATGGACACCATCCAGAACCACAGGAAAGCTGGCTGAGTGGAAATTCTACAACTAGAAGGAAAGAGGAAAGCTCCCGGAGCAGGAGCGGCAAAGAGCTGAGGTACGGTGACACACGCACGGAGAGAGGAAGGGCGGCGGAGTGCCTGGTTGGCTTTCTCTGGCGGGAGGGGGAAGGAAGCCCCCAACCACTGAACCCCAGTTCCAACTGCACTGAACCTCAGTTCTGGGCAAAACCCTGTGGACCCAGGCTCATACAGGGGGAGTTTGGACTGTCAGGTAGAGAGAAAGGCACACGGAGACTCGGAGACTCGGAGACTCAGGGGAGCCGTGGCAGCAGGGGTCTGGAGGCACAAGTGCACACAAAGACTGACTGTGGAGGTTACCACAGGCTATCCCTAGCAGAAGGGAGTCGGAAGCTCCTGAACCCCAGTTCCGACTGCACTGAACCCCAATTCCGGGCGAGCCCCTGGGGACCCATGCTCTTACGGGGGAAATCTGGACTGTAAGACGTAAACTCAGGAACCGTGGAAGGCAGAGGTCTGAAGGCGTGCATGCGCAAGGGCAGGGCTGATGGGAAGCCAAGACTGTCTGCTCCGCCCTGAGACTCCACCCCTTCCAAGCTGAGCACAGAGGCTTTTGCAATCTGGCAAGGCTAATCCTATAAGGCTGTCTCCAGCACTGAACTTCTCCCAGCGTAGACACAGCTGATCCTCACAGCCAACTGGCCTGCAGGTCAATTACTCCCAGTGATACCAACAACAATCAAGACTTAACTACAACAAGGCTGTATACACAGTCCACAAAGGGGTGCACCAAGAGTGTCCACCTCAGGTTAACTGGGGAGGCCGACCACTGGGCCATATAGGAAACCTAGCACACAAAGCCACCCTACCAACTCAGGGAAGCAGTGAAAAATGGGGAGACGAAGAAACAGATCACAAACGAAAGAAATGGAGGAAGACAAACGACTGGATATAGAATTCAAAACCACAGTTATAAGGCTTTTCAAGAATATCTTAGAAAAGGCCGATAAATATAACGAGACCGTCAAAGATATGAAAAAGGACCAACTAGAAATTAAACATACACTGACTGAAATAAAAAATATTATACAGAGACCCAACAGCAGACTAGAGGAACACAAGAATCAAGTCCAAGATTTGAAATACAAAGAAGCAAAAAACACTCAACCAGAAAAGCAAAAAAAAAGAAAAAAGAATCCAAAAAGTTGAAGATAGTGTAAGAAGCCTCTGGGACTACTTCAAGTGTACCAACATCAGAATTATGGGGGTGCCAGAAGAAGAGAGAGAGCAAGATACTAAAAACCTATTGGAAGAAATAATGACAGAAAACTTCCCCGACCTGGTGAAAGAAATAGACTTACAAGTCCAGAAAGCGCACAGAACCCCAAACAAAAGGAATCCAAAGAGGACCACACTAAGACACATCATAATTAAAATGCCAGGAGTAAAAGACAAAGAGAGAATATTAAAAGCAGCAAGAGAAAAACAGTTAATTACCTACAAGGGAACACCCATACGATTGTCAGCTGATTTCTCAACAGAAACTATGCAGGCCAGAAGGGAGTGGCAAGAAATATTCAAAGTGATGAATAGCAAGAACCTACAACCAAGACTACTCTACCCAGCAAAGCTATTATTCAGAATGGAAGGTCAGATAAAGAGCTTCACAGATAAGAAAAAGCTAAAGGAGTTCATCACCACCAAACCAGTATTATATGAAATGCTGAAAGGTATTCTTTAAGAAGAGGAAGAAGAAAAAAGTAAAGATAAAAATTGTGAACAACAAATGCATATCTATCAACAAGTGAACCTAAAAAACAAGTGAATTAAAAACCTGAGGAACAGAATAAACTGGTGAATATAATAGAATCTGGGGCATAGAAAGGGAGTGGACTGATAATTCTCAGGAGGAAAGGGGTATGGGGGGTGCAGGAAGAGACTGGACAAAAATTGTACACCTATGGATAAGGACAGTGTTGCGGGAGGTATGGGCAAAGGGTGGGGTGGGAACCAGGTGGAGGGGAGCTATGGGGGGAAAAATGAGAAACAATTGTAATAATCTGAACAATAAAGATTTATTAAATTAAAAAAAAATTATATTAATCAATGAAGGTAAAGCATTTGACAGAATTCAACACTGCTTCATGATTAAAAATTAAAACTCAATAAACTAGAATGAGAAAGAAACTTCCTCAACCTGATAAAAAGCTTTTGGAACAAAACGCCCAGAGCTAACATTATACTTAGTGATGAAAGACTAAAAACAGGGGAGAGAACCAAGATGGCGGCATAGGTAAACACCTACACTTGCTGCCTCTCACAACCACATCAATATTACAACTAAAAGGCAGAACAACTACCACTCAGAACCACGGGAAAGCTGGCTGAGTGGAAGTTTCACAACTAGAGAGGTGAAGAAAGTGCATTGAGACTGGTAAGAGGTGTGGAGGCGCGGAAAGTACCGGCACCTGGATGTGCTGCTCTTTTAATTGGGAGGGAAATACAAGCTCCCACTTGCTCTGCACTCCAGTTCCAGGCAAGACTCTGGGGGACCCAGACACATACGGGGAGAAATTGGACTGTCTGGCATCGGGACAAGAATGCGAGGGCGGCTTTCTCTCAGAGGTGCTCGCGATAATGGTTCCTGCATAGGAGCGCAGGACGAGGAGACCCAGGGACTGCTCTGGTGCAGGGCTGACTGGAAGCCATTGCTATTTGCCCTGCCCTGGTGATTCCCAAAGACCCCACCCGATCCAATTTACAACCCCACCCAAGCTGTGTGCAGCGGCTTTTGCATATGAATGGCCTATCCTTCTCCACCTAAAATCTGTCAAACGGAAGCTGGGTCAGAGAGCCCCAGAGCTTCAAAAAGAAGGCCCAAGGCCAGGCAGCAGCAGCCAGCCTTGCCTCACAGCTGGGCCTCGTCTGGGCACTTCCAAACCCCATACAAAGAGGAGGAATCTGCAGTTGTCTCTGTAGCTCCTGCTGGGCAGCCCCAGACAGCGCCTGACCTTACACCTCCTTGGAGATCCAAGAGCCAGTGTACCCAGTGGTCAGAGTGAAACCAAACTGGATTACAACTCTTCACATTCATAAGAGACACACTCAAGCGGCAGACTCAGTGAGCACCAAAGCCCCACTGAAGCAAGTCCTGCCCCATAAGGGTGTCTCCTGCACAACAGATCTTCCAGTGTAGACACAGCTGGTCATCACAGCCAACTGGCCTGGAATTCAATTCCTCCCAGTGATACCAACAGCAATTAAGGCTTAACTACAACATGACTGTGCACAAAGCCAACAAAGGGGTGCACCAAGAGTGTCCACCTCAGGTGACTGGGGAGGCTGAGCCACTGGGCCCTATAGGACACCTACCATACAAGGCCACTCTATCAACTCAAGGAAACTTAGCAGCTACCCAGTACATAGAAACAAACACAGGAAAGTAGCCAAAATGCAAAGACAAAGAAACAAGTCACAAATGAAAAAAATGGATGAAAGCAAAAGACTGGATATAGAGTTCAAAACCACAGTTATAAGGTTACTCAAAAATCTTCTAGAAACGTCCGAGAAATTTAGTGGGACCCTCAAAGATATGAAAAAGGACCAATCGGAAATTAAGCATACACTGACTGAAATAAAGAATAATATACAGAGATTCAACAGCAGGCTAGAGGATCCCAAGAATCAAGTCAAAGATTTGAAATACAAAGAAACAAAAAAACACTCAACTGGAAAAGCAAAAAGAAAAAAAGAATCTAAAAATATGAAGATAGTGTAAGGAGCCTCTGGGACAACTTCAAGCGTACCAACATCCGAATTATAGGGGTGCCAGAAGAAGGGAGAGAGCAAGATATTGAAAACCTATTTGAAGAAATAATGACAGAAAACTTCCCCCACCTGGTGAAAGAAATAGACTTACAAGTCCAGGAAGCACAGAGAACCCCAAACAAGAGGAATCCAAAGAGGACCACACCAAGACACATCATAATTAAAATGCCAAGAGCAAAAGACAAAGAGAGAATATTAAAAGCAGCAAGAGAAAAACAGTTAATTACCTACAAGGGAGCACCCATACGATTGTCAGCTGGTTTCTCAACAGAAACTATGCAGGCCAGAAGGGAGTGGCAAGAAATATTCAAAGTGATGAACAGCAAGAACATACAACCAAGATTACTCTACCCAGCAAAGCTATCATTCAGAGTTGAAGGTCAGATAAAGAGCTTCACAGACAAGAAAAAGCTAAAGGAGTTCATCACCACCAAACCAGGATTACATGAAATGCTGAAGGGTGTTCTTTAAGAAGAGGAAGAAGAAGAAAAAGGTAAAGATAAAAATTATGAACAACAAAATGACATCAAATACATACCTACCAACAAGTGAATCTAAAAATCAAATGAATAAAAAATCTGAAGAACAGAATGGACTGGTGAATATAATAGAATCAGGGACATAGAAAGGGAGTGGACTGACAATTCTCAGGAGGAAAGGGGTATGGGGGGTGCAGGAAGAGACTGGACAAAAATCTTACACCTATGGATGAAGACATTGGCAGGGGGTAAGGGCATGGGGTGGGGTGGGGAATCAGGTGGAGGGGAGCTATGGGGGAAAAAAAAGAGGAACACCTGTAATAATCTGAACAATAAAGATTTATTTTTTAAAAAAAGAATAAAGTACTTAAGAATATATTTAACAAAAGAAGTTAAGTTTGTACATTAAAAGCTATAAAACATTGAAAGAAATTAAAGAAGACCTAAATAAATAAATAAATAAAATTCTATATTCATGTTTCTAAAAGCTTAATATGGTAAGATGGCACGCCTTAAATTGATCTACAAATTCAGCATAATACATATCAAAATTCCATCTGGCTTTTTAAAAAAATATTGACAAATTGATCCTAAAATTAATATTTAAATACAAGGTACCAGCTGGCTGGCATGGCTCAGTGGTTGAGTGTTGACCTATGGACCAGGAGGTCATGGTTTGATTCCCCATCAGACCATGTGCCTGGGTTGTGGACTCAATCCCCAGTGTGGGGTGTGCAGGAGTCCGCTGATCAATGATTCTCTCTCATCACTGATGTTTCCATCTCTTTTTCTCCCTCTACCTTCCTCTCTGAAATCAATAAAAATATATTAAAAAAATAAATACACACACACACACACACACACACACACATACATACAAGGTACCCAAAATAGCCAAAGCAATCTTGAAAAAACAAAAACAAGTTTGGAGAATTCAAACTTCCTTATTTAAAGAAGAACTCTTACAACTCAATAATATAATAAAAACCCAATTACAAGTGAATAAAGAATCTAAATATATATTTCTCCAAAGAAGATATATAATTAATCAACAAGCACATAAGAAAAAGCTCAATATTATTAACTATCATGTAAATGCAAATCAAAACTACAATGAAATGCCATTTTGTATCAACTACAATGGCTGCAATGAAAAAGACAGATAATAACAAGTGCTTACAAGGGTGTGGAAAAATTAGACTAGTCATACATTGATAATAGGAATTGACAATGATACAGTTGCTTTAAAAAATAGCTAAACAGTTAGCTAAGACAGTTATTATTATTACTAGCAGCCCAGTGCACAAATTCTTGCATCTTGAAAGGAACTGTGGGCTGAGAGGCTACAATAGGTACAGGGGCGGGTCTCGGCCCCTCCCGCCATGGCCCCCAGCCCCCTACTGCTAGCAGCCCCACTCCCGCGGCTCCGATGTGCTGACAGTGCCGGCTCCGCTCATACCTGTTGACAATGCGGAGCAATTGGGGCCAGCGCCAGCAGCGGGTGTGAGCAGCGGCTGCTGCCCCAATTGCCCCTCAGGAGCAGGGGGAAATGGAGAAGCCCTCATGGGCAATCAGGCCGGCAGCCACCACTCGTACCCGCTGATGGTGCCAAGTGATCGGGACTGGCATCAGGCACTGGCAATGGGTGCAAGTGGCAGTGGGTGTGAGCGGCTGCTCCGGTGCCGGCAGCAGGTACAAGTGCCAGGCGGGACCGTGGCATTCGGGAGCAAAGAATTTTCAGTAACCACCAGAGGCTCGCCGCAATGACAGCGACTGGCTCCCTGCCTTGGTCTGGCGCCCCCGCTCACCTGCTCCACCATCCCACCGCAGCCAACACCCGCCATGTTCCGCACACACACCCTGGTGGTCAGCACACGTCATAGCGACCAGTTGTTCGGTTGTCTGATTATTCTGGTTGTTCCGGTTGTTCTGCCGTTGGGTCTATTTGCATATTAGCCTTTTATTATATAGGATTATTCTATAGATGAGAAGTTCATCAAAAGGTTAAACATAGAATTGCTACATGACCTGCAATTCCACCCTTAGGCATATATACAAGAAAAATAAAAATATATGTCCACACAAAAACTTCTACATAAATATTCATTAAAATTATCTTATTAAAAAATTATCATAGGAACCAAGATGGCGGCATAGGTAAACACCTGTACTTGCTGCTTCTCACAACTACATCAAAATTACAACCAAAAGACAGAACAACTATCATCCAGAACCTCAGGAAAGCTGGCTGAGTGGAAGTTCTACAACCATAAGTAAAGAAGAAAGCACATTGAGACTGGTAGGATGTGCAAAGGTGTGTGGGGAATGGGCTGGCAACCGGATGTGCTGCTTTTTTTTTAATCAGGAGGGAGATACAAGCTCCCGATTGCTCTGAACTCCAGTTCAGGGCAAGACTCTGGGGACCCCAACACATATGGGGAGAAACTGGACTGTCTGGCATGGGGCCAGAATGTGAGGGCGGATTTCTTTCAGACGGAGGTGCTGGCAGCAGTCATTGTTCCTGCACTGGGACCTCTCTGGTGCTGGGCTGACTGGCAGCCGTTGCTATTTGCTTCGCCCTGGTGATTCCCTGAGACCCCACCCCACCCAATTTACTAACCCACCCAAGCTGTGCACAGCAGCTTTTGTATATGAATGGCCTGTCCTTTTTCAGCCTAAAACCTGTAAAACAGGAAGCAGCTGGGTGAGAGAGCCCCAAAGCTGCCAAAAGAAGGCTCAAAACCCAGGAGCAGCAGCCGGCCTTCGTTCACAGCTGGGCCTCATCTGGGCATTTCCAAACCCTATACAAAGAGGAGGAATCTGCAGATCTCTCTGTAGCTCCTGTTGGGTGGCCCCAGGCAGTGGCTGACTTTGCACCTCTTTGGAGATCCAAGAGCCAGTGTACCCAGTGGTCAGTGTGAGACCATACCAGATTACAACTCTTCACATCCATAAGCAACACACTCAAGGGGCAGACTCAGTGAGCACCAAAGCCCCAGTGAACCACTTCCTGCCCTATAAGGGTGTCTCCTGCACAACAGCTCTTCCATTGTAGACACAGCTGGTCATCACAGCCAATTGGCCTGGAGGTCAATTCCTCCCAGGGATGCCAACAGCAATCAAGGCTTAACTACAACAAGACTATGCACACATCCCACAAAGGCAGCCATTGCTGTTTGCTCCCACCTCAGGTGATTGGGGAGGCTAAGCCACTGGGCCCTATAGGACACCTATCAAACAAGGCCACTCAATCTCACAGGGAAGCAGCCAAAATGCAGAGACAAAGAAACATGTCACAAATGAAAGAAATGGAATAAAGCAAAATACTGGATATAGAGTTCAAAACCACAGTTTTAAGGTTACTCAAAAATCTTCTAGAAACCTCAAAGGAACTTAGTGAGAACTTCAAGGATCTTAGTGAGAATGCCAAAAATAATAGAAAAGGAGCAGTCAGATATTAAGCATACACTGACTGAAATAAGAAATAATATACAGAGATTCAACAGTAGACTAGAGGATCGCAAGAATCAAGTCAAAGATTTGAAATACAAGGAAGCAAAAAACACTCCAACTGGAAGAGCTAAAAGAAAAAAGAATCCAAAAATATGAAGATAGTGTAAGAGTCTCTGGGACAACTTCAAACGTGCCAACATCTGAATTATGGGGGTGCCAGAAGAAGGGAGAGAGCAAGATATTGAAAACCTATTTGAAGAAATAATGACAGAAAACTTCCCCTACCTGGTGAAAGAAATAGACTTACAAGTCCAGGAAGTGCAGAGAACCCCAAACAAGAGGAATCCAAAGAGGACCACACCAAGACACATCATAATTAAAATGCCAAGAGCAAAAGACAAAGAGAGAATATTAAAAGCAGCAAGAGAAAAACAGTTAGTTACCTACAAGGGAGCACCCATACAACTGTCAGCTGATTTCTCAACAGAAACTATGCAGGCCAGAAGAAAGTGGCAAGAAATATTCAAAGTGATG
Source organism: Plecotus auritus (assembly GCF_963455305.1). Taxonomy (NCBI): domain Eukaryota; kingdom Metazoa; phylum Chordata; class Mammalia; order Chiroptera; family Vespertilionidae; genus Plecotus; species Plecotus auritus. The sequence continues at coordinate 46,606,810 of NC_137772.1, forward strand.
AATAGCAAGAACCTACAACCAAGATTACTCTACCCAGCAAAACTATCATTTAGATTTGAAGGTCAAATAAAGAGCTTCACAAACAAGAAAAAGCTAAAGAAGTTCATCACCACCAAACCAGTATTATATGAAATGCTGAAGGGTATTCTTTAAGAAGAGGAAGAAGAAGAAAAAGTAAAGATAAAAAATTATGAACAACGAAGTGACAACAAATACATATCTATCAACAAGTGAATCTAAAAATCAAATGAATAAAAAATCTGATGAACAGAACAGACTGGTGAATGTAATAGAATCAGGGGCATGGAAAGGGAGCAGACTGACAATTCTCAGGGGGAAGGGGTCGTGGGAGGTGCAGGAAGAGATTAAATAAAAATCTTACACCTGTGGATGAGGACAATGAGGGTGTGAGGGCATGGGGTGGGGTGAGAACTGGATGGAGAAGAGCTATGGGGGGGAAAAGGAGGAATATCTATAATAATCTGGACAATAAAGATTTAAAAAATTATCATAGTAGCCAAATTATAGAATCAACTTAGAAGCGCATTAACTGATTAATGGATAAATAAAATGCGATATAGCCATACAATGGAATATCATTCAACAATAAAATTCAACAAACCATCAATACATGCTACAACATGGATGAACCTTGAAAACACTGTGCTAAGTGAAAGGGGCCTCTCCCAAAGACCATTATCTGATTACATTTACGTATATGAAATGTCCAGAAGAAGCAAATATATATAGAGAGAAAGTAGATTAGTAGTTGCCTAGGGTGGAGGTGAGACAACTAGGGAATAAATGGGGAATGACTGCTAATGAATGTAAGGTTTCCTTTTGTTTTTTATGTTTATTTGTTTTTTAAATATATTTTTATTGATTTCAGAGAGGAAGGGAGAGGTATACATAGAAACATCAATGATGAGAGAGAATCATCGATTGGCTGCCTCCTGCACACCCCCCACTGGGGATTGAGCCCACAACCCAGGCATATGTCCTGACCAGGAATTGAACCATGACCACCTGATTCATAGGTTGATGCTCAACCGCTGAGCCACTCCGGCTGGGCTGTAAGATTTCTTTTTATAGTGATTTAAAAAAAAAAAAAAAAAGGCTGGTGTTGCTCAGTTGGTTGAGCATCATTCTATGCACCAGGAGTTTCTATTCCCAGTCAAGGCACATGCCCAGATTTCAGGCTTGATCCCCAGTTGGGGGCATGCAGGAGGCAGCCGATGAATGTTTTTATCTCTCTCCATCTCCCTTCCTCTCTCTGAAATCAATAAAAACATTTTTTAAGTGGTTTAAAATGCATTGTTACAATAGTTGCATAACTCTGTGAATACACCAAAACACATCGAGCTATATATCTTAAATGGGTGAATTGTATGATAGGTAGATTATATCTTAATAAAGAAGTTATAAAAAATAACAAACAACCTCATATGATTTGACAGCTCACTTTAATAGATGACTGAGTTATGGAACAAGTGAAAGAGAAGGGGATTGAGAATCAGAGTGACAATGGTGGAGACAAAGTAAGCAAGCCTTACAACAAATCTTCAAACTAAAAAAAGGGAATGGAGCATCAACAGTTCTAGCCAATTCAACCTCAAGAGTTTTCTTCCAGCTAGTCCTAATGTCCAGCCATCTTCCCCCACAGCCCCAGGCCAAGTGGATACACTTCTGTCTCTACTCTTGGTTTGGCCACTTAATAGGCATTTTATCTGAAAAATTAACACTACCATTTATTTGCATTGGCTCATTTCATTCTAATCTTCTAAACAACTTTATGAGTTAGCTAAGACAAATATTATAATTTTCATTTACAGATGAGAAGATGGAGGCTCCAAATGTTAAGCTGGCAACTATTAGAAAGCAATATGGAACTCAAACACAGAACGCTTGATTCCCAGTTAAGTGTTCCTGATACTGTGCTGCTCCTACCTGCCTTTTTAATACATATTGATCATTCTGGATGATAGTGTTCTATTCAGACTGTTTATAATTAAAAACTCATGAATTGCAGTATGCATTTTAATTCCCTCTGCTGATGTCAGAAACCACAAAACTACTGATTCATCAAATTGAGTAGGAGTCCCGTCAGCAATGGAATTTATTAACCTATGTCTGCAGACATTACTAATATCTTCCTTAAGGAACATATCCTTGAAAAGAGATTAAAGTGAACCTGCTCATGGCTAAAGCAAAGGGGGTGGAACCCTACCAAATAAATTTCATCGTGTATTGTTACATGTTAATTTTTTGGTAAAGCTTTTGTGTCCTCTAGCAATGTCTTCTGCTTCTACTCCTTTTTTTAAAAAAAATCCTTACCCGAGGACATCTTTTTCCCCCCACTTTGATCTTTCGAGAGAAAGTGGAAGGGAGGGAGAAGTGTGTGTGGAGGGGGAGACAGAGAGAGAAATATTGATGTGAGAGAGACACATCAACTATTTGCCTCCTGCAACCAAGGTACCTGCCCTTAACCAGTAATCAAACCTGAGACCCTTTGGTCCGTGGGCTGATGCTCTAACCACTGAGAAAAACCAGCCAGAGCTCTTTATTTTTCTTCTTTTTAACAGTATCATCATGAGATGTGTAATTGGCTCTCATTAAATAATAGGTTATTTTCTTAGTCAAATAAAGGGAACTTATTCACATATATGTCAACATAATAAAATCTAAAATTAGGAGTGTAAAAAAGAAAAAGAAATCTAATTCTGAACATAACCTCTAAAACTAGGGCTGTGGTTAGTGACTCTGGAATCTTCTTGACACTAGACAAATATTACCAAGAAATATAAAATATTCAAAGTCAGCATATTTGTCTTAAAATTATATATATATATATATATATATATATATATATATATATATATATAATGTTTTTTATTGACTTCAGAGAGAGGAAGGAGAGGGAGAGAGAGATAGAAACATCAGTGATGAGAGAGAATCATTGATCTGCTGCCTCCCGCACACCCCCCACTTGGGATCGAGCTTGAAACCCGGGCATTTGCCCTGACTAGGAATAAAACCAGGACCTCCTGGTTTATGGGTCAACACATAAGCATTGAGCCACTTTGGCCAGGCTCATTTTTTCCTTCTTAATTAAGAGATTTTAATACTCTAGATTTGGAGCATTGATTTTTTTAAAAAGAATTTCCTTTAAGCTATAATTATGCAGGTGAAAAGTGACATGTGATCATAGAAAGTTTGTCTCTCTCCTTTGTAGAAAGAAAGAGTTTATATCTGACTGGCTACTCCCAGAAAATTTAGCAGTAAAAACAATTTTATTTAGGCAGTGACTGAAAAAAGGCTATTTTTTTAAATCAGGATTGAAAATTAAGGTTTATTACTGGAAACCAGAAAAGATCACAACAGAGTGGTCCCAGCTATGCATAGGGGCTCTTATCTTCTCTCTCCCCCTCCCTCCAAAAGTGTCTGTACAGTAATTTCATACAGGGAGGAGGCTGTCAATTACAAAGTTTCTTCAACTGTTGAGCCATTCCCTTTGCACCACGAGAAAGTCTCCCCTGCAGGCTTTACAACCTGTGTGGTTTTCTCCTTTACTTTAAATCTGGCTTCTTTAGGTTGAAGGGAACTAAGGAACTTCAATAGACTCAACTTGTAAAGTAGTAGGTTGGTTTGCTTAGTAATTATTATAACTCTGAACTTTGATAACCAGATGAAGGTTGTTCCAGTTATCTATTGCTGTAGAATGAACTATTTCAAAACTTAGTGGCTTGATACAGCGTTTTTTTTAATATCTCCCAATTTTGTAGGTCAGGCGTTTGGGCTGGGCTCAGTGGGCGACTCTTCTGTCTCACATGGCATGACAAAGGTCATATGGAGGTATTCTGCCTGTGGAAGAGCTGCTCTAGACAGTGTTACTCTTGTGTCCGACATCTTGGTGGGAATGGCCACAGGGCTTGAACCAACTGGTACTGTTTATCAGAGCTTATCTCTAACAGGTAGTCTCAGCATAGCTGAAATTTTCATATGGCAACTCAGAGCTCCAGAGACCAAAAGACCCAGGCGGAAGCTGCAAGGCTTATTATAACCTAGACATAGGAGTTCCAGAATGACACTTTTGCTGTGTCCTATTGGTCAAGCAAATTACTAAAGCAAGCCCAGGTTGATAAGGTGAGTTATTAGACCTCTCCTCTCCGTGAACGAGTAACAAAGAATTTGGCTCAATCTTTAATCTACCATAAAGTCTGTAGCCATTGAGCACAAGTTGCTGGAAACAGCTAATTTTATGTCTATGGTAGCACAAAATAAAAGGTTCCTACAACCCTCAGTTTGTCATCCCAATTCCTTGTAGACTTAATCCAAATAATTCCTTAAAAGTAGTGCAGTGTGAATGCTTATAGTAGCTTCTTCACTCCCCCTGCCACCCCCAATGCAAACAAATCTTGACTCTCTGTTCATCACCCTAAGCATTGTAGAATCACCCAGTATTGCCCTGCCTCGAAGACCGCCTCCTCAGACTCCCAGATATACTTCCTCAGTCCCAGCTCAGAATCCCCATCTCTGCATGTCTAAGAAAAAAAGATTAAAAAACATACCAGTTCTCACCGTTCATTTTGTACTTGTACATGAAACCATGCATTCTCTGTGGATAATAAAGGATATTACTTCAGAATGAAAACCTTTATTTCTGGGGTTATGTGGAGCAAAATTATCAGTGGATTATTTTTATTGGCTTTTTTGTGATAAAAATAATACCAAAAAATTGTTGTTGTAAAATATCAAATATTATAAAGGTATGTATACAGAAACTGGGTCAGCTCAAGTTGCGATAACAAAATAACTGAGACTGAGTCACTTAAACAACAGAAATTTATTTTTCTCATAGTTCTGGAGGCTGGGAAGATCAAGGTCCCACCAGAGTTCTCTCTTCCTGGCTTGCACACCATGGTTTTGTTCTCACAAGGACAATAACCCTATAAAACCAGGACGCCATCCTTATGATCTTATTTCACCTTAATCACCTCTTTAGAGGCCCCATATCCAAATAAAACCACATTGAGGGTTCAGGATTCAATATATGAATGAGGCGGGTGGGGCGGCCCACAATTCAATCCAGTCCATAACAGAGGTTCAGAACAAAATCTTTATTCAAGGGCAGGAGGGAGTAGACTATACTTGAAATAGCCTGAAGATAGAAGGTAAGAATGTGGGAGTTTTACTAGGGGTATCAGAAACATTATTTAAGTCATCTCATTTGCAACACCACTCTAGACTTCATTAGGAATAATTAAATAAATAAGTAATTAAGAGCAGCTTAGTAATCCTGTATCTGAATCATGCAGTTAAATCCTCTACCTCTCCTTGGCTGTGCACACACAGATTTGGAGCATATGGCTGATACATTCATTTAACAGTTTATTGAATGCCAGGCTAGGTGCTGAGCTATAAAGATCAATATGATATGGTCTCTGTCTGTAGGACATTTAGAATTAAGTAAGGAAACAATCAGTTAATAGTTGCAACCAAGAGGTATTGGTGCTCCAAGGTATTGGTGCTCGGAGGTATTGGTGCTCCGAGGTATTGGTGCTCGGAGGTATTGGTGCTCCGAGGTATTGGTGCTCCAAGTTATGGAGAAGCATGAAGCAAGGAGTGGTCAACTCAGCCTTTTGGAGGTATGTTTATAAGAGAAGCAACTCCAAATTATTATTAATGAATTGATCAGATAATATTTTCTTGTCAGATTGTTGCCGGACTTTTAACTCACTCCCATGTGTCCTAACGTAAAGGCGGAATTTTATGAAAAATCAAGCCCCATGACACAATGCAAGGCCCCTTTGCCTCAAGAAAATAAGCAAAGACACATTTTCATCAAATATGGGGCTTTGTTTGATAGCAATAGATGTATTTGCTAGTGGACAATGCACATGCATTAATGTCAAATACTGTTTTAAAAGTGCATGGAAAAGAGGCACTGCAGGCATACCTATGATCATAGTCTGGCCACTCCTGACAACTGACTGGAATGTGAAATTGAAGGCTGATAATGAACAAAAGGACCCAGCAAATAGGAAGTTAGTGTATAGAAACACTTTAGTGAAAAAACAAAGCATTAAAATACAATGCAGCTTTCCAAATACTAAGGGGGGTGTTAAGTCCACTGAGGTCATGAGTCAACTTTTCAGGCAGCTGGAATAATTAGGGGCCGATTGCTATCAGATCAACCTCTGCTCTTCAATGCTTCTGGGTTCCTGCCATGTGCCCTCATTAGAAGGAATTGTGGCATTTGCTTGCTGGTAGGTTATTTTACCTTGCCTCTAGAGAAAGGGAACATTATGCTGCTGGGTAAAACAAATGTACTCATTTAGGCATGGACTGTGTGGTATGATAGGGGTCTTAGCCTGTCCTCAACACATTAAGCACTGAGCCTGGACTGAGCAGTCACCCTGTGTGTAGGTGGTGTACTAGTAAGAAAAAGGAAAACTGGCCCCATTACTTAGCCCCTCATGGGTCAGACAGAGAGGCTATGGTTCCTGATTCAAGATGCAAATAGCATAGTGGCATAAAAACAGGTCAGGGCAAATAGTATAACATGATAACCAGGCAAGGGATGAGCAACTATATTTGGCAAAAACCTCTGCTAGGCTGACAAAGGAATGGCGGGTAGAGGAATTTGTATCAATGGAGCTTTTCCTCCAGTGTGCAGAGTTCAGGGACCCAATCAGGATAGGATTCTTGTTCTAGAGATAAACCTGGATGGCTTGCTGGATCAACTAACTGTCTGTACGAAGAAAAGCAAAACAAAGCAGAATTCCAGGGAAATGTGGGAGGTGAGTCATTGAGGGGCAGTGGGACCAAGGCTGAACTAGATCATTAGAAGCCCCAAGCTCTGCAAAGAGTCCATAACCCCTCCCCAACTATGCCATACATGGGTAAGGAAAAAGGCAAGAATGGCCAGTATTACAATTTCTGTTCAACAATGAGCTGAAGATTCTAGACAGTCCAGTAAGACAAGAAAGACATGTAATATATTACAATTATAAAGGAAGAAAACTCTCAGTATTCACAGATGACATAATTTTGTATGTAGAAAAATCTTTAAAAACCTAGAACCCTAGCCGGTTTTGCTCAATGGATAGAGCGTTGGCTCTGGGACTGAAGAGTCCTGGGTTCAATTCCAGTCAGGGCACGTCCCTTGTTGGCTGCAGGCTCGATACCTAGCCTTGGTCGGGCCATGTTCAGGAGGTAATCAATCAATGTGTTTCTCTCTGTCTGTCTCTCCCCTTCCCTTCTACTCTCTCTAGTAATCAATGAAAAAATGTCCTCGGCTGAGGATTAACAAATCAAATGAAACAAAACAAAACAAAAAAACAAAAAACAAAAACATAAAAACCTATAAATAAATTAATTGAATTAAAAATGATTTTACAAGGTTGCCACTTACCAAATCAATATAGAAAAACAAATTGTATTTTTATATATCAGCAACAAACAAAAAATAAAATCATTTAAAAGATATTATCTTAAAAATATGCTCTTTATGCTGAAACCGGTTTGGCTCAGTGGATAGAGCATCAGCCTGCGGACTGAAAGGTCCCGGGTTCGATTCCGGTCAAGGGCTCGTACCTTGGTTGTGGGCACATCCCCAGTAGGAGGTGTGCAGGAGGCAGCTGATCGATGTTTCTCTCTCATCGATGTTTCTAACTCTCTATCCCTCTCCTTTCCTCTCTGTAAAAAATCAATAAAATATATTTTTAAAAATATGTTCTTTGCCAAAACCGGTTTGGCTCAGTGGATGGAGCGTCAGCCTGCGGACTGAAGGGTCCCAGGTTCGATTCTGGTCAAGGGCATGTACCTTGGTTGCGGGCACATCCCCAGTGGGGGGTGTGCAGGAGGCAGCTGATTGATGTTTCTCTCTCATCGATGTTTCTAACTCTCTATCCCTCTCCCTTCCTCTCTGTAAAAAATCAATAAAATATATTTAAAAAATATATATATATGTTCTTTATAATGGTATCAAAAATAGTTTTAAAAACCTAAGAATAATAAATGAATAAGAATTCTGCCAGACAACTATTACTCAGAGAAACTAAAGATCAGCAATATAATGGAAGAATGCCAGGCTCATGTATTAGAAGTATTAAAATTGTAAAGATGTTAATTCCACCCAAATCAACCTAGATATTCATAGCAATCTTAATTTAAATGGTTTTTTAAAAATATTTGGGAGAAACCAAGATGGCGGCATAGGTAAACACCTGAACTTGCCGCCTCGCACAACAACTTCAAAACTACAACTAAAAGACAAAACGGACATCATCCAGAACCACAGGAAGACTGGCTGAGTGGAAATTTTACAACTAGAAGGGAAGAGAAAAGCACACTGAGACTCAGAGGAGCTGTGGAAGTAAAGTACAAAGGTGTGGAAGGTGGAGGTATGAAGGCGTGTGCACGGAGAGGGCTGGCAACTGAGTACACGGCTGGCTTTTTCAATCCGCAGGGAGACACAAGCTCATGACTGCTCTAAACTCCAGTTCCGGTCGAGATTCTGGGGACCCAGACTCATACGGGGAGAAACTGGACTGTCTGGAAGCGGGCGAAACTCGAGGGCGGCTTGCTCTCAGAGGTGCTTGCAGCGATTACTATGGGACACTGAAACCCGGGGGGCCTCTTAGGGCAGGGCTGACGGGAAGCCATTGCTGTTTGCTCCGCCCTGAGACTCCACTCCATCCAAGCTGTGTGCAGAGGCTTTTGCATATGAATGGCCTGGCCCTTTGAAATATAAACTTACCTATCAAACTGCAGCTAAGTCAGAGAGACCCAGAACATCCCAAAGAAGGCCCAAGGCCCCACAGCAGCTTGCATTGCTTCACAGCTGGGCCTCATCTGGGCACCTCCAAAACCCAAACAAAGAAGAGGAATCTGCAGATCTCTCTGTAGCTCCTGCTGGGTGGCCTCAGGCAGAGGCTAAATTAGCACCTCCTTGGTGATCCAAGAGCCAGTGTACCCAGGGGTCAGAGTAGGACCATCCAGATTACAACTCCTCAGATCCATAAGAGACACGCTCAGAGGGCAGACTCAGTGAGTACCAAAGCCCCCCTGAAGCAAGTCCTGCCCCTTAAGGGTGTCTCCAGGACAGAAGTTCTCCCATTGTAGACACAGCTGATCCTCACAGCCAATTGGCCTGGAGGTCAATTCCTCCCAGTGATACCAACAACAATCAAGGCTTAACTACAACAAAGCTGTGCACACAGCTCACAAAGGGGTGCACCAAGAGTGTCCACCTCAGGTGACTGGGGAGGCTGAGCCACTGGGCCCTATAGGACACCTAGCACACAAAGCCACTCTATCAATTCATGGAAGCAGCCAAAATGCGGAGACAAAGAAACAGGTCACACATGAAAGAAATGGAGGAAAGCAAACTACTGGATATAGAGTTCAAAACCACGGTTATAAGGTTTTTCAAGAATTTTCTAGAAAAGGCCGATAAATTTAGCGAGACCCTCGAGGATGTGAAAAACGACCAACTAGAAATTAAGCATACACTGACTGAAATAAAAAATAATATACAGAGATCCAACAGCAGACTAGAGAATCGCAAGAATCAAGTCAAAGATTTGAAATACAAAGAAGCAAAAAACACCCAACCAGAAAAGCAAAAAGAAAAAAGAATCTAAAAATATGAAGATAGTGTAAGGAGCCTCTGGGACAACTTCAAGCGTACCAACATCTGAATTATGGGGGTTCCAGAAGAAGAGAGAGAGCAAGATACTGAAAACCTATTTGAAGAAATAATGACCGAAAACTTCCCCCACCTGGTGAAAGAAATAGATTTACAAGTCCAAGAAGCACAGAGAACCCCAAACAAAAGGAATCCAAAGAGAACCACACCAAGACACATCATAATTAAAATGCCTGGAGCAAAAGACAAAGAGAGAATATTAAAAGCAGCAAGAGAAAAACAGTTAGTTACCTACAAGGGAGCACCCATATGACTGTCAGCTGATTTCTCAACAGAAACTATGCAGCACAGAAGGAAGTAGCAAGAAATATTCAAAGTGATGAATAGCAAGAACCTACAACTAAGATTACTCTACCCAGCAAAGCTATCATTCAGAATTGAAGGGCAGATAAAGAGCTTCACAGATAAGAAGAAGTTAAAGGAGTTCATCACCACCAAACCACTATTATATGAAATGCTGAAAGGTATTCTGTAAGAAGAGGAAGAAGAAAAAGGTAAAGATAAAAATTATGAACAACAAATACATATCTATCAACAAGTGAATCTAAAAATCTAGTGAATAAAAAATCTGATGAACAGAATAATCTGGTGAATATAATAGAATCAGTGGCATAGAATGGGAGTGGACTAACAATTCCCAGGGGAAAGGAGGGGGGGGGGGTGGGGGAAGAGACTGAACAAAAATCATACACCTATGGATGAGGACAGTGGGGGGCAGTAAGAGCATGGGGTGGGGTGGGGTGGGAACCGGGTGGAGGGGAGCTATGGGGAGAAAAAAATAGAAACAACTGTAATAATCTGAACAATAAGATTTAAAAAAATATTTGGATTTTAGTAAACCTTAAAAGTTCTCATCACAAGAAAAAGTTTTGTAACTGTGTGGTGACAGATGTTAACTAGACTTACTGTGATTATTTCATAATGTACAGAAATATCAAATTATGTTGTACACCTGCATCTAATATAATGTTATGTGTCAACTATACCTCAACTAAAAATTAAAAATTTCCATTTCTAGAGAATATTTAGAACCTGACAATCTTTTCTAAAATTTATACGAAAATGCAAAGGTCAAGAGTAGCCAAGATACTTTTGAATAAGAAGATGCGAAGATGTGCTCTGTCAGAATTAGGATAGTGCAATATTAGTGCAAATTTTAAAAACTATGAAACAAAATATCTCAGAAACCAATTTACGTTGTTTGGCAAAGGTAGCGAGAATGAGCAATATAAAAAGGCAGTCTTTTCAATTAATCGTTCTAGAAAACTGAGTATCCATATGGAAAGGAATCAAACTCATACTATATACAAAAATCAATTTCAGATGGATTCTAGAAATGCAGAAATAGCTCCTATAAGACCAACCCTCTCATGGATAATAATCATAAACTTGGGACAGCATATTAAAAAATTACTCTCTGGGATGCAAAACATTGGGGGGTGAGGGCATGTATGGGAGTGGGGTGGGGGTGGGGGGCAATGGTAAGATATGTACACATATAATACCTTAATAAAAATTTGAAAAAATAAAAATAAAAATAAAAAAAAAATAAAATAAAAAATTACTCTCTGAATGCCTGGAGGAAATTCAAATGCAAACAGAAACACAAGGAGACACACTTGGAAAAGGGTACAGCACTAAGTGAGTTTCCCATTTTTAATTTTGCCTGTAAAATCTCTTGCATGTGTACAACAGTAGACAGGAGCAAGAATGCCTATAGCAGCCAGTACACATGGTTAAAAACCAGAAACAGGAGAGTATAAGCAAATACATAGTGGTATATTTACACCATTGACTATTTGCTAACAGCTAAGATGAATAAACTCAGTGACATGCAGTCATATTGAGTACAAACAATATAATTAAATGAAAGATTTCATCAATACGGATTTTATACAAAAGTCTTAACTTATAAAACTGTTATAAGTTAAAAACAAATTAAAATGAAAATATAGTTTTAAAGGATACATATAGATAAACAAAGCTGTATGGCTAAATACAAAAATCAAGGAAATGGAAACGGTTACATTGGGTTAGGAAGGCAAGAACCTAGTTTACTGGGAAGATCATTTTGTTTGATACAGGTTTATCAGCAGGTTTTATATTTTTAATTGTTTTTACTTATTATCTAAAGTTTTACACGTGTCTCCTTTTTCTCTGCTTGACACACACACCATTCCCACCCTGGCAAGCCCCCACCGCCCCAGTGTCTGTGTCCATTGGTTATGCTAATATGCATGCATATAAGTTCTTTGGTGGCTCTCTAACCCCCTCCCCTGCCATTTGTCTCTGAATCTATTCTTGTTCATCAAATTATGTTGATCATTATATCCCACATATGAGAGAGATCATGAGATATTTGTCTTTCTCCGACTGGCTTATTTCACTTAGCATTATGCTCTCCAGTTCCATCCATGCTGTTGCAAATGGTAAAAGTTCCTTCTTTTTTATAGTGGCGTAGTATTCCATTGTGTAGATGTACAACAGTTTTTTAATCCACTCATCTGCTGATGGGCACTTAGGTTGTTTCCAAATCTTAGCTATGGTGAATTGTGCTGCTATGAACATAGGGGTGCATATATCCTTTCTGACTGGTGTTTCTGGTTTCTTGGGATATAGTCCTAGAAGTGGAATTACTGGGTCAAATGGGAGTTCCATTTTTAACTTTTTGAGGAAACTCCATACTGTCTTCCACAGTGGCTGCACCAGTCTGCATTCCCACCAGTCTGCATTCCTATTAGCAGTACATGAGGGCTCCTTTTTCTCCACATCCTCGCCAGCACTTGTCATTTGTTGATTTGTTGAAGATAGCCATCCTGACAGGTGTGAGATGGTATCTCACTGTTGTTTTGATTTGCATCTCTTGGATGATTAGTGACTTTGAGCATGTTTTCATATGTCCCTGGGCCTTCTGTATGTCCTCTTTCAAAAAGTGTCTATTTAGGTCCTTCGCCAGTTTTTTTATTGGATTGTTTATCTTCCTTTTGTTAAGTTGTATGAGTGTTCAGTAAATTTTGGAGATCAAACCCTTATCTGAAATATCATTGGCAAATATGTTCTCCCATCCAGTGGGCTTTCTTATTGTTTTGCTGTACAGAAGCTTTTTATTTTGATGTCATCCCATTTGTTTATTTTCTCCTTAGTCTCCATTGCCCTAGGAGCTGTACCGGTAAATATATTGCTACGACATATGTCTGCTATTTTGCTGCCTATGGAGTCTTGTAGGATTTCTATGGTTTCCCACCTTACATTTAAGTCCTTTAGCCATTTTGAGTTTGTTTTTGTGTATGGTGTAAGTTGGTGATCTATTTCATTTTTTTGCATGTATCTGACCAAATTTCCCAGCACCATTTATTGAAGAGACTATCTTGACTCCATTGTATGCTCTTGCCTTCTTTGTCAAATTTTTTTTATTTTAAAATTAATTTTTAATCATAGAAAAATACACCTAACATAAAATTTACCATCTTGACCATTTTAAATATACAATCCAGATCTGTAATTACATTCACATTGTTGTACAACCTGACCCCGACCCTTTCAACATAATTCCATTTTGAACATGTGTTTGTGGATGTGGTTTCCTTGTCTTCAAAACAACATTGTTAATGACTGCATAGTTCTCCAGCTTGTGGATTTGGTGGACATGCTATGATGTTTTTTTTTCCTTTGTCAAATATTAATTGAGCATAATGGCTTGGGTCGATTTCTGGGTTCTCAGTTCTGTTCCATTGGTCTATATGTCCATTCTTGTGCCAGCACCAGGCAATTTTGAGAAGCGTGGCTTGATAATATAGCTTGCTATCTGGTATTGTGGTCCCTCCAAATTTATTCTTCTTTCTCAGGATTGCTGTGGCTATTCGGAGTCTTTTTTTTATTCCAGATGAATTTTTGGAGAGTTTGTTCTAGATCTTTGAAGTATGCTGTTGGTATTTTAATGGGGATTGCATTGAATCTGTAGATTGCTTTGGGTAGTATGGACATTTTAATGATGTTGATTCTACTAATCCATGAACATGGTATGTTCTTCCATTTGTTTATGTCGTCCTCTATCTCTTTTTTCAATGTCCTGTAGTTTTCTGAGTACAGGTCTTTTACCTCCTTAGTTAAGTTTATTTCTAGGTATCTTAATTTTTTTGGTGCAATGGTAAATGAGATTTTTTTTCCGTTTCTCTTTCTGTGAGTTCATTATTGTTGTATAAAAAGGCCATAGATTTCTGGGTGTTAATTTTGTATCCTGCTACATTGCCAAATTCATTTATTAGATCTAATAGTTTTTGATGGAGTCTTTGGGGTTTTCTATGTATAGTATCATGTCATCTGCGAATAAGGACAGTTTTTACTTTTATTTTTCCAATTTGGATGCCTTTTATTTCTTCTTCTTGTCTGATTGCTATGGCTAGCACTTCCAGTACTATATCAAACAGGAGTGGTGAAAGTGGGCACCCCTGTCTTGTTCCCATTCTCAGGGGAAATGATTTTAGTTTTTGCCCATTGAGTATGATGTTGGCTGTGGGTTTGTCATATAAGACTTTTATTATGTTGAGGTATGATCCCTCTATTCCCACTTTTCAGCAGGTTTTATTTTGGGTGATAGATTCATAGGTACTTGTCACATTATTAAATAAATAAATAGACCATTGATGGAGCACTTGTGAGAGTGCAGCATGAATCAGGCATTGTGCACTTGGAGTTTACAAAAGAAAGGTAGAAAGAAATCAATGAAGGAGGGAAGGAAAGAGAGGAGAGGTGGGATGGACAACTAGGGTTGAGGGAACGCAAAGACTGAGATTAGATATCATTGTTATGAGATTTCCTTTTAGCAGCACTTGGCTATCAGAGAAAGGGTAGGAACTGGGTTCATTCAGGGCTGTCAATTGTTCAGTGTTTGCAGTGGGAGTCCCACAGCATGAGGCATAGTGGATTGCAGCTGAGACCAAATCTGTGCTGACAACCCCGGGAGCTGGGGCAGTCTGGCTGTGGAGCAGCCAAAACAGGACTTTGAGAGACTATCTCTGGTGATTTGGGTGTTGTTGTTGTGGGTTTGGAACGCATTATTGGAGAGATTGCCACTGGGCACTCCCTCAGAGAGGGGGTGGGGCATGGAGTGAGTCACAGAAGGTTTGAGGAAGTAGGCGGAATTGAGGATCTGAGCCAGGAAGGGGCTGAGCCTTCCATGGGGACTCAGAGTGGAGACGGTGAAGAACATCAGCTTGGTTCAGATCCCACTTCTTCCACTTTTGGTTGTGACTTTGGGCAAGTTCTTTATTCATCTGCTCCAAGGCTCATTTCCCTGACTGCGAATTGGGTAACTCTTACCTCATAGAGTATTCCTAAAAATTAAATAAGATAATGTATATAAAAGATATGGTATCTTAAGAACTCAAATGTTGGCTCTAAAACAGTGGTTCTCAACCTTCCTAATGCCGCAACCCTTTAATACAGCTCCTCATGTTGTGGTGACCCCCAACCATAAAATTATTTTCGTTGCTACTTCATAACTATAATTTTGCTACTGTTATGAATCATAATGTAAATATCTGATATGCAGGATGTATTTTCATTGTTACAAATTGAACATAATTAAAGCATAGTGATTAATCACAAAAACAATATGTAATTATATATTGTGAAATATTTATTTCTAATTACAAATAAATGAAATTTTGTCTTGAAGCATGGGTAACAGTCTTAATATGACAACAGTAAACTATATTGCTACATTTTGAGACAGTATGTGTAAAAAGCCAACATCAGTGCGAAGGTTGAGATTGCTTCTTTCTCACCAGATCAGAAATTTTCGGGGCAGTCTTTGCAAGAGCACAACGAAGATCATATTCCACAACAAGTCTACTTCTGTATTTAGACTTGATAACCAACAAGCTGGAAAACCCTGTTTCACAAAGATATGTTGTTGGAAATGGAAGAAGAAGGTGCAACACAGTCTGACAGAACAGGATATGACTGCAAACACTTGATCCAGAATTTTGTAACTGGCATTGTAGAGAAATCAGTTCTCGCTGCATCGCTGTTAATAAGTTCAATGAACTCCTCTTTTGCTGTCTCAGAAACATCTTCAACTTTGACTGTTAATGGTCTTCTGGCAAGTGCAAATGGGGTGTCATGTAGATTTGGAAAGTACGATGAAATTTCGTCTGCAAGCATGTGCAAGTGTTCTTTCACAGAAATTATCGTAATCCTTTTGTCTGGTTCAATGTCATGTTCCTCAAAGAAAGCAGATAAGGTAGGCAACATGTATATTTTATTTTCATCCATTTTTTTTGCCAAAGCTGAAGTTTCATTTGCAATGATCAGATCTTTTCAGACAAATTGAGGCATGTTGCATTTGGTCCTTGCAGTGATAAATTTAATTCATTCAAGATGGCAAAGATGGCAACCAAGTAAGCTATTTTCTGCAGTTCACTTTTATCGCTGAAAAGTGCTTCGAACTGCGGTCTTGCTTTCTGATTAAAAAACGTTTTGAGTTCATCACGAAGTTCAAAAACACGTTTTAAAACTTTTCCTCTTGACAACCATCTCACTTCAGTGTGAAATAGCAGAGCATTGTTTGGCACATCCAACTCGTTGCACAGTTGCGAAACAGTCGACTGTTTAAAGTGCTCCCCTTTACAAAAGTGACAGAACTTATGATGCTTTTCATTACTTCTTGTAACTCTTGTGGCAGCGTCTTCATTGCTAATATTTGCCGATGAAACATACAGTGAGTTCCGATGACTTTTGGTAACTCATTCAGTACCAAACGTTGAAATCCAGATCGACATCCTAACATAGCTGGAGCACCATCAGTGCAAACACCACAAACTTTTTCCCAAGAGATCTTATGCTCTTTCAGAAATGAACCAACTGTGTCAAATACATCACGTGCAGTAGTTGTCGTTTCAAGAGGTTTTCAAAAAAGAAACTCATCTTTAAAGTCACCATCATTAATATACCTCATGTAAACCAGTAACTGTGAACAGTTTGCAACATCTGTAGATTCATCAAGCTGGATACTAAATATTGGAAGTGGAGCAGATTTAATTTCCTGGATTACCTGGTCAAGAATATCAGCAGACATGTCATCTATTCTTCTGCAGACAGTGTTGTTAGATAAGGAAATTGCACTCAATTTTGTAACAAATTCATCTCTGATCATAACTCAAACAATGTCTTTGGCCGCTGGCAACAGTAAATCCTCAGCAATGGTGTGAGGTTTCATAGCTCTGGTGATTCTGAGTGCCACCAAATATGAAGCTTCAATGGCTGCTACGTTTTGTTTGTGTTACTTGCCACCAGCGTCAAGTCTGGCTTTCTTGAGTCCATCAGCTTTGCTTCTAAAATAGTTGGTATCCTTGCCGGCAAAGCTCGGATGCTTGCTATCAAAATGGCGTTTTAGATTGTTTGGTTTCATAGATTCGGCTGATAGAACTTCACAACAAATAACGCATTGCGATTTCTCAATTCCTGCTGTAATTATTGAGGTAAAACCATACTGTAAAAAATTCTCACTATATTTTCTTTTCTTAACGTTCTTCTCTACACGATCCATTGTCATGGGATGGTTTGCTAATGAAAATAATATATAACAATAGCTTTAATAATACAAAAGATGATATATGGCATAGTTCAGTCAATACAGTTCATTAAAGTTTCCTATGATTTACCATTCTCTGTGTTGTTTTTTTTACATACCTGTTACTATCACAAGGGGGCAGTATTCACATCAACCACAGCTGAATATAAAAAGACCGATCAGTATCCAGATTAAGTTCCCATGGTACAGATTTTTTTTGCAGTAGTTGATGGTTTTACAGTACATGATTTTACATTTACCCAGTAATTATAATTCATGAAGTGTCATTTTACCTCCAATACTGCTGCTTTCAACACAGTAGCTGCTTTTAACAGAGTAGCTGCTTTCAACACAGCAGCTGCTTTCTACACAGTAGCTGCTCTCTACACAGTAGCTGCTCTCTACACATGTGTGACTGGCCCGCATAAGTACATTATGGTGCCAACCCTGTCACATACACCTGTGTTTGTACAGGATGTATGTGATGGGTTTGGTGCGATGATGTCATCACGCCGGGTACTCGTATGTGGGCATATCTGCATGTGGGCGGGCCCGCCTGGAGACGGATAGAGGAGCGGTGTCTCAGTTCCTAAGACCATTGGAAATATGTGTTTTCCGATGGTCTTAGGCGACCCCTGTGAAAGGGTTGTTCGACCCCCAAAGGGGGGGTCCTCTAAAACAATCAATCTGCTTAGCAAATGAGTTCAAAAGCAGACCCATCTTTACAGAGAAGCTGAATCTGAGTGGCAGGAGCACACAGGTAATCTGGAAGCTGGAAGGGAGGACAGCCAGACAGAGGGACACAGTAAAGCCAGAAGCATGGCTTATTTACCACCCTGCTAGAATACTGCAGGGGTATTCTCTCTTCCACATTTGTTCTTGCTCAAAAGCAAAAAGAGAATATGTGGTGATGAAATGGACAAGTAACCTTACTACACCAGAACCCAGTCTCCTTTGAATACTATGGATTGGAAGGTTTTTCATTGCACAGGCCACATGATATGATGACTGTCCAACCCTCCTCATTCATTTCTGTGTTTGCTCAAGGCTAGCTTCCTTCCACTTAAAAAAGCAGTCATCCCGGGAGAAATAAATCTCTCCATTGCTTTTATGGCATTCCTGGGATCTGAAATCAGTACTTTGTGAAGTTGTCTGTCTTGGATTATCTGTGTTGTCTTTTTTCTCTTAGGTGTCTTTGGGTGGGTGGGGGGGGCGGAGAAAAGGGGAGTGAGATGTAGTTTTTTACTTTGTTTTTCTTGCTCTGTCATCTAAGTAAAGCTCCTTTTCAAAATGTTAGCCTGGGTGAAGACATCACTGCAAAAAAGGAATGAGAAAAGTTGTCTCTATAATTGATCTGGAAACTCTCAGTTTCCAAGTACTGTATGGCCAGAGCAGTGAGAATAAAGGGACAGAAATCCATAAAGATGAAAATATAGCAGTAAAAGGCCACTTGTGCAGCTGTTCTCTCCTGCCATGACTGTCTGATTCAACTCCTCCTCCCCTCCCTCTGGCTTTACGTGGACCATGGGTTGGGATTTTTCCCCTTGGGGGGCTGGCTGATAGGAGTGTGGCTGATGAGAGTAGAACTTGGGAGCTGGAGTAGAACTAGAGAACTGAGACAACAGCCTAAGGTTGGCTTTTGTCAGTTTGCTCATTTCCTTCTTAACAAGACTAGCAAGCTGTGTTACCTTTCCATTCAGCGATGAAAGCTTATGAATTCTTTCATTGTATTTGCTTACGACCACAGCCCCAAAGTTATCTAACTATAGTTGCCTACTCTCAGTGTTCCAGGTGTGGTGACTTGGCCTCCGCGTTTTGAAGATACCACCTTTGCTGCCCAGTCCATTCCGTGTGGTTTAGCACCTCCACGGTTCCAGAAAAATATGGTGGTGAGCCATCTGGGTGAAAATCCAGTGAGAAAGTGGAGCCAGAGAGGTTGGAGGACCATGATTTCCTTCACTCTGATCCCCTGTCTTCCTTTGGAAATGAAATATCCTCCCCTCCTTTATAAAAGAGAAAGAGGGAAAGAAAGAGAAAGCCAGTCAGACTGGTATTGCCAAGGCATTTTTTAATTCCCCAACAACTTCGTTGCTGCCTCCTAGTGTAAGTTTTAGAATTGAAAAAAGACCATTTACTGGGGAGGATTTTAGGGTTGGGGGGAAGAAACTGAATTTGCACAGACTCACAAACTCTTTCTGAGAGTGTCAGTTTTTGATTGGATATATTTGTGAGCACAGGTTTATTACTGTGGCCACAAGGAAAATACAGAACCCATGCAGACTCTACTGATCAAGGCACACTTTTCCGTGGGAGCTCACAATCAAGAGTTGCCAAAAAAAAAAAAAAAAAAAAAAAAAAAAAAAAAAAAAAAAAGCCCAACAAACTTATAGTTCTCTTTCAATTTATTTTTCTTTTACTATTCACTCACACAGGGTATTCTCTTTCCTATCTCTTGGTATTTTTCACCTTTAGGTAAAAAATGTATAAGAACAAAAGTATAATATTGCATTTATTCAAACGTAAAATCTGTGGAAATATATTTTGGTACATAAAAAAGTGAAGGCATGGAACTCACTTTGTGGAAAGCTCAGCCAGACTCAGGCAAGAGGCGTGAGGTTGGTTCATAACAGCAGTGCCCGCTGCCTTCCTTTCATGCGCAGCTGACTGTGAGGACCTTGCCTTGGTTGGCAAGAGTTTAGGCCAAGAATATTGATCCCCTGAAAACTGAAATCAAAAACCAAATCTCTTCTGTTTTGAAATGTGTGCAATTTTATTTGGTGAACAGACAAACAAGCAGACCAACAGCCATTTTCTTTTTAGGTATGAAAAGCACCTTTGTTTTGCACAGGTTAACATTCTTGGACTTAAGAACTTTGAAATTTTGTTTATTTAATATCACTAAACAGGCGATATTGCACAATTTACAAAACTACCAAGGAAGCATATGTGTTTTATTTTTATACAATATTGCACAGGTAAGCATACATTTCAATCACATATACAAACCTTTTTTTCCATTGTAATAATGCATTGCAATATATTTTTTAACTTACACTTGAAAGGAGTATATTATAACATAACTAACCAATATAAAATCTTTTCTCAATCCTTATCCTTTTGTATATGTCAAGATAATTTTTATGATTAGACTCAACTGTGTTCACAATGTTTAGTGACTACCAGTGTTTCATATCTTGCATCCCCTTGCATATGTTCTTTGTATAACAGTGGATCATATTTTGTCTCAAAACTACTATACAAGTTAGTAGGTTACAAGCTCAGAGCGGATAATTTTGTAGTTTATCATCACAAAACAGTATACTTAATATTCTAGTCAGTGTAATTACACCTGCTAGTGTTCTAATGTTGCTCCACCGAGTCTGTGAATGACAGAGTGTCTTTAGAGAGCCTGTAAAGGAATATGGTTCTAGAGAAATCATTCCAATTGTTGTAGCAATACAAGGGCATAACTAATACAAAGTAAACATTTGTAAATGTGATAGCTTAAGAAAAATACAGACTCCTACACATTTCACTGCTGATTTCCATTTCTAAATTAAAGCAACAATCTTTATTCTATTTATTAGAATGAGCAATAAAACAAGCCCACCTCTTAAATGAACAGTTTTTAAGTCCATAACTTCAGTCAATGCTCTGGGTCTGTGTTTGTTTGTGTATGAGTTGAACATATATCACAGGGAAGACGTGAAGAGTTAATCACTTACAGAACTTCCTACTGGCTGGCACACACCACACGCCTAGGTAAAAGCCAAATTGCCAAAGAAAGAAGGCAAGCAAGTTCTCCCTGAAGGGCAGGACAACTTATGAATGAAACTCCCAGACTGATCATGTTATAAGTATGCTGCAGTGTACCAAGAAGTGAGAAGAATATGCAAACAAAATCATGCTGTTTGATTTTTGCATCATGTCAACTATAAAGAAAAAAACTGCTCTTAAGAAAAGTGTTTAACAACATAGAAATATTCCAGAATGTCGTGATTGGCGTGTTTCACTTTTTTCTTTTATAGAGAAACATTCTATACTTCCTTTTTATATTGAACGCCTTCACCCACACTCTGCATTTAAGTGAGATACTGTAAGCTAACTGTACCTTAAAGAGATCATTATATAGATGGCTCTGACGACCAGAATAGATACAAAACAAAACACCCAGAATTTTTAAAAAGCTGAACAGTCAGCCAAGGATGCCTAAAAGGTTGCCAAGAGCATGCTCAGTCCCTCCTCAGTTATTTTTCACATTACTACCTCTGACTGCGTGCATCACCGGTGCAAGAAAATGCGGGAAGCATCTGTTCCAAGTAACATCTGAGCATCCAAGGAAAATGAGCACATTCTTGCTAGGAAAAGTCTCCAGAATTTTCTAGGGTGCATCCACGAGACTCTCCCTGGTGAGCTCCTCCTTTCTCTGGGCAGAGGATCCCAGAGCCTCCACCAGTGCTGCTCCGGCTGGCCAGGGTAGCAGGGATGACTCCGGGGGTTGCCAACACCAAACAGCGCGCAGACTCCGCGGTGCATCCCGGCTCTCCACTCGCCTAATACAACTCCCAAGTGAAAAGGGGTGGGAGGAGGAGTAAGGAGGAGGGAGGAGGAGGGAGAGGTAAAAGGGATCCTGTTTAATTCGAGGTCCTGAGGGTGAGGGAGCGGGAGGAGGCTCTTCTGGTCCCTCCTCCCTCATGGAGTCCTGGGCTCCACCTCCTCCACATGCCCCCAGATATACACACTCTCGGCCGCGGCCGGACATGCACACCCAGCGCCGGCTCCGGGCGCGAGCACACGCAGGTAGCCACACTCACCTGAGCTGGTGCACAGGGCTCCTGCCGCCTCAGGAGCTGCGGCGGAGTGGCGGCCGCGGCTGGGGCCGGGAAGGGGCCCACTGTGCCGCGGCAGTCAGGGAAGCGGGAACAGCCCCAGCGCGGATCTACGAACTGAGGTGACGGCGCGGTTTCCTTAAGTCCCCTCCTCCAGCACGTTGGCCTCCGCGACTGCCGGGTTCTGGCCAGAGAACCCTGGAAAGAGGGGCCCCGGCTCGGCGCACACGCGGGAGCACACTGCGAGGCCAGCGCGCCGGCGCACGAAACTTGGGCGAAGTTAGTTGCAAGTGCCCGGCGGAGACACAGAGGAGCGAGGTGGGGACGCGGCCGGTGCCGGGCCAGCCGCGCCGAGGCAGCGCCGCCTTCCACGCTCAGCGCTCTCCGAGATCCCAAGTCGGCCGGCGCGCCCGGAGGGGCTCGGAGCTAGCGGAGCCGGCATGGCCCCGGGTACTGTGAGACGCGGCGCCTCGACTAGTCCGGAGGATTTCCTCTGAGGCCCGGGGACCCCAACCTTGATCAAGCCACATCCTACCTCCTTCTCCGACCCGCAGCTGGAGAGGAAGACCCGCGAGGCAGGTGCTGGGGGCGCAGACAGTGCTCCCCTTCCACAAAACCCAGCCTATTGGGGGAGGGGGGGAAGAGTGGGAGGCCCCATCAGCGCGCCCTGCCCGGAGTCAGGAAGACCGGCTGGAGCTGCTGTATTTGTATAGATATCCATTGCTGCACTGTTTTCGCGTGGTGCGCCCGGACCCTCCTCCGCCTCCCCCTCCTCTTCCTCCTCCGGGACCACCTCTACTCCTCCTCCCCCACCCCCATCTGCTACTGTCAAATGAGAAAGTCACCGAGATCCCAAACACTCCAGCCACCGAGAGCCCCCTTTGGCACTTGGCAGCACGCGGCGATTGGCCTCTCGGCTCAACTTGGTGGAACCTCCGCGACCCAACTTTCCGGGCTGCTGTGCATTTAAGAGAGAAAAGACTGACCAGGGGCTGAGCTCTGCCGGGCAGAGACTACCTGCAGGGAGTTCGCGAGAAAACGCCACCGGAGAGGAAGGACAAAAAGAAAGCAGAGGGCAAACTGCCCCGGTGGGGTGGGGGCACCGCCTGAAAGTTACCGTGCTGCGGAGTTTTTTGCCCGAGCGCTCTGCCAAAGAGAGCAGGGCAGCCTGAGACGCGGCGCGGCCCTGGGCTGGTCACCCGGCCCCCTCCTCCCGGGCGGGAGCGACGCCGGGCCGCGAAGTGAGGCGCGGCGAGCGCCGGCGGGCCGAGCGTGTCCCCGCGGACAGCCAACATTGATTTCCTCCGGGCCAAGGGCGACTGCCCGGGCGGCGGCGGGCTGCAGCCGCGGCACGGCGAGAGCATGTCCAAGCCGGTGGACCACGTCAAGCGGCCCATGAACGCTTTCATGGTGTGGTCGCGGGCTCAGAGGCGCAAAATGGCCCAGGAAAACCCCAAGATGCACAACTCGGAGATCAGCAAGCGCCTGGGAGCCGAGTGGAAGCTGCTCACGGAGTCGGAGAAAAGGCCGTTCATCGACGAGGCGAAGCGCCTGCGCGCCATGCACATGAAGGAGCACCCCGACTACAAGTACCGGCCGCGGCGCAAGCCCAAGACACTGCTCAAAAAGGACAAGTTCGCCTTTCCGGTGCCCTATGGTCTGGGCGGCGTGGCCGACGCCGAGCACCCGGCGCTCAAGGCGGGCGCCGGGCTGCACGCGGGCGCCGGCGGCGGCCTGGTGCCGGAGTCGCTGCTCGCCAACCCGGAGAAGGCGGCCGCTGCAGCCGCCGCCGCCGCCGCTCGCGTCTTCTTCCCGCAGTCGGCCGCCGCCGCAGCAGCAGCAGCTGCCGCCGCCGCCGCAGGCAGCCCCTACTCCCTGCTCGACCTGGGCTCCAAGATGGCAGAGATCTCCTCGTCGTCGTCCGGCCTCCCGTACGCGTCGTCGCTGGGCTACCCGACCACGGGCGCGGGCGCCTTCCATGGCGCGGCGGCGGCGGCTGCAGCGGCCGCCGCGGCCGCCGGGGGGCACACGCACTCGCACCCCAGCCCGGGCAACCCGGGCTACATGATCCCGTGCAACTGCAGCGCCTGGCCCAGCCCCGGGCTGCAGCCGCCGCTCGCCTACATCCTGCTGCCGGGCATGGGCAAGCCTCAGCTGGACCCTTACCCCGCGGCCTACGCCGCCGCGCTATGACCCCGCGGGGCCACCTTGCGAGGTTCGGTGTGCACACATGTACATATGTATAGGTACGAGCTCTGCGGCCATCCGGTGCGCCCTTCCGCCACAGGGGACCTCGGGTTGTTTGTACATAAGATGTATAGGTACCGGGCAGAGGCAGAGATGCCAGTCGGGGCGCGAGTGCGGGTGTGAATTCACAGGATCATTTCAGAACCGCACTTCAGCAGCCAGCTTTAAAGTGGGCAGTTATATTCCGGCAGCAGTTGGCGTTTGTTTTGCACTTCGGAACCTGTTGCGTTTGGGCCCATAGAGGTGGAGAAGTAACTTTTTGACATGTTGGGCACTCCAGTTTTGTTTGTTGGAAGTTTATTGTCGGTTTTATTTTTGTTTCTCATCTTTCTTTTTTTTCACTCCTAGTCTGTGTTGCATGCACACTGTTCAAATGTTAGGTCTGAAATGGCTGACACAAGGGAAAACCAGATCTATGCTATTAGTTTCTTTGGAGCGGGTTGGTTCTGAGCAAACTTGCTCCCTATTTGTACTATTTGAACTTTGCAAATCTCTGCTCTCTCAAGCAGAAACCCCAGACCGAATCCATTCTTGACCAGTGACCAGCTAGAATCTGGCCTTTTGTATGTGAGATGATCGCGGTTTCTTACGCCATATGCAAATCAGAGCAAGAGCTCTTTCTCAAGAGCAAGGAATGCAAACAAGAAATATGTGGGAGATTGAAAAGTTGTCAATTGGATCTTCCCCCTTAAATAAAAACAAAACAGGTAGAAATCACCCTGAGTCCACTCACTTGGATTTCTGACACAGTTTCTAGCAATGTAAAGGCCCTGTTTCTATTTTCCCCTATGGCTGAGATTGTAAATGTGTACATGTTCGTGAAAACATTAAGTCTGAGAATGTGTTACTTGCGTTGCCCTAAATTTGAGTCAATTTTAGACTCTAAAGCATTTTGAGTATCAAAGTTAACTTTTAAAAATTGCGGTACTATTTTAGAATCACAATGTTACCTAAGATTAAATCAGACTTTTTTCTGTCTGAGTGGTAATTATAAATTTATTATTTAGCAAAACTGAAAAAAAACACCACAGAATTGTTTTGACAGATGTCTCTCGTTGTCAGCCAGCATTTCTCCACCAACTTGAACCGTTTAAATGTGTTTTGGAGTTCCCTCCCTAATTAGCTTATTTTTTAGATCATCTGCAATTCATTTGCAATTTATGATAAAACACATTTTAGAGAAAAGAGCCTTCCTCAATTATAGGTTTTGTGTTTCTTTTTAAGTGTATATATTTTGACTAATGTTTGTGAATGAAGTTGGCTAACATGTATTTAGTTTCATTTTGGCTTTATGTAATATACAGTTTTTAAAAGTTTAAGTATTGGTTTTAACCTTTATGTGTAAATGGTTTTCTTGTGTGATCTTCTAATTTAATTTTAGACATCTAAACTATATCTGTAAATTAGAATCTGACTATCACTCTGTTCATTTTTTGAACAAAGAGTTTAAATAAAGCCTGAACCAGGGAAAAGAGAAAATCCTCTATTTCTTGTTGAGTTCCTAACAAGATTTTTATCTGAATTGCCCTTACGTGCCTGGTCCAGGTGAAGTGTAAGGTATCCTCCAAAGGCAGCCTTTGTTTCACTTTTGAATAGATTTACTAGGAAATCTAAATCAAGCCATTGTTATTCAGAGCCAAAAACCTGATTTATCACATTTTTAATCGTGAATAGGAAAGAAGATTTAAAAACCCAAGTAGTTGTATTATCTTGGGGGAAAAAAAAAAAAAGGCATTCATGAACCAGTAGAACAGAGCCCATTGAAAACATCCAGACCGTTCAAAGCATTTCACTAGTTTCCAGTAACATTTTAAGAAGGGAAAGTTGCCTGACCACTTTATCTTGTTAGTAGGAGAGCCCCGCCACTTAAATCAGTGTAATTTGTTCACGTATCTTTGGCATATGCCTTATTTACACCTTAAGATTTTATTTGGAAGAATTATCACAGCTAACAACAACATACAACTTTTGGCCTCTATAGGGCTTTATTTTGTAATGCTAATGGCATTTAAATGGAAGTATAACACATTCTAATGGAGGGGGTTGAATTTCCAGATCTAGACAAGTTCCCACTGGAAAATGTTTGAAATCACAAAGGATTTTAATTTTAGAGAAGAGATTATAAGGCACCAGGAAGAATATCAGAGAAAAAATTAATCAAGGGAGATCTTTATTTTCCTCCCACGAAGTAGAAATTCTCAAGACACAACACTCAACTAGTTTTAAACTCCTTCCCCATTGACAGAGACCATCTCTTGAGCTGCACGTCTTTATAAGCAACCCAACTCTTTAAAGTCATTGTTTTCCCCCAATGGAATGATATTTTAAAAACCATGAAAAGTTTTGGAAATGTGAGAAATAGGCTCTGCTGGTTTGACCCTGATTCACTAATTAAAACGATCCCTCTCCTGTTATTCCCCGAGCTCTTTGCAATATTATAAGTTAATTCATATGGTTCTGAGCGATTATGCAAAACTAATTTGGACTGTCCAGGGGTAATTATCCCTGACACGGTTAATTAAATCCTTTCAAGCCTCCGTCTTTGCCTTTTGTAGTAGCCCATCACTTCTCAACACGGAACTTCCTGCGGCTCTCTGGAAATCACCCCAGCCCTAAATCTTAGTTACCTCCCTGAGACTTGCAGCTCGGCCCCACCGGCCGAAGATTCCCCGCCCCCTACCACCCCCTCCCCCTTTCCCAAAGAACAGCGCTTTCTGGGAGCCACGCTCTGGAGTATTGAATGAGAAGAGGACTAGAAAGCTAGGGAACGGGAGGAGGGAGGATGCCTGGGGTGAGCGCGCAAGGTCATACAGCCAACAGATTGTGCGGCAGTTTGAGTACGTCCACAGGCCACAGGGGGTGACTAGTTTATCACTCCTCCGTCTTCAATGGCCTTGCTAACCGGTTGCGCCGGGAGAAAGCTAGGCTGTGCGGAAGTAAGGGGAGCGACCCCGGGACAAGAGGAGGTGGAGAGGGCCCGGTGTGTGTAAGAGTCTGAAAGTGACCCACAGATACAGCGCTGGGACTAAGCCAAGAGCTGCTGCAAATCGAGATCTATCCACCTATGCATCTACCTCTCTACCTCCTTCCTTCCTCCCTTCCCTTCCTTCTGTTTGTTCTCCTTGCATTGTCGCTTCTTTTTACGGTTTAAAAAAAGCCACATTTCTTGGGTAATCACGGTTGCCTAAGGGCTTTAAACAAGTCTCACATGCGAGGGGCCAGGCGTGTTGCCTTTCAGTTTTGCGCAAACAGGTGGAATTGTTTTGCTCGAGCTATAAGGACCGGAGCTGGGGAACCCGGCCGTTCGAGGGATGGCTTTGGGGAGCAGTGGAGTCACTTCGTTTGACCATTTCCAACTCCCTCGCCTCCAAAACTGGAACAAACAGCGCGGCTCTCTCTCTCTCTCTCTCTCTCTCTTTCTCACTCTCTTGGCCGGGGGCTGCCTCTGCGAGGGGCGCAGAAGATGGAGAAGAGAATCGACCGTCTTCCCAGAGCGCCGTTCCAGCCAATCAGAGCGCGGCTCGGGCGGGCGCTCCCCGCCGCCACCGCCGCACCCTCGCGGCGAGTGAAGTTCCCTGCAACTCGCCCGCCCGGAGTGTCCGCATCTTTCTTGCGCCCACTGCCCAGCGGAGGCAGAGAAAGCGCCGCCGTCCAAACTTTATTAATCTCTCCTGCGTTCTTTCTCCCTCAGCCCAGTGCATCTCAAAGGTCAGCCCTCTTCTTTTAAAAGACTGATATTATTAATTCACTGACAACCCCCACCCATTTCTTTTTATTCTCTTGCAGGGGGGGAAATGGGGCGGGGGGAATAGTGAAAAGAGCTTTTTTAAAAATCTTTTTTTTTTTTTTTTGTCCTTCAGTGGGAGCGTTTAGACAGTCGAGGAGGTTTTGTCCGGGAACAAAACGCAGGGTTGGGAGGTTTTGTGAGAGTGTTGTTTGTTGAAGTGGAGCTAAGAAAAAGCGGCGGCTTTCTCCTCATTGTGAAGAAACCAATCAGTGGTATTTGGAAAACTGTTAGCATTGTGCACTTCTTCTGTGTCCATTGTGAGGCGTTTCTTTTCACAAGGTTTTTTTTTCAGCCGATCCAGCTGGCCGGAATGAATAGCGGTGCAATGTGTACACGCTTTGTCCCTCCGGCCTTCAAGTAGCCCCCATTGAATAGACTAAGTTGACACTGCGTGACAGTGAAACAACATAATAAAAAATACATGAGCCCCTGAATAGGAGCAGGCGCATAAATAAATAAAATGGGTGACCAAAACTGGATAAACTGAATGACAAAACGGTGAAAGGGGAACAAAAAGATATTTAACACGCTAGATTAGCATTAGAATGCGATCTACAAGGCAGAACAATTGATGAATAGGTTTACCGGCCAAGAAAGAAATGGACTAAATGCCCTTTGAATAGATATGCTTTTTGCAAGGGCTTTGAATAGATATGCTTTTTGCAAGGGCTGAATGGGAAAAGGTAAAGATGAAGCTATGCAAATGAGCAGGGAACTTTTTATATATATTCTTGAAACACACACATTGCGGGAGAAGAGTGCCGCCTCGGGATGTTTATAGAAGCAATAATTGCCGTTATTAGCATTGTCTGCAGCAGATAGAAACTGAACAGGTTGGGATAATGTAGGGTAGCAGTAATTCTTCCTCTAATTAATGGTCCTTTGCTACTTGAAAAAAAGAAAAAAGGAAAGGAGAAGTAAAAGTTATGCAGAAGTTAGGTTTTCTTGGGTCCCTTCGCCCAGCATTGGAATCTGTGGAGCAGCAAGGCTGGCAATTCCAAGAGGCATACTGATCTTAAAACAGGCCAGGGAGCCAATCCTAGGCTCAGGGGTTGAGGCCTGATTTCCATTTATGCTGCGTTTTTGAGAGTCTAATACAATGTCTGGTACATGCCAGGTGCTGAATGAATAGTTGTGGAATGAATGAATGAATGAATGAATGAATGAATGGAAATTTAAGGGGGGGAACCCCCGCATCCGTGGGGGAGGGGGAATACCAAGACCAGCTTTTGTTTTTCAATGCCCCCCACTCCTCATCCAGGGGAGCAGTCCCGGCGGGAAGGTCACCACCACCTTTCTCAGGGTTTTGCCTACACCTTTCCTGGGCCACACAAAAAGATGTGAAGACCAAAAAGTTAGGAGCAACTACTGCTCTCCCCATACCATCTCTGTCTTCACCCCCAATCTATCCTAAAACCAGAGCTTGTGAGGAGCTAGGCCTGACTGCGTAGAAATATCTTATCCCCTTAAAGAATCAGAATACACTTAAAGCTTGTCTCTTTCTCTTGGGTTTCTTCCCTTGGCCCCACCCCGCTGCCTCCAGGTTGTAAGTCTTTCACTGAACCCCACGGGCTGAATTGCCTGCAGAGGCCAGCCGCTAACCCGAGAGCTGGGCCGTCCTCCGGTTCCCGGCGCTGTCCTGGAGGCGGGCGTCCATGAGGACCTTTGCAGCCAATGGTATCAGCTGGTTTATTTTCGATGGTTGACCACCAGGCCTGCCAGGATGCTGGCCACCCAGTCGTCGAACTTTCCAGTCTTTAGTGCTGCCCCTAACTTAAATGATGTAAAGTATAGCCGGCCCAGCTGACGTCTCTGCGAATGCGGGGGGGGGGGCTCGGAGGGCACTGAGCCCAACTCTACCGACCTCCCGATGGCCCGCGGGAAACTGAATTTTGAGTAGCAGTGACAACTTCTTTTGAATTGTTGTAACAAAAGGGAGGTGGGGGAAATCCCAAACTCTCAAAGCAAGGTTCTTTTTTTTTTTTTTCTTACTTTCTTTTTGAAAGAAGCAATTGAACCTTACCAAGCGATTGGGGGAGTGCAGAAAAGTCGCAGATTTTAAAGTGTAACCTGAGACATCAGGGTTCAGCTTCCTTGAAAACATGCAAATTCCTAGAAATTGACGAATCTGAGAAACTTGTGGAAAAAAAACTCGTTGCAAGTCACTTTGAGGAGATGAAACTCACAGGGATTTGGGGTGACAGCATGTGGATAGGCAGCGACCTGTTGGATTGGGTTTCCAGATTCAAGGTGGCCTCTGGGCCTTTGGAGACCGCCTCAGCAGCAGAGTAGGGAAATGGTACCCGAAGGGCAAAGAGCCTTTGCTTTTGTGACCCCTCCTCTATCCCCCCCTCCACACACACCCGTTCCCCCACCAGTCCCTCACTGCAGGCTTTGTCAGGTAAACTCCATCACCCTTGCCGCAGCCGCCCCATCATTCACACTAGACTGGATGAAATAAAAACGGCTTTGGTTTTTTAATTCCCTTTGAAGATGTCTCCACCTGATTTCTACGTCCTTTGGGCTCCTTGCTTCATTGGGGGAGGGGATATTTAGGGACTTTTTGACAAACAGAAGTTTAGGTTCTAATTGTAAACACCCCGTTGCTCTCCTTGAATATATTTATTATCATATTAGATGAGGACTTGAAGACGCATGGCCTATTACTTATTTTGAGCCTCTAGGCAAAGAATTCTCCTATTGAGATCGACCAGTGGAACCAGATTTCTTAAGGGAAATTACGAGGACGTCTTCAGACTGTCTTCAAAGAATGATGTTACTGGATTGACAATTTCACTTGGGCACGCTCCTCCCTAAGCATCCAACCCCCACCATTTTATTTCGGGATCACCCCAAGGTAATTAGCCATTCTCGGGAAGCTCGAAATCCTGAAAGGAGAGGCGCAGCCTAGGATAACAGAGATGAAGTGAGACTTTTCAGATCGGCTGGCTCCACTGGGGCCACCTTTTCATAAGGTCCGGAAAGGAGAGAAGGGACTCTGGAGTGTGAGCAGTGGAAAGGATGGGGAGGCAAGCTTCCTCGAATGTCACCTCTGTGACATCTGCAGGGAGCCCAGCTTGTGCTCCTAGAGTCCCCACAGGTACCACCCTGCGTTCCCTGCATTCAGGGGACCCTTTAGCACTTTCCTCATTTGCTTTACCGATATTTCTTGTCCACATTCTTGTGCGCATGTGCATGGACACACACACACACACACACACACACACACACACACACGGCTAGGAGTGGACCTCATTTTATTATCACTATGTGTGGGACTTGGGGAGCGTCCGTGATTCCAACAAACTGGAGATCACCCACTTGGGCATCAGGAATTGGGGGAAATTGTGTGGGATTAGGTATGCACCAGACATATGCATTCTGCCCAACAAGCGTCCAGGGGTGGGCAAACTTTCTGACTCGAGGGCCACAATGGGTTCTTAAACTGGACCGGAGGGCCGGAACAAAAGCATGGATGGAGTGTTTGTATGAACTAATATAAATTCAAAGTAAAGGAGCGGAGGGGAGACCAAGAGAACCGGATAGAACAGCCGGATCCGGCCCGCGGGCCGTAGTTTGCCCACGGCTGGTTAGGCACTCTCTCTCCCTGGCCCTCTCCCATTTAAGCTGCAGCTTTAGAAAGGTGTTTTACACTAAATGGTCGGAGTGATGGCCTATGGTTTCACTGTGCTACACAAACCGGTCAGTGAGCAGGAGAGGAGGCAGGAGAACGTGGGAGCAGAGATGGAGAACCTCCTCAGGGAAGCATAGAACAGTGGGTGCTGGGCGGGACGGAGGGAGGATAAAAGAAAAAACAAAACCAGGACTAGAAACAGAATAGAACCGCAGCACAACACTCACTCTTCCCTTCAGGTTCAACACCTGGGGAAGGGCAGAGGAGGGACGGGACAAGCAGAGGAGGTTGAGGAGCCAGCCCGCCAGATTTCCCCCCACCCGGACTCCTCGGCAAAGCCCGTTCAGCTCTACCCGAGAGAAGAGACGATCCCGGTTAAGGAGGGAGGGGTGTGGGAGGCGGAACGGGCGATAAGCACGCGGGTTCTGGGAGGCTCCGCGTGGAACTGAAGGATTTGGAAGCGAGGGAGGGTCCTGAAAGTCTCCCTGCCAACCCTGGCGACGCCTCCCTCTGGGGTCCGGAGCTAAATTAGAAAGAGGAGTCTCTGACATCGGGGACACTCCCCCTCAACACCCCCCCCCCCGGATTTAACCCCTGCATACCCACCGTGGAAAACAAGCTGCGCAGCCTGACACTTAGATGATTCGTGGGGACCTGTTCAAGAAAAATTAAATCACACTTATGGTAGAACTTTGGAAGAGGGGTCGGTGCCAGTGAGGGACTGTGAAGCTAAAAGTTCTTTTTCTTTCCCTGGAAATCTGCTCCAGCCAGATCCGTGGGACAACCGGGAGCGCGTTCTCAGCTAATCGCCTAGTCCCCCTTGGCAGCCGCCGCCGCCCCTGGGGCTGCTTGCCCAGCGTGCTGGCGGGGCAAAGGCGCCCCCTGCTTTGCCCCAGACCACACTTTCCTTGCCCTTCTAGAGCCCGAGCGGCTGTCCTTCCTCTGCAGGGATTTGGTTTTCTCCTGCAAACCTAGACTTGAGAAAGAGTTAGAGCGGCTGGTTAATTAATATGTATTCCAATGGCTGTTTCAGGCCGCGCGAATAAATACGAGCCCGCGGCAGCAGCCCGCGCCCGCTCCCTTTCTCCTCTCGGGGGTGCGGGGAGCCGGAACGGACGAGTCTCCCACTCCCGATACCGGCGGGGGCACTGGGTCGGCCGAAGCCAGCGCCAAACGCGCCCCACCTGGGCGCCCGAGCGCACAGATCCGCGCACACCTGCTCCCGCGGGTCTTTGGATACTGTTTCCTTTCCTTCTAGAAGCCTGCCTTGACTTCTGTTGTAGAGATGGAGACCTGAGGGCTCTTCAGGGCGAGCGTTACCCGACAGGAGTCTCTGTGCAAAACCAGGGGCCCTGAACTTGCCCTCCGGTGTTGCCGCATGGAGGTCGTGACCTACCTGGGGGGGGGGGGGGCGGGGCGGGGAGGGCGGGGGCAGAGGCGCGCACATCCAGCTGTGAATTCCAGGGAGAGGACCAGGCTCACGGAAGGCGTTTGTTTTCTGAAATCTGCGGGCGGACGGCAGCCGCAGGAAATAATTACCCACCCGTCACATTTCCAAAGCCCCCGCCCCCGCCAGCTCGGAAAAGTTGCCCTTGGGCCTCTTTGTCTCCCTGGAGCCAGGGCGTCTTCGTCTTTGGAAGCTGTGAAAAGTGGCAAAGCTGAGTGCCCGCGTCCGCCTCGGCAGCTTCACCACCCGCCTCGCCCAGGACTGTCTCCTCTCACGCACACCGGCCGCAGCGCAGCCCCGGCTCGGAAGGAGGTAGAGGCTTGGCGTGCTCTGGCTCAGGCTCTTGGGGACTAGCCCGGATCCAGGCCTCAGTGGGGCCTAAGGCTTTCCTCAAGCCTCAGACCCCCACAGCTGGGGAAATGCCAGAGCCCCATGTTGCACCCTAGGCTGCTATCTTTGCCCCCCACCTTGAGTGTAAGCAAAGTCGGTTCACCCACCCAGGGCCGCAAGCTCAGGCCGGGCCCGCAGAGAAATGCTTGGCACCACACTGCTGAGCAGGGCGTTTCATTAGTTAGGATGAGCTCCAAACCCAGGGCGAACTCACCCCTTGGAGCTGTGATATTTTATATATATATATATATATATATATATATATTTTTTTTTTTTTCAGAGAGGAAGGGAGAGGGAGAGAGATATGGAGACATCAATGATGAGAAAGAATCATTGAGCAGCTGCCTCTGCACACCCCACACTGGGGATCTAGCCCAAACCCCGGGCATATGCCCTGCCCAGGAATTGAATTGTGACCTCCTGGTTCTTAGGTCAAGGCTCAACCGCTGAGTCACTACAGACCAAAGGAAGGAACTTCCACAGTCTGAGCAACAGTAGGATTCCCCAGACATCCTTGAAAATCAAGACAGAAGCCCCTTGATAATTTGCTATTTCTGGTATCAGCCACTCTCCAAGTTGAAACCCATTTTATCATGACTGCCAGCAGATGGGTCTGGGGAATGCTGTTAATGAAGGAAAAAAAGTTTTTCTCACTTTTCTGCTTCAACAAAACAAACCATCAAATACCCTTTCCCCTTGAACTAAGAATGTTCAGTGGCAAAAGCTTCTGGCTTAATATGGTTTTTGAGAAGTGAAATCCATGCACGAAAACCCAACTGGTGAGCACATTCCTCACATGAGGCCTCACCTTGTCTTCTCTCCTTAGTTTCATGTGGGTCTTCTGACATTTTTCTGAGCCCAGGTAAGTGACAGTGTTAGTAAACCTGGTGTGATGCTTTATATGCTTCACTGTTAAGGATTGGTAAGGGAAGAGAGCTGCCTTGTGCTGGCTGTGCTGAAGGAGATGACAGAGGAACAGGGGAAGATGTGTCCTGCTTCTCATGGTACCTCATTCTCCAACATACTGAGTGGTAATGAGCAAATACCTTCACCTCCATCCCCACAGCTACCTACCTACTCACTCCTGGCTTCTGTGTGCCCACAAACACTGCCTTCTCTCCTGTGACTGCAGGCCAACAACGCTCCCAGCCCGGGCCAGTCCCTCTGCATGGGCACTAGATCCCATCTCTTCTCATGATGGTCCCTAAAGATCCCCACCTGCTATTCATACCTAGCTACCATTCCATTCCTCTGTTCCCATTCACACTCAGTTCATTGAATAACGAAAGATATCTATATTCTCCCCTTGAGAGTGGGCGAGACCTAGTGACTTACGTATGACAAATAGAATGGCAAGATGATAGGATGGCACTTCATGACCTCCTTCTCTCTCTCAGCTCTTGCTCCCAGGGAAGCCAGCAGCTGCTTTGTGAGCTGCTCCGTGGAGAGACTGTCATGGCAAGCAACCGATTCCTCCAGCCAAAGGCCAGCGATGACCCGGGCCTGCCACCAGGAGAGTGAGTGCCGTGGAAGTGGATCCTCACCCAGCTGAGCCCTGAGATGATGGCAGCCCCGGCTGATACCTTGATGGTAGCTTTGCGGGGAGAGCCAGAGGACCTCGACAAGGCACCTCTGGATTTCTACCCCACAGAAATCATGTTTGTTGTTTCCAGCCATGAACTTTTGGGGTGATTGGTTATGCAGCAAGAGATAACTAATTAAGCATGTGATTTACTTAAGGATGTGGCTCAAGAAAAATCTCTCCTCTTTTTTCTGCAATATAAAATTTTTTCTTCTTTAGTAAATAATTATTGCCAGCATTTAAAACATGCTATTCTTTCTTTTAAAAAAAAGCTCTCACGACCCCATTTCCCCTTCCAGCTACCATTCCATTTCTCTGCTCCTGTTTACACTGAATTCGTTAAGTAACAAAGGATATCTATATTCTCTATCTCTAATTCCCTGTTTCTTCTCCTCTCTTAAACTCCCTCAAGTCAAGGTTGTTTCCTCCCTAAACACCATGCCACCAAAACCTACTCTGATCCAGGTTACCAATGACTTCTTCAATTGAATGATCAGTTCTTACCTACCTTAACCTACAGCATTTGACTGAATTGATTACTCCTGCTGGAAACTACTGGGCTGCCAGGTCACCACACTCACCAGGTTTTTCTGCTGTCCTATGGGATGCTCTTTACCATTCTCCCTTCCTGGTCCTACTTCTCTCCAGCCTCTTATCAAGCGTTATCAGAGAGATAGGAATTCATTCAATATCCTCTGCAATAAACGGAATGTTTTTGTCACCCACCCCCAATTCAAAGGTTAAAGCCTAAAGCCCAGTGTGATGGTGTTAGGAGTTGGGGTCTTTGGGAGCTTATTAGGTCATGAGGATGAAGCCCTCATGAATGGGATTAGTGCCCCTATTAAAGAGAATCCAGGCAGCTCCCTGGCCCCCTCCATCATTATGTGAGAATACAGCAAGAAGACAGCCATCTGAGAATCCTCACCAGATACTGAATCTTTTGGTGCCTTGATCTTGAACTTCCCAGCCTTTAGAACTGTCAGTAATTAACATGTTGTTTATAAGCCACCCAGCCTATGGTATTTTGTTATAGCAGCCCAAATGGACTAAGACATTCTCCAGTCTTCAAACAAGCTTCAATCATCTTCTTATAGTACTATAACAGTTTCAGAAGGGAAACCATTATAATGTCCATTATATATCTACATAACTGACAATACAGATTTATGAATCAGTATGAGCAAGAGTAAGCTGAATAACATAAACCCTTAACCTCAGTGGCTTAACACAACCAACATTTATTTTCACTGCAACATGGGTTATCAGGGGGACTGTGTTCATCATTCCATCTTTACCTAAGTTTCTCTGACTGCCTCAGCAGCGGATACAGAATAATCACACATTGGCTCTAAAGTTTTTCTCCAAAAATTATACAAATCCCTTCTCACATTTCTTTGGCCAAAGTAAGTCTCATAGCCAAACCAAAACTCAAAAGGGATGTAGGAGTACAATCCTACCCCATGCCCAGAAGCTGGAGGACAAGAACTATTTGATGAACTGCACTACTGACCACCTCTACAGACTTTATGTAAAACATCCTCAATCTTAAAAAGAAAACATTTCCAACTGGGCTTCTTTGTATTAAGAGACAATGTTATCTGAAAGAAAATGTGACTAAACCACCCCTGACTTAACCAGTGGTCTTTTTACCTTTCATTATTGGAAAGACTTCCCAGTGCTTTGCAGGTGCAGCCAAATTTGGGAAAGCCTTGTGATGCTCGCAGCCCTGCCTTTCATCTCAGCCTTTGATAAAATATGTCCATCTCCTCTCTGAATTCACAGCTTGCCAGGCAGTCTTGCTGCTAGGGATTTCCGGAAGGTCCATAACCACACCACAGGATTTGAAACTATACTTCTGCGGGGCTTTAAATAATTTTTATTTCCCATGCTTGTTGGGGGAGGGGGAATGGGAGGGAAGAAAAGCCAAACTGTAGCCCCAGCTTTTCCTTCCATCTTTTTAATCTTATATCTTTACTCTTTTTTTAAATTATTTTTTAATTTAAGTTTTTTATTGTTTAAAGTATTACATATGTCTCCTTTTTTCCCCCATTGACCTCTCCCTGGCGGCCGTTCCCACCCCCAGCACACACAGGTCTCACTAACTGACCCTCTTTCAGGAAATTGTCTTGTAGTTCTCCACCTTTGTCCTCCCTCCAAAGTCCTATACATCTTTCAAAAATCTGTTCAAATCTCATCTTCTAGATCTCATATCCTGCCAACTTTTGATGCCACTTGCAATTTTTCTTTCTCTTCTGTTTTTCATTGTATTTTTGTTGTTCCTGTTTTTGTTCTGTTAGCCACTTACTGGCTTAATTGAATTTAGTAACTGTATGTGTCTGTATGACACAATTGTGTGAAAAGCAGAGATGTCTTACTTATGGTGGTATATCAGTACAGTATCCTCTCCTTCCCTCAGTGCCTGGCTCAGACCCCTGGCCCAATGCATATTTGGAATAATTTACTCTATTTTGTGTTGGAGCATCTTCTAACCCTTTTGGACCTACAAACAATTGGAAACACTTCTAGCTTTAATCATTCTCAGCTTTCTCTTCTCTTCTGATCTTAGTATGTGTATGTAGTCTCACTATGATCTCCTCAGTCAATTCAAATCTAAATGCCAGATCCACTTCAGAGAAGCCTAAATCTTAACACTTAAAGACTTCAATCAAAAATCCTCTGGGCTTATATCTTTTCTTTCCTGTCTGTAGATATGTTAGGGGCAAGAAAGGAATTTTGGGGACTGGCTATGGTTGTGGGAAATATTGATCATGCTCTGTTAACCATGGTTGCCTTGTGTTGGTTAAAGAAAGGACATTCTGACCTGGCTGGGAGTTGTATGCCCTCGGGACCTGGGAGTCAACCTTGGACCTGGAAGTCAACCTTGGAATGTGGTCCATTCTCATGGAAAGATTAACACCCTTGTCGCCCAAACAAGGGAGTCCCACTCCAGCCTCCTACTTCCCTATGCCTGTAATCCCTACTTCCCCATACCTATAATCCAATTTGCCTGTGTAATCTTTGATCTACCCTATATAAGTAGCTGGTTTATGTGGGGGAGAGGGGCGCGGCAGAGCAGATTTTTGTGGATGACCTGCTGCTCTCCCATACTGCCAGCAGTATTGGAATAAACAGTTCTTTTCTGAACCTCCAAGTGCATATGGTTTGTCACTTCCTGCCGACCTGATTTGTGCCATAACAGGTATAAGGAGCTGAAGAAAGGAGATCATTAAATACCCAACACAAGAAGAACCTGTATAAATTGGGGTGATTAAGGTGCGCTGCTTTAACACAACCTCAGAATTTCAGTGGCACAACACAATAGTTTCTTGTTCATGCATATCACAATCCAAGGCAGGACATGTGGCTTTTCTCTTAGAAGTGACTCAGGACCCAGACTTCTTCCATTTTGTTCCCAGGCCATCAAGTAAGGGCCTTCTGGATTCTCTGCATTCAGCTGCTTGACAATCAAAGACAGCCCATGGTTTTTGCAGGGTTTTATGGCCACGCCTGAGAACAATGGGCATTACTTTAGTCCATATTGCCCTGGCAAACATGCCAACCTGATTACAAGGAATGTTGGGAAATTTAATTTACTGGTGTGGCAAGACAAAGAAAAGAGGATTGGTGAACATCTAACTTGTTTTTTCCGAAGGACTTAAGAAGTTATTTTGTCACTTTATAATACTGAGAACACTGCTCCAACACTTCACTGAATAGTGAGATATAAATCCTTCTAAAGGGAGCATGGGGAGATCCTCGGTAACAACAATTAGTTCCTCCTCCCCTTTATCTATACTAATAAAAAGGTAATATGCTAATTAGACCAGATAGACTGGACATCCTTCCGGACAAAGCCTCGGCTGCGAGGGCCGAGGCAAGCTGCCAAAGCTGGGAGAGTCCATCGCAGAGCCCTGGCCAGGTGGGCAGGACCTCCCTCTGTGCAGCATTGATCACAGAGCCCGGGCAGGGTGGGCAGGGTGGGCAGGGCCTCCCTGGGGGCGGGGATCAATGGTGGAGCCCTGGCTGGGTGGTCCTGAGAGAAGGTGCAGGCCAGGCTTAAGGAATACCAACCCCCCAGTGCATGTATTTTGTGTACCAGGCCTCTAGTATATTATAAAACCCAAAAGTCACTCATTCTCAAAGACAAAAATCAAGAACTAAATAATGAGCTTCTTCCATCAGATACTGCTCTTCTCTCCCTGAACTGAGGTTATAAGAAATATTCTAAGTGTTGCTCAACCATAGCAGGGCACCAGGGTCAAGGTGAGTTTTTGAACCTAAAGGTAATCAAACCACTATGAAGATCTACTTAGGTAGAATTTCCTAAGACTAGATCTCAGGCATCCCCTTCTAAAATTTTTTCCTGATGATTTTGGTGCACACCCAGCATTGATTGAAAGAGGTTGTTCAGACCTGAGCAAGAAGTGTCCAGTAGACCCATCCTATATAATAAAAGGCTAATATGTAAATAGACCAAACAGTGGAACAACCAAACAATCAGTCGCTATGACCTGCGCTGACTACCAGAGGGTGCGCGGGGAACATGGCAGGTGTCCACAGCAGGCGGCAGAGCGCAGAACATGGTGGGCATTACCCGCCCACAGTGGGATGGTAGAGCAGGTGAGCAGGGGTGCCAGACTAAGGTGGGGTGCCGGTCACTGTCATCGGGGCAAGCCTCTGGTGGTTACTGAAAATTCTTTGTTCCTGCACACTGCAGTCTCTCCCAGGGCTCACACCTTCTGCCAGAGCTGCTGCTCACACCCGCTACCAGCGCCCAGCGCAGGCCCGATCGCTCAGCACCGTCAGTGTGTGCGAACAGCAGTGGGAACAGGGCTGCCGGCAGACAGGGGACCTGGGGCCACGGCAAGAGGGGCCAGGTGGGGGCGGGGAGGATGGGCCAAGACCCACCCCTATGCCCACCCCAGCCTTGCAGCCCACAGTTCCTTTCAAGGTGCACGAATTCATGCACTGGGCCCCTAGTAGTTAGATAATTGTCATGTTTTATGCAATAGTAAACTTTTTTTTAAAATTTAATAAATCTTTATTGTTCAGATTATTACAATTGTTCCTCTTTTTTTCCCCATAGCTCCCCTCCACTTGGTTCCCACCCCACCCTCTGTCCTTACCCCCCCACACTGTCCTCATCCATAAGTATACAATTTTTGTCCAGTCTCTTCCCGCAGCCCCCACACCCTTTTCCCCCAGAGAATTGTCAGTCCACTCCCTTTCTATGCCCTTGATTCTATCATATTCACCAGTTTATTCTGTTCATCAGATTTTTTTATTCACTTGATTTTTAGATTCATTTGTTGATAGATATGTATTTGTTGTTCATAATTTTTATCTTTACCTTTTTCTTCTTCCTCCTCTTAAAGAATACCTTTCAGCATTTCATATAATACTGGTTTGGTGGTAATGAACTCCTTTAGCTTTTTCTTATCTGTGAAGCTCTTTATCTGCCCTTCAATTCTGAATGATAGCTTTGCTGGGTAGAGTAATCTTGGTTGTAGGTTCTTGCTATTCATCACTTTGAATATTTCTTGCCACTCCCTTCTGGCCTGCATAGTGTCTGTTGAGAAATCAGCTGACAGTCGTATGGGTGCTCCCTTGTAGGTAACTAACTGTTTTTCTCTTGCTGCTTTTAATATTCTCTCTTTGTCTTTTGCTCTTGGCATTTTAATTATGATGTGTCTTGGTGTGGTCCTCTTTGGATTCCTTTTGTTTGGGGTTCTCTGCACTTCCTGGACTTGTAAGTCTATTTCTTTCACCAGGTGGGGGAAGTTTTCTGTCATTATTTTTTCAAATAGGTTTTCAGTATCTTGCTCTCTCTCTTCTTCTGGCACCCCCATAATTTGGATGTTGGTATGCTTGAAGTTATCCCAGATGCTCCTTACACTATCTTCATATATTTGGATTATTTTTACTTTTTGCTTTTCCAGTTGGGTGTTTTTTGCTTCTTTGTATTTCAAATCTTTGACTTGATTCTTGGGATCCTCTAGTCTGCTGTTAGGTCTCTGTATAATATTTTTTATTTCAGTCAGTGTATGCTTAATTTCTAGTTGGTCCTTTTTCATATCCTCGAGGGTCTCACTAAATTTATTGGCCTTTCCTAGAAAATTCTTAAAAAAAACCTTATAACTGTGGTTTTGAACTCTATATCTAGTAGTTTGCTTTCCTCCATTTCTTTCATTTGTGATCTGTTTCTTTGTCTCTGCATTTTGGCTGCTTCCCTGAGTTGATAGCATGGCTTTGTGTGCTAGGTGTCCTGTAGGGCCCAGTGGCTCAGCCTCCCCAGTTACCTGAGGTGGACACTCTTGGTGCACCCCTTTGTGGACTGTGTGCACAGTCTTGTTGTAGTTAAGCCTTGATTGTTGTTGGTATCACTGGGAGGAATTGACCTCCAGGCCAATTGGCTGTGAGGGTCAG
Organism: Plecotus auritus; assembly: GCF_963455305.1. Taxonomy (NCBI): domain Eukaryota; kingdom Metazoa; phylum Chordata; class Mammalia; order Chiroptera; family Vespertilionidae; genus Plecotus; species Plecotus auritus. The sequence continues at coordinate 46,648,437 of NC_137772.1, forward strand.
TTGTGTCTATGATGGGAGAACTTCTGTGCTGGAGACACCCTTATGAGACAAGACTTGCAAAAGCCTCTGTGCTCAGCTTAGATGGGGCGGAGTCTCAGGGCAGAGCAGACAGCATTGGTTTCCCAACAGCCCTGCCCTAATAGGACCCTGTGTCTCAGTGTCCCGTAGTAATTGCTGCAAGCACCTCTGAGAGAAAGCCGCCCTCGAGTTCCGCCCACTGCCAGACAGTCCAGTTTCTCCCCGAATGAGTCTGGGTCCCCAGAGTCTCGCCCAGAACTGGAGTTCAGTGCAGTTGGGAGCTTTTGTCTCCCTCCCGCTTGAGAAAGCCAGTCGCGTACTCAGTTGCCAGTCCTCTCCACACACGTCTCAGTACCTCTGCCTGCTGTAGCTCCTCTGAGTCTCAGTGTGCTTTTCTCTTTCCTTCTAGTTGTAGAATTTCCACTCAGCCAGCCTTCCTGTGGTTCTGGATGATGTTCGTTTTGTCTTTTAGTTGTAGTTTTGAAATTGTTGTGCGAGGCAGCAGTTTAGGTGTTTACCTATATAGTAAACTTTTATGAATTTGTCTTGGTCAAGTAAATAAACAAGCAAAAGTAAAAATATTTTGTCTCTCAATTCAATTTTGTAAAAAACTGTGTTGGTGAAGACAATATGGTGTAAATGAAAAAATAAAACTAAAGCCAGAACATGGGGTTCTGCAAATTTCCATTTATGTTACCTTAAACAAGTCACTTGCCCTCTTAGAGTTTTTGTTTCTTTATCTATGTAAAATGCCAACATTCTGACCTATCGCCAATTTTTGGAATAGATGAATGCTCTCTTCTCCTAGAAGCACCTTCTTCAATTGGCCTCCAGGACTCCACTCACCCTTGACTTACTCCTACCTCCTTGTTCACTCTTTCCTATCTTCTTTTTTCTGGTTTCTCCTCTTTTGGCTAGCTTTAAAGATTAGGATGCCCCAGGGTTCAGCCCTTGGGAATCTCCTGTCTTTGTTTACACTCACTCCCTTGGTCATTATATTAGTTTTCTACAGTAAAATGAATACCACCAACTAAATGGCTTATCATGACATCCGTTTTCAGCTCATAGTTCTGTAGGACAGAAGTTCAGGAATGGTGTTGTTGGGTCCTCTGCTCAGGGACTCAAAAACGAAGTTAAAGGATATCTGGGCTGAGTTATCACTTGAAGGCTCTGGAAAAGATTCTGCTTCCAAGGTCAGTTAGGTTGTTGGCTGAATTCACTTTCATGAGATTATAGGACTGAGGTCCCCATTCTCTTGCTAGCTGTCAGCTGGGAGCTGGTCTCACTCATAAAGGCTGCCCATATTCCTTGCCACATGGCCCCAGCCTCCAACTTTTGAAGCTAGCAAGGTAGCAATGGAGACTTTCTTATGCATGCAATCAATCTTACTTCAAATTTTTCTCTTCTATGTCTCAAAGCCAGATTCAAAGGAGTCATGGGATTAGGTCAGGCCCATTTGATTCAAATTAACTCAAAGTCAACTGATCAGTAACTGTTATGAGCTAAATGTTTGTGTCTGTCCCCTCACCCCCCAATTTATATCTTGAAACCCTAAACCCAGTGGGAGGGGCCCTCATGATGGAATTGGTACACTTATAATAGATGCCAGAGTGTGCTCTCTCTCTCTCTCTCTCTCTCTCTCTCTCTCTCTCTCAGTCTCTCTGCCATACAGTAACACAGTGAGAAAATGCCCATCTATAAGTCAGAGAGAGAGCTTGCCCCAGAAACTGATCCTGCTGGCACCCTGATCTCAGACTTCAGCCTCCAGAACTATAAGAAAATAAATTTCTGTTGTTTAAGCCACCCAGTCTGTGGTATTGTGTCATGGCAACCACTCATCTACTTTGTTTCTATGGATATGCTTATTGTATCCATCTTATGTTAATGAAATCATACAATATATGACCCGTTGGGTCTGGCTTAGCATAATGCTTTCAAGGATCATCCATCTTATAGCATGCGTTTCTTTTTATTGCTAAATAATTCCATTGTAAGGATAGACAATATTTTGTTTATCCATTTATCTGTTATAGATATTTGGGCTCTTTACACTTTTTGGCTCTTATGAATAACGATTTTATGAACATTGTGTACAAGTGTTTTTGTGGCCATATATTTTCAGTTGTCTTGTGTATATACCTAAGAATGGAATTGCTGAGTGATAGGGTAACTCTATGTTTAATTTTTTGAAGAACTGCCAGGCTTTGTCACAGAGGCTGTACCATCCAGCAATACCTGAAGGTTCCAATTTCTCCACAACCTTGTCAACACTTGTTATTTTCAGTTTTTTTTTTTTATTCTAGTCATCCTAGTGAGTGTGAACTGGTATCTCACTGTGTCATTTGGTTTGCATTTGTTTGTCTTTTATGTTAAAAAGTTAAAAGATGGTCCCTCCAAACATTCATATCACCCTCTTCATCTTGATGTTGGTCTTATGTTTGTTAAAGAATTCTTAAAATTAATGCATATTTTCAACTTGAACCACTTCTTGGAGCAAAAGTGGTACATTTGTAAATGTACTCTTTGTCTAAAATAATGCTTGCCTTTGTCATTAAAAAAAAAATTCACTCAAATTTCACAAATTACTTCTTAGCCCTAATCATCTATTAGTTGAGACCTTTCATATTCAACCCCTCCTCACTCTTCCAGATCCTGTGGTCGTAATGCACCTGCCAGGGTTAGTTTTCTGATAGTTCTAGTTTTTCAGCCTGCTGAAGGCTCTGACTGCATGGAGCGATTCTATGTCAGAAGTGGGATGTGAGGAGGGCGAAGAAGTGCCTTGACATTTTTATCCCTGCATAACTTCTCAGAGAGATAAAAGTCAAGCCTTGGTCAAAGACCAAAAACTGAAAAGAAGTTTGGGATAAATACAAATAATCCTAGACCACAAACTTCACAGCAGGAAAAGGTCAACCAAGGACTACACACACAGTATAATACAGTGGCTTTCAACTGGGAGCATTTTGTGTGTCACCACCCCCCCCCCCCCCCCCCCCCCCCGCATCCCCAGCATTTGGCAATATCTGGAGACATTTTTGGTTGTCTACTGGCATCTAGTGGGTAGAGGACAGGGATGCTGCTAAACTTTCTACAATGCACAAGACAGCTTCAGACAATAAAGTACTATCTGGCCGCAGATATCAACAGCATAAGGCTGAGAAACCCTGATGTAATAGAATATCAAAGAGGACTTTTCTTATCTTTAATTTTCAGTGTATTTCACAGGCTTTGTTTACACCTGTTTGTTTCAAGCTCTTTAGCTCCAGATGATAGTGGAAAGTAGTTCAGATTTCTCTACTTCTATTAAAAAGTAATACTCAAAATTCTGGGAGTAAAATAAAAGAAGAAAAACCCCCACTGGTGACTGCAGTCCAGCAATGTATAAAATATATATTTATAGGCTCCAGAGGGTAAGTGAGGAGGTTGACCTATGTATATATATGTGTATGATAGATAAAAATCATTGTCATACAAAGAAGGTTACCTAGACAAATAAAAAGGAAAAAATATTATAGAGGTGCACCTTGCTGTTAGTTAATAAATTTTTTTTCTGTATTTTGTTGTGTATGGGATTTGTCAGACATTTTAACTTGATCATTTATTTTATGATTTATCATTCTAAGTAGACATTTATTTGTACAAATAATTTTGTATTAATTCTGTGTTATATTTCTTAAAGACAACCCCCAAGAGACTTCAGGACCCACAGTCAGTATTCAGAGCCTGTGACCTTTTTTAAAAATATATATATTTTTTATTTATTTCAGAGAGGATGGGAGAGGGAGAGAGAGATGGCGACACCAATGATGAGAGAGAATCATTCATCAGCTGCCTCCTGCACTCTCCACACTGGGGATCGAGCTCGAAACCTGGGCATGTGCCCTTGACTGGAATCGAACCTGGGACCTTTCAGTCCACAGGCCAGTGCTCTATCCACTGAGCCAAACCAGCTAGGGCTCAAAAGCCATCTTGTCACTCTACCACATAAACCTATTTTAATTCTCTTCATTGCATTTATTACTATCTGATACATCTTAATTTATTTTATTGCCTTTTTCCCTACATAATGAAAACTCCATGAGAATAGAGACTCTCTTTTTCATCTCTTTGCCTAGAGTACTCAATAAACATTTGTCAAAGTGAATGAGTGAATCCCTGTTTTACAGATGGCAGAACCGAAGCACGGAAAGTTAAGAACCTAGAACAAAGTAGAGCCATAAATGGTAGAGTCAGGGTTTGAAGCCAGACAGTCAGTCTTCAGAGACCATCATCTTAACCACTATAACGTTCTGCTTTCTCCCACCCAATAGGAACAGACCTGGTTATAATTAAAGACCAAAAGGGCAAGAGAAAGACCAGAAAGTTCTTCTGTCTTGGATCCAAAAGAGACCCTTTCTGGAACATGAGGAGATACAACAACCTAGCGGGGGGGGGGGGGGGGGGGGGGGGGAGTCTATTCTTAAATACTAGAAGGTCAAATATAAATGGATTTCCAGAACCATTTGAAATCCACTCATGTCCTATTGGAACCTGTCAACTATCTGCAAGTCAAGTCTGCAGCTGACTTTGACAATCCTGCTCCTAAAACCTTCCAGAGATTCTGAGCAGACAAGAAAGTCACCTACGTCTTTATTCAAAATCAAAACCAAGCAAATGAAAGTCCACCTTTAGGAGCAAGTAGGGTGTACCTAGAGGCTGTCAATTTGGTATTTATTAGGTCCCCTCACAAGGTAAGTGTAGCTGGGCTGGGAAGCCAGTGCCTGCTCCCTGATACCATCATTCCTGAGAAAGTAATTTTCTTCCCTTTCTCGCAGCATATGCTTTTAGAAAGTGGTCTCCGGGTTCCTGGGTCTGAGGTAATTTGTTTTTGCTGAATTTGATGACTTATTGTGGCCTATTCTTCCCAGTGTCTAAGTCACTTCCTGAGGTTAAATTTGCCCATTGAGTGACACTCTCATACAATTAATGTATAGAGGCACCACTAGGGAGTTAACTTTTGTTAATTTAAATATTTAACAGTATTTTCATCCCACCCCACCCTCCACTGTTTTCCCCCAGAGTAACTTGCTGGTTATGTGGGTTTTTTCTTCTTCTTTTTCTTGATATCTATAAAGTAGAATGCTTTCCATGTGTTGTAGACATTCTCCTTGTGTTTTCTGTTCAGTGGGTAACAATAGAAGAGGAAGAATGAAAGGGTTATATAGATTCCTGGAATCAAGTATTTTCAAGCTCATCACTTGGAGAAATTACTAATCCCTTTAGCAAAGGTTATTCAGTTGGAATCATGCGATTTAAAAACACATTTCTCCCTTTCAGATATAATTTCTGTGAAATGATAATAATTCAGCAGTTAGTAGAAAGAGCAGTAAAGTCATATATCAAGATCACATTCCAGCCCTCTACCCTTTCTACTTCTGACACATAATAAAGGGCAACATATTAATAAAAGAGAAATTCAGAATTTATTTTCAACTGAGAACAGCTGAAAAAAGATTATTTTTGACCTTTGTCTTTCTTTGCTGAAGGAGAACTAAGACCAAACTATCGACCTTGGTTATCTTGAATTAGCCAAGATTAAATTTCTTTACATAATGTCCTCTTATGTGTTGCTTTGGAATTATTTTTACCAAGCAAAAGGGTGTATTCACTTTAACACCAGGAAGTAAAAGTTATTTTTTATATGAAAAAGTTAAATCCTAAGTACATCAGAAAAGTGGGGATCAACTCAGTTAATATTTAAAATAAATGTGTGTGCGCACATGTGTTTCCCCCTCTTTTTGGAGGCTTGGAGCATCTAGCAGACATTTCCAAAATCAAGGGCAGAGGCCGTTACCAGGAGGTCAAAGGCAGGCAGTGTTTCAGTTGCATAGAGACCAATGGAACAGAGCACAGTGTGCAAGTACATTCATCTTAATCAAAAGACATTGTATCACAGAGTTGGGAGTGCCCTTAAAAGTCATCTAATGCCATCACCTTGTATTCAGAGAAAAGGCTCTACTGATAACTTATCTTATGAGGCCTGGAGGAGGACAGAGTTCCTCCCTAACCTGATCCACTCTGTCTGGGTAACTTCTTGATTACTTAATATTATCTATTATTTACCAACTGAAAAGTTTGACCATAAATAAAGCAGAATTCCTAGGTGGGATTCTTTGTTCATTGCTATAATTTCATGCATAGGATTGAAAATGTTAAGTGTTTGCTAAATTCAGATGCTTCTTGGGTAGATTTTAAGTTCTTTGTGGCCAGATGATAACCAGCCATGGTGGTTGTAACTCTCCTGACAGCAAGGGATCCTGCTCTTGAGATTCCCCTGCATTATAAACACTGTGGAGCCCTAGCCAGTTTGGCTCAGTGGATAGAGCGCCGGCCTGCAGACTGAAGGGTCCCAGGTTCGATTCCGGTCAAGGGCATGTACCTTGTTTGCGGGCACATCCCCAGTAGGAGGTGTGCAGGAGGCAGCTGATCGATGTTCCTCTCTCATCGATGTTTCTAACTCTCTATTCCTCTCCCTTCCTTTCTGTAAAAAAATCAATAAAATATATTAAAAAAAACAAAACAAACAACAACAAAAAAACACAACACACTGTGGAGCTTCTAAATTCACACATGACAACAGAGCCTCCAAATTCCCCATTGTAAGTCTCATGCGAGGGCAAGCACTACTCAAGTACGTCTGTGAATTAAGAGGAATCGTTCTGCTAGACTTGGAAGCCAATGGTTAAAAAGTACTTGGTTTTCAGGTTTAAAAATGTTCCCCCTTGATTTTCAAATAATGGCTGATTTCAGTGATGTGTTTGGTCCCTTGAATTTCATTGCAAGTCTCAGACAATGACCACTAGATCTGCATCCTGTGGGGAGGATTGATTCTGGCAGCCGAGTCCACGCTGCTGAATGTGAAGTACAAAGCTGTTTTATTTCTACCATGGCCACATTTTGATCTATAATGTTCTACTTTCTGAAGGGCCAGTTGGCATTTGGTCTGGTGGAATTCCAAGTGGCCATGTGCCACCAGTTAAGCGGCACACATTACAGGACACGTGTGACTCTTCTTGCTGATTCTTTTTGCTAGAAGGATGCACTTCCCTGATAAATGAAATCTGGAAGCCTCTCTTCCCTCTAATTTGCATGAGAGAATTAGGCAAAGGGCCTACAAGGATTATGAGGGCCCTTGTACCATTCATCTGAAGTCACACAGCAGTTACAGAGCTCCATGTAGATAGCACAATCACCACCACATTCAACATGGAAATTACTCTGTAATTGAACTCTATTAGACGCTAAGCCTGAGCCTCCCTGAAGGAAGAAATTTGAACATTTGGGAATATTATCTGGGAAATTTAGGTTTAAAAAAATATTCATTTAAAATATTTGGGTGATTGATTTAAAAAGTACTTGTCTAGAAGTTTAAAATATTCAAAGAATGACCTGGATTCTTCCTTCCTATTGATACGTAGGGACACATCCCCAAATTATGCACATTCTATCATAATTGCTTAGTCATTGAACTTCAGTTCTTTCTGGAGAAAGAATCCAGGTTGACTTATACTAGTAAAAGACAGAAGTCCAGTTCCCTAGCCTGACTGCCCTCCAGAGCCTCAGCTTCCCATCACCACCTTTCTGGACATTTGGACTTGGATGCCTTGTGATTACTCTAATCAATGCTCCAATCTTCCTTTTTGCTTCCAAGTGGTTCCTATCACCATCTGTGGTACCAATGCTTACTAACACCTTTCTTTTCTTTGTCCCAAATTTCCTTGAGTCCCCAAGGCTTGCTGGGTGTTCCCTTGCATTATCTCTCACACTCCACCCTTCCTTTCAATTCCCATTGCTCCCAGACCCCCTGCTGCTTCCAGCCTGGTGGATTATAATAGCCTCCTAACTAATCGCTTACTTCTTTCTCCCTCTCCAATTCACTGCTGCCACAGTAATCTCCCTAAAGCACCATGTAATCATGCCAAACCCTTAATTAAAAATCTTCATTATCTCTTCATTACCACCAGGATAAAATCCAAGTGCCTTAGTTTCCTTCTACTATCTGGCTTCAATCCACATTTCTGGTAATTGCCCGCACCTTCCCCACAGTTTTTGTAGACTCCACTCAAACCAGTCAAATCACACCATTCCTCCACCAGAAATGTTTTTTGTTTTTTTTTTCCAGCCTCTCACTAAGAGTTGTGTTCATTCTTTGAGACCCATGTCAACATCTTCTGCCTCTTGTGAGCCTTCTTCCCAGGACAATTGTTCCTCCTCAGAGCTCCTAGAACATTAAATGTCCCACATCATATCCTAACATTACTTACTAGTAGTTCTGCCCTTCTTTGCATTTAGTTTTGAAGTGCTTATGTTTTCTACTTCAACTATATGTGTCTTAAGATAAAAAATTGTTCCAGATACATCTTTCTCTCATTATAATCATCACTGCTCGCTGCCTGCCCTCCCCAATAAATACCAATTATGATATGATTTGGTGATAAGATATTTGCAGTTTGATGGCCATTTGAAATAACTGCTGCAGTGTGTCCATTGTGGTATTTTTTTTATTTGGAACAACTCATATGTGTGATTGGCATGCCAGATTATAAAGGAGATTTATTTGGTGTGACTGGGTGCTCAAAGTCAACCATCCTAAAAAGATAAAGTTAAAGAAATGCTGGGGAAAATCATTTGTAGGGAAAAACTACTATTCTCCATCCCTAAGGACTAAGGGATACAATGGAGGAACTCTTTGTGCACAGCTATGGAATGGTGAAGAGGCTGAAGGGAAAGCAGTCACAACTGTGTTATCGCCTAATTATACTGTATTTTTCCGTGTATAAGACGCTTTTTTTTTTTTTCCTAAAATCGTTAGACTGAAAATTGAAGGGCGTCTTATACACGGAAGTCAGCCCAGCTGAGGAAAGAGCTGCACAGGTTCGTAGCTGCCATACCTTGTTAAATAGATTTCCTCCAATCATGAGCCTTATTGTTACTGACATCAGCTGATTCCATAATTGGAGATGAAGGTGGAGAGTGAGCAGACCCAACAGGGACCTGAGCTTTCTGAGCCCATAAAGATGTAAAAAAAAATAAGAAGATAAATACGGTAAGCGATTGTCTTACTCTGCAAAATTCAAACTGAATGTAATTAACTATGCAAAAGAGCATGGAAATAGAGCTGCAGAGAGACTATTTGGACTCCTCCCACTGAGTGTATGATCAGACAGTGGAGAAAACAGGAAGAACAACTCCTGAAGATGCCAAAAAGGAAGAAGGCCTTAAGAGGAAAATGAGCAAAATGGACAAACTTGGAGCAGAGGCTTAAGACTTGGATTATGGAGCAGCACCAGAGTGGCTTATGTGTGTCAACCAAGCTTATTCAATGTCAGGCAAGAATGTTTGCAAGTGAAATGAACATTGTTGATTTTACAGGAAAGGCAAAATGGTGCTTCAATTTCATGAGGAGAGAAGGCCATGAGAACACGAACAAAGTTCACTCAGAAAATGCCACGTGCCCTAACCGGTTTGGCTCAGTGGATAGAGCGTCAGCCTGTGGACTGAAGGATCCCAGGTTTGATTCCGGTCAAGGGCATGTACCTGGGTTGCGGGCACATCCCCAGTAGGGGGCGTGCAGGAGGCAGCTGATCGATGTTCCTCTCTCATCGATGTTTCTAACTCTCTATCCCTCTCTCTTCCTCTCTGTAAAAAATCAATAAAATATATTTAAAAAAAAAAAAAAGAAAATGCCACGAGTTTATGAGGATGATCTCACATATATAGACAGTGACCCAGAAGACAGCAGTGATACAATAGAAGTTGAAGAAATTGATATGTCTGGAGCTAATAGTGATGAAGAAGAGAGCAGTGATGCAACAGAGGCTAAATAAAGTGATATGCTGCATAATATCATAGTACTGGTACGTAAACATTACCAGCAGTAATTACTAAATAAAAATGTGTTCTGTTTTATGTTTAAAATATTTATTTCTTAATTTTGGGTTGAAAAAGTAGGGGGCTTCTTATACATCGGGCATCTTACACACAGAATAATACAGTAATTTCCATCTAAGTGTTTGGAAATGTGCAGCTCTGCCCTTCTTTGCATTTATGTTAGACTCACATAGGAGTAAGGCACAGTTCACAGGGCATGGAGAAGCATCAGGTGGTTCTCCCGACTCTCTTTTGCATTTTAGTTCCAATTAGAACGTAGGTACCTTGTCCTGAAGTGGTAGTGTCCTCCCTGCTCTACGCTAGCCAGGAGGGCATTGCATCTCCAGGGCCTTTCACTCTTATACTTCACCTCAACTCACTGCATCCCTGCAGAAAGTAAGTACTCCTCCTTGTCACTGTGGAGTCCCCAGGTCAGGCACTCGATAATCTCACATGCCATCATCACAGGAATGAAAATCTTCCTTATGGTCACGAATAGAGAATGCCTTCTTCCTGTCTCCCCCCATTTTCTTTCCACTTTGGGGGAAGAACCATGAAAAAAAAAATCTTCATAAGATAAACTATACCAGATAGTTGAGGATGTTGGGATTTCTTTCTTTTTTTCCTCTTTTCTTTTTCTTTAAAAAATATTTACTGGAGAATACGACTTGTGCATTAACATTATTTCTGGAGGTGACGGGTGCAATCATTACAATAGTTGGCATGACCCAGAGGCATCCAGAGGCTTTCCCATGTTACCTGTGTCCCTACTGGACAGCTGACACTTGAAGGAGTCTCCCTTCCAAATTAGCTGATGCCCATTGAACTGCTTGTACCCTGTTTCCCAAAGTGTCTTCTGCAATAGGCTCTATATATATATATATATATATATATATATATATATATATATATATATATATAAAAACAGAGGAATATGCAAATTGTCCAGGACGCCATCACAGAAACAACTGAACAGCAGGCTGCATGGGGTGACCAGGCAGGCAGGGGGGTTAGTGAGGGACAACCAAACGACCAAACAGCAGGCTGTGTAGGGCAACCAGGCTGGCGGGGGGGTGCAGTTGGGGGTGATCAGGCAAGCAGGGGGGGCAGGGGCAGTTAGGGGTGATCAGGCAGGCAGGCAGGTGAGCAGTTAGGAGCCAGCAGTCCCGGATTGTGAGAGGGATGTCCAATTGCCGATTTAGGCCCGATTCCCGATATTGGGCCTAAACTGGCAGTTGGACATCCCCTGAGGGGTCCCGAATTGGAGAGGGTGCAGGCTGGGCTGAGGGGACCCCCCCATGCACAAATTTCATGCACCAGGCCTCTAATACACACACACACACACACACACACACACACACACACACACACACACACTGAGTGGCCAAATTATTATGCGTTCAGAGATCATAATAATCTGGCCACTCAGTGTATATATATATTATTTCAGAGAGGAAGGGAGAAGGAGAGAGAGAGATAGAAACATCAATGAAGAGTGAGAATCATTGATCGGCTGCTTCCTGCACACCCTCTACTGGGTATCGAGCCAGCAACATGGGCAAGTGCCCTTGACTGGAATCGAACCCAGGATCCTTCAGTCCATAGGCCAACACTCTATCCACTGAGCCAAACCAGCTAGGGCAATAGGCTTTTCTTTGTTGCCCCCAATAAAACATTAAAAATAGTATTTCAGTCAATGAGACCCGAAGTCACAATTTGTGTACAAAAGATCCAGGAGACATTGTTCTCAGAGCTCAAAATCATTCAGGGAAGTGAACCAACATGCACATGACTTGAAGTTGTCCCCAGGTTAATGCAACATGTAAACATTTACAGATTACACATCCAGAATCCAATAGAGTAATCCGAGGTAAATGGTGTCCTAAAAGAGGTAAATTTGAGAGAGATTTTTATGTGGAAGAGAGTTGTGTATAAAAAGATGTGGAGCTGAGTCAGAGTAATTCCCATGAGGATGGTGGAAACTTGATTAAGACAGAGAATTCTAGATGAGAGTTCATTTTCTCATCAGCTTTGAAACACAGATGTAGTCTAATCCACCTTTGCATCTAGGGCAAATAGCATAGTGCCTGGTACATAGTAGGTGTGCAAAAAATGGCTGGTGAATTAGCTCATAAAAAATTAATTCTTGCAGAATCAAACATATTGAATAAAAAGTGAATTCTAACTTTGCTCCATCTTGGTTACATTTTTTCTCTTCCCCTATTGCCTGCTGCTCTTCTTGCCTTTCTGACAAGGTTGAGTGGTAAATGCAAACACCCAGATTAATATGTTATGCACATTTGTATTGTTCTATTTGTTTCATGGGGAAGTGGGGGTGAGAATCAGACAGGATAAAGCACCTTGGCCCCTTTATATTAGAGAGGTCATGTCAATGTCTAAGGAAGATAATACTGACAAAGCATGTTTAAAAGCTCTGTTGTTGAATGGACATTAAGGTCCTCAGAGAAATTGGGAGAACATCTTCCGGATCCCTATATGTTAATGGGTACTTTTCTATAATAAATTCAGTTGAATTTTCCCAGGGCTCCCTGTTCCTTACCCCCTCCCTCCCAGGTCAAAGTAACAGTTACCATGACCTTTTCTTCCCTGGGTACAAACCTAACATAGTGCCCAGTCTAAAGAGGAAACTACAAGTTCACTTCACTTGGAAGGCCATATATAGCGCAGGAGAGAATTATGAGTAGAACAATTGTTTTTTTTAGAGAAGAGAAAATATGGAGGTCTTTCCCTCCTAGTGACCTTGCAGGTCTCCATGGCAACTTTGTGCTAATTGGCGAACTGTGCTTCTGCAAAAAGCGGGCAACTCCCTCCAAGACCTCCAAGCACACGAGCGCCACCTAGTGAGAAAAATCCCACTTCAAAACTTTCTAAAAAGAACCCCAACTGTTCATTTAACTTCCCCCTAAAAATGATAAAAGTTCATATAGACACACATATAATTTTAAATATTTTAACAAAGAATCCTAACTTAGGAATCAAAAGACTAGAACTAGTCAAGTGAACTGAGTCAAGAAATTCAAAGATTCAACCGCTACTTTAAAAAATATATATATTTGTATTGATTTCAGAGAGGAAGGGAGAGGGAGAGATAGAAACATCAATGATGAGAGAAAATCATTGATTGGCTGCCTCCTACACACCCCCTAATGGGGATCAAGCCCACAACCTGGGCATGTGCCCTTGACCAGAATCTAACCTGGGACCCTTCAGTCTGCAGGCCAACTGCTCTATCCACTGAGCCAAACTGGCTTGTGCTCAACCACTACTTTTTAATCACAATTTGATTTCTTTTCACCTATGTATGTTTTTAGTGGTACTGATGTGTTATGATTCAAATGTAAAGAACATCTTTAAAATTCTGGAATAAAACAAAGGAGGTATGGATGAAGGGTTGGGAATGCTGTGCAAGGAGACAGAAACAAGACTGTTCACTCTATACTCTGTTATACTGCTTATTTTTGAACCATGTGAATGTATTGCTAATCAAAAATTATATTAAAAAAGAGCAGTGAGCACATGTTTGTGTTGCAAATAGCCATTTAGTTTCAGCAAAAACAACATCACCAGTCACATTAAACTTATTTGCTAATTTGCAAAGAAAAACAATGCCTCCTCTTCATGAGGTTAAAGAATGTTTTACAAGTAAAAGTACTTGCTTGTCTGCTAAATGTAACCTGGTACACATAAGAACTTCATTTGAAACACACACACACACACCCACACGTCAAATTGCTATTTAACTTCCTTGAACAAACTCTACTAAGTATTTTACCTAATTTGACCCTTGGACTTAATAACCAAAAAAGTAAATAGAGCCCTGGCTGGTGTGGCTCATGGTTAGAGCATTGGCCTCCCAGACCAAAGGGTTGCAGGTTCCATTCCCAGTCAAGAGCAGATACCTGGATTGCAGGGTCCGCAGCCCCAATCCAGGCTTGTGTGAGAGGCAACCAATGGATGTGTCTCTCTCACATCCATGTTTCTCTCTCTCCCTTCCATTCTAAAAAAAAAAAAAAAAAAAAAAAAAAAAAAAAAAAAAAAAATCAATGGGAAAAATATCCTCATGTGAGGATTAACAACAACAAAAAAAGCAAATGGATGTTAAAAGTTACAAAGCAAAGCTTATAGGATATCCTTCAGGTTGTGGCAACTGCTGAAAGAAGACTTCCATTTATCTTTTGCAACTTGGAAAGAAAGACTCATGGAATCTTGCACCAAATGCAGCTTACTGTCCTGACAAAGATGCCGACCCAGAATAGTCATGCTGGCCTTCTCAATGCTCCTGTGGTACCAGGCCACTGATTGATGTGTCCAGGCTGGGAAGACCATCACACCTAACAAGTATGATCATTGGCTTTGAGGTTATTTTATAAAATAGCCAAACTGCTTGCTTAAAAAATGTGAAAAATATCATGTAGTCTTGAATATTTTTCTGCCTTTATTTGTGGTTGAATTTTTCCTATCCACAGACCTCTTTTTTCCTGTTAACAGACTCTGGAGACTCCACAATTATCTCCCCAACATTGAAACAAAGCAATATACAAGCAAATGAGACAGCTTTGGCTCAACAAGTGGATGCAATTTTTTCAAGTTCGTCTTGGAATTTTGAAACAGATCCTCAGTGAATAAAAACTGCACCACCACCATATTTTACTGTGTTGCATTTTGGATGAATATTGGGGGAAAATGCATTTGTGCCACGGAAGCATAATAATAGAAAATAAAAGTACAGATTTAGAATTTTGCATATGTTAGAAAGTAGGTTTGTAGTTGTTGACAAGGAAAATAATACAATAATCCTATATAATAAAGAGTTAATATGCTAATTAGACTGGATGGCAGAACAACCTTCCGGAATGACCAGTGGGTGAGGGGTGGGGCCATGAGGCAGCCGGGGCAGCAAGGCAGCCTGGGCCACAAAGGCCTACTCTTGCACGAATTTCGTGCATTGGGCCTCTAGTTAATAAATAATGTTACAAGAGCCCTGACCAGTTTGGCTCGGTGGATAGAGTCAGCCTGCGGACTCAGGGGTCCCAGGTTCGATTCCGGTCAAGGGCATGTACCTTGGTTGTGGGCACATCCCCGGTGGGGGGTGTGCAGGAGGCAGCTGATCGATGTTTCTCTCTCATCGATGTTTCTGACTCTCTCTCCCTCTCCCTTCCTCTCTGTAAAAAAATCAATAAAATATATTTAAAAAAATAATGTTACAAGAATAAACTTTGTTTCGTGTACTTATAACTGTAGATCTACTTTTGCCCACTCTCTATGAACCTCAGATTATGGTAAAACAAATCTGATCTTTAATAGCACGTGTTAGTGTACTTCATGCCAAATATTATCTTTTATTTTATATACATTCTACAGAAAATAATAAATAGCCAACAATTACTATATGACATATGTTCACAATTTTTCTTACTTATATTTCATTAAAGTGTTACATTGGATAGAGCCTGACAGTTAAAATGAAAAAGTTTAAGTGAGTGTGTTTGAAAATTTTAAATACATATATTCCTATCTTTTACTGTATGAGCTTGTGATTTTAACAAAAAAGAACCTATAAAACAGGGTAGAATCAATGATGAGGCTATTATCCTGTAAAAATAAGAGGTTTAAATTTATCTGACAGTTGGTTTGGGCATTATTAAAAAAAGGAAAATATGTACAATTGCAACTGTTGAATGATATCCAATTTATAACTCTAGTCACATGGCTACCAAGCTAAAAAGAAGTGAAATTGAACCATCCGCCAGTAAATTAAACTCATGCCTATATCCCATCTAAACTGTTGGTCCAACCATTCTCTTCATTTCATCTGAGTTGATCCAACCCTAACCTGTCTGTGCTGAAATTGTTCTTAGAGTGACAGCTGTGATCCCACATTTAGTAATGGATCATTAAATAGGAGAAAACCCCCACACATCAGTCAGTCAGAATTTGATATTAGATTCTCAATTAGAAAATATTCATCTTGTCAGAGCTGTAAGTAGTATGGAAAAATCTTTGGTATATATAAAGTCATTATATATATATATTTTTTTTTTCTAAAAGTATAATCCATTTTGGTCACTTAGTTCTTTACAGCTCTTGAGAACTAACATCCTCCATGAAATATTACAACTATTTTCTTTTCTAAAATTTCTGTGTGTTAGAAGATATTTTACTATGTACTAGATGGGTTTAAATGTCCAGCTGAGTTAATAGCTAGGAATGCCAATTGTTTTAATTTGACCATTTTAAGAACTAACTTGGAGCTAATAACCTTTCTATTCAGAATTCCACCTTAGAAAAAAACAGCAGCTCTATCAGCAAAAGCATATTTGAATTACAGTAAGCTATGGTTGAGATATAATTCTTTGACCATCTACTTTATAACATGTAACTACATATTACATGATCTCAAATACTTTAATACTACTCCCAACTATTCTGTGAACATTTCATTAACTTCCTAAGGAATCTCATTTTCTTGGTAAACTTGCTTAAATAATCAGCTATTCTACCAAATAAAAATATACTTTCACTTTACAAATTATAAAAAATATACATTTTTTTTAATTTTAAAAAGAGAAAGACTTTCCATTCCCCATTCATCCATTCAATAAACTAATATTTATTGAGTGTCTAATAAGTGCCAGACACTGGGTATTATAACAGCAACCAAAAGAGACATGTCCCTTGCCTTCATGGGGAAGATAGCCTTGAATCAAATAAACATAAAAATATAGTTACAAGTTAATGTGGATGAGATGGGGCGGTCTGAAGGAGAATAATAGTAGCCTACTTTAGATTGGGCCTTCAGGAGGCATCTTTGAGGAAGTGACATTTAAGTCACCTGCAGACTGAACCTGAGGCAGCCAGGTGACAAATAAGGTCGGGGAGGAGTGGCAGATAAACAACGAATAACTTTTTAGTATAAGTTTACAACATTTGGAACATACTCCCACTAAAAATGTATTTGTTGTTTCTCTTAAAAATTTTTAATTGAGATATACTTGGCATATAACATTATATTAGTTTCATATGTACAACATAAAGATTCGATATTTGTAGAATTGCAAAATGATCACCACACCAAGTCTGGTTCACAACCATCACTGGACATATTTAAAAATTTTTTCTCCTCTTAGGATCTAATCACTTAGCAACTTTTAAATATGCAATAGAGTATTATGAACTATAGCCACCATGCTGTACAGTACATCCCCAGGAGTTATTTATTTTATAACTGGAAGCCTATAGCCTTTGACCAACTTCATCCATTTCTCCCAACCCCCACCTATTGCCTCTGGCAACTACTTATGTGGTTTCTGCACATATGAGTTCTGTTGTTTCTCTGAAATTTGAATTTAACTAGGCATCCTGCATTTTATCCAGCAATCCCTGGTGGGCACCTGAGCCCAAAGCAGGTGAGAGGGTGTGGCCACTGTGGAGAAGGTGAGGTGGCTGTCCTGAGGTAATGGAAGGGGGCATGGGTGAGTTGAGATTGGACAGCCAGAAGCCCAAGATTTCTTCATGATTTGTAGGTATCATTCTCTCATACCTTTGATTTTTCCTAAAGCAAAGTTTTACAGCATACCAGTCAGAGGTTAGTTTCAATTTAATATGATAAGTTTTCAATTAATATAAAAATTTGAGAAACATTCTCAGCCAGCATATGAACTGCAAACTCCAGAAAGATGTGCTTATTTTCTTGAAAGACAAGCTTAAAGAATAGCTTTAGTGGATAAAGCATGTATATGTTCAATCTCTGCTTTCCACTTGGCTGTTTCATCCTGAATTGGCCGAGTCCATCACGGTATGTGCAGGGGCCTGAAAGACGCCTGTTGTTTGGAGAAACATATTGTCCTGCAGGCTGAGGTCCTGCAGAGGAGTGTGACTCAGCTCTCACCTATTAAAAGTTGTACATTTCAGCCCCAATAGGTATTCTCACATAAAGCTCTCTGAGTAGAACATATAATTTAGCCTTTGCAGACCTTGGAGTCAAGTAAAGACACTAGATTCTATTTTACAATTTTCGACTTGGTGTTAAAAGTCATATCATTGTAATGAACAAAAATAGATCCAGAGACTAATGGCAGGGGAGGTGGGGCGGTGGGGGTTAGAGAGCAACCAAAGGACTTGTTGCACGCATATTAGCATAACCAATGGACACAGACACTGGGCGGTGGGGGCTTGCCCGGGGTGGGAATGGTTGCGGGGGCAGGGAGGTGTAAATTGGGGAAAAAGGAGACATATGTAAAACTTAAGACAATAAAAAAATTTTTTTTAATCAATCATTGTACACATATCCCCACTACACACCTCAAAAACCCGAGTACAAGTGTCAAAAATTTTGTTGACCATATATTCCAAATTCATTAACACTTAGCTGGTAGCTTTTTGTTAATATACCATTAAATAATGCTACAAAGGCTCTTGGCTTGTTTATATGCACATATGTGCCTCTTCTGTTAATTCATCTAAATATTGATAAAGCTCCTACTATGTGCTGCACAGAGTATTTTCAAACAAAAGGTCAAATACAGCCTTATTAAATTCACCAAATAACTCATTCATTGAGGGTTAAGAATCAAGTGCAAAAACAAATTGTTGGGATATTTATTAAATTATATTTAGAAATAACATAGGAAATTTAAAAAGATATCTGAAAAAGAGAGTTTGAGTACTTACAAACTAAGGGTTGAAAACCTTATTTCCATTTAAGATTACCAATGGTGCCTTTCTCCAAATACATTTAAGACCTCTGACCTCAAAACTGCCTTCAGTAAAAGAAAAAACCAAAAACCACATGCAGTAACCCACAAAAGGAAATCTGCATTTCATATTCCCTTTGGGACTTGTATTAGTTTCCTAATGCTACTGTGACAGAGTACCACACATTGGGAGCCTTAAACAACAGGAATGTATTGTCTCACAGTCCTAGAGGCTGAAAGTCTGGGATCAGGTGTTGGCATCTTTGGTTTCCTCTGAGGCATGGGGGAGAATCTGTTGCATGCCTCTCCCCTAGCTTTTGGAGATGGGCTTTTCTGGGCATGTACATGCATTGTGCCAATCTTCTGTCTTCACATGGAATTCTCCCTGTGTCCTCATATCCTCTTCCCTCTGTCTCAGTCCAAATTTCCCCCTTCTCTAAGAACACCGTGGTATTGGAATAAGGTCCATCCTAATGACCTCACCTTAACTTTATCATCTGCAAAGATACTATTTCCAAATAAGGTGTGACATTCACAGGTACTGGAACTTAGGACCTCAGCCTCTTTGGGGGGAACTCATTTTCTGATGCACTGATCAAAAATCAATTATCAAAAGCTTCAAATAAAAATGATTGATTTTAAAGGCTATGAGTAAAGTCTGATTATGTAGTTCATAATGCATGCGTTGAGAGAAACCAAGATGGCGGCATAGGTAAACACTTGAACTTGCTGCCTCATACAACCACTTCAAAACTACAACTAAAAGACAAAACAGGTATCATCTAGAACCATGGGAAGGCTGGCTGAGTGGAAATTCTACAACTAGAAGAGAAGAGAAAAGCACACTGAGACTCGGAGGAGGAGCGGAGGTGCAGAAGTGAAGTGCAGAGGTACGGAGGTGTGTGCGCAGAAAGGGCTGACAACTGAGTATGCTGTTGTCTTTTTCAATAGGGAGGGAGACACAAGCTCCCAACGCTCTGAACTCTAGTTCTGGCAGGACTCTGGGGACCCAGACTCATACAGGGAGAAACTGGACTGTCTGGCATCAGGTGGAACTCGAGGGCGGCTTTCTCTCAGAGGTGCTTGCAGCAATCATTGTTCCTGCACAGTGCCGCGGGACACAGAGACACAGGACCTCTTCCAGGAAGGGCTGATGGTCAGCCATAGCTGTTTGCTCCACCCTGGTGATTCCCGCCACATCGAATTTGTGCGCAGAGGCTTTTGCATATGAATGGCCTGGCCCTTTGCAATCTGAAACCGAATGTACTGCAGCTGGGTCAAAGAGCCCCAGAGCCTCCAAAAGAAGACCCAAGGCTTGACAGCAGCTTACATTGCTTCACAGCTGGACCTCATCTGGGCACCTCCAAACCCCAAACAAAGAGAAGGAATCTGCACATCTCTCTGTAGCTCCTGCTGGGTGGCCTCTCTCCTTGGAGATCCAAGAGCCAATGTACCCAGATGGTCAGAGAGAGACCATCCAGACTACCACTCTTCAGATCCATAAGAGACACAATCAGGGGGCAGACTCAGTGAGCGCCAAAGCCCCACTGAAGCAAGTCCTGCCCCATAAGAGTGTCTCCAGCACATAAGTTCTCCCATCATAGACACAACTGATCCTCACAGCCAATTGGCCTAGAGGCCAATTCCTCCCAGTGATACCAACAACAATCAAGGCTTAACTACAACAAGACTGCACACAGTCCACAAAGGGGTACATCAAGAGTGTCCACCTCAGGTAACTGGGGAGGCTGAGCCACTGGGCCCTATAGGACACCTAGCACACAAAGCCACACAATCAACACAGGGAAGCAGCCAAAATGCAGAGACAAAGAAACAGGTCACAAATGAAAGAAATGGAGGAAAGCAAACTACTGGATATAGAGTTCAAAATCACAGTTATAAGGTTTTTCAAGAATCTTCTAGAAACCGCCGATAAATTCAGTGAGACCCTTGAGGATATGAAAAAGGACCAACTAGAAATTAAGCATACACTGACTGAAATAAAGAATAGTATACAGAGATCCAATAGGAGACTAGAGGATCCCAAGAATCAAGTCAAAGATCTGAAATACGAAGAAGCAAAAAACACCCAACCAGAAAAGCAAAAGGAAAAAAGAATCCAAAAATATGAAGATAGTGTAAGGAGCCTCTGGGACAACTTCAAGCATACCAACATCTGAATTATGGGGGTGCCAGAAGAAGAGAGAGAGCAAGATACTGAAAACCTATTGGAAGAAATAATGACAGAAAACTTCTCCAACCTGGTGAAAGAAATAGACTTACAAGTCCACGAAGTGCAGAGAACCCCAAACAAAAGGAATCCAAAGAGGACCACACCAAGACACATCATAATTAAAATGCCAAGAGCAAAAGACAAAGAGAGAAAATAAAAGCAACAAGAGAAAAACAGTTAGTTACCTACAAGGGAGTACCCATAGGACTGTCAGCTGATTTCTCAACAGAAACTATGCAGGCCAGAAGGGAGTGGCAAGAAATATTCAAAGTGATGAATAGCAAGAACCTACAACCAAGATTACTCTACCCATCAAAACTATCATTTAGAATTGAAGGTCAGATAAAGAGCTTCACAAATAAGAAAAAGCTAAAGGAATTCATCACCACCAAACCAGTATTATATGAAATGCTGAAGGGTATTCTTTAAGAAGAGGAGGAAGAAGAAAAAGGTAAAGACAAAAACTATGAACAACAAAGTGACAACAAATACATATCTATCAACAAGTGAATCTAAAAATCAAGTGAATAAAAAGTCTGATGAACCAAATAAATTGGTGAATATAATAGGATCAGGGGCATAGAAAGGGAGTGTACTGACAATTCTCGGGGGAAAGGGGTGTGGGGGTGTGGGAAGAGACTGGACAAAAATCGTACACCTATGGATGAGGACAGTAGGGGGGGGTAAGGGCAGAGGGTGGGGTGGGAACCAGGTAGAGGGGAACTATGGGGGTGGGGAGAGGAACAACTGTAATAATCTAAACAATAAAGATTTATTAGTAAAAAAAAATGCATGCATTTCTGTGTGTGTGTGTGTGTGTGTGTGTGTGTGTGTGTGTGTGTACACACTAATGGCAGCCATTACCTGAAGTACTCTTTTAGCAGGTTTTCACAAGGATCCCAGCTCATATAGAGTGGAAAGTATTTTGAGAGCCTCAGAACAAGTACCCTAATTCTGGCATCCTTTTGAATCCTTAAATACATCCTCAAAATACACAGCACAGAAATGGGCCCATGTACATCTACGGATAAAGACCTGGCAAGACCCTTTCCTTCCCAAAATCTTGGCCAGGTTCATGCTAGGATTTTTGCAAACTTGTCTACAAAACTGTGTCTTTTCATCTCTCTATCCCACATGTCATTTGCTAAGGAGGGTCAATCAGGCTTCCTGGTGGGAATTGCTGGAGAGGCAGCTTGGAGGTGGGTTTGGTTTGGTAGGTGTGTCCACATTTCCAGAGGGGTTATGTGAGAGATCTGCCTTCCTCCTGACGCTGTCTATGGGAAGAAAGGCTCCTGGGGAGCCTCTTCCTATCAGACGGAGTAACTGCTATTTTCCTAACCAGGCCCCCCTTTGAATGGGGCTTCTTTCTGGCCATCATAAAGCCTCCAGCAATCCATGAAAGGAAATGATTCATTTTTTGCTGGATGTTTAGACTGGCTGCTTGGGTACAAGAATGGAACAGAGCTTTTTCTCTGAGGACAAGTTGTTGTTGGGTTCTGTTGAGGGGCAAGGTTGGAATTGAGTATCACTCAAATCAGGAAGGCTAAGATCATCAACGATTTACATTGATGCTGCGGTCAAGACTTTTCCCACAGTGGGCACACTGCCAAAATCAGTGTTGCATGTACGTGCATTTTTAAAAGACACATACCTCCCAGCCAGCATTGCTCAGTGGGTGAGCATCAACCTATAAACCAGGAGGTCACGGTTCAATTCCCGGTCAAGACACATGCCCAGGTTGCGGGCTTCATCCCCAGTGGAGGGTGTGCAGGAGGCAGCCAATCAATGATTCTCAACTCTGATGTTTCTATCTCTCTCTCCCTCTCCCTTCTTCTCTGAAATAAATTATATATATATATATATATATATATATATATATATATTCTCTTTTTAAATAAGGCATGTATAAATAAGAGCGCATACATTAATTACATAAAAACAGTTTTCAAATTGTAGAGAATAAAAATATATTTTAAAAATTAAAAGGCACATACCATAATGTTGATAGAAAGGCACTTGACATGGGGGAAAAAGTCTGCTAAGGGGGACCCACTACAGTTATTTCTCACTGAAATTATTGATCAAATGCTGAACAATATTGTCAGGTGGAATTTTGGATTTGAAGTGGGGCTTGAGGCTTAATAGGCAAGAAATACAGCCACAGCAATACATATAGTAGTCCTTTATGAATCTGAAACTATAAATCCCTAGCCCCTTATTCAGAACAATTTGGTGATGTGCTTTCTTTTTTAGTTGTCAGAAATTACTTTCAATTACACGTGTATGCAAGCTACCACCTACTCTTCCCCACTCATTCAGCTTACTATAGCCATGGCAGTCCCTGGGTATAAATGCACTTAGGGGGTGTTTAATACAGAGATAGCAGCCTACCAAACGTTGCTTTAGGAAGGAAGACCACATGATCATTAATGGCAAGGGTGTAAAGAGAAGATGGGGGGAAAGAGGAAACAGTCCTTTATCACCAGCTGGTTTTCCCATCGAAGATAAAGGGAGTCCTTTGGACTGGATGGTTAAATCAGTTGTCATCTTTGCTGCATCTCACTCTTTCATGGTCCCGTTTATCTTTTCACCTGAGATTGTCTGTGACTTAAAGATTCCCATCCACAATAGAGATTTCAAATAGGTGGGGAAGAGAATTAAGAGCTTAGAGACATCGTGATAGACAACTCGGATTTAGGCTTAGACATTATAGGATCTCCATTTTAAAACATCAAAATGATCATTTTGTGCAGTTTGAAATGTGACTTTCAGTGGTGACCCTAATCCCAGGGGAGTAGATAGTCTGCCTGACATATGTGCATTTCACTAGACAGCCTGTCTTAGCTTCCCCATAAGGAACTAAAGTAGATATGCTAAAAGGTTGTACCTCTTTCAAAGCTGATTCTCCCTGTAAGAAAGTGTTTAACTGCAGTTGGCGATGGAAACGGCGATAAGTCGTCAACTCGGTGCCACTGCCTCCGTGGGTGGCTGCTCCTTTGACATATCTGAATTTGGAGTGAGGGGCTGTTTGTAACAAAGTCTTATAGACAAAACTCACATGGCCAGAAAGGTTTGTAATATAACGAACGCTCTAATCATCATCAGAATCTTTACAACAGCTTGGATGACTTTTTAATTGTGGCTTAATGTAGTTAATTATGGCAACTCTTCCCCATTTTCCAGGATGATGAATTAATACGACAGATCATTAATGTTACTAAATTGGCATAATGATATAGTAGATTGAACGTCCCAGTTATGTTAAGACCTGCTTTATAACTTGGCTCTTTTGTTATTTGCCTTAAATAGGAAAAGCATGCATGATGCTTGCCTGTTAACAGTAGGCTTCATGTAACTACTTGTGTCATTTTCCTTAATAAATTATTGATATAGAAATCCCAAATGGAAGATTTCTCCATCTTCAAACTGTCTGTGAAGCCGACATTTTCTTTCTAATATCCACTTTATCAGTATAAAATTTAGGAAGCTCTGGTTCTTGAGCCAGGTTTCATAATTAGACAAGACTGTATTTTACATCTGCAAAATACTCATGCTTAGTGGGGGAAAAAATGAGAAAAGCGATATGTTCCATTCTGTTGCAATGGTTATACCATTTTAATCTCTTAAGTTCAATATATATCCTCTAGCAGGCTATACTTCTAGGATTTCATTTTTAGATCCTTAAGGCTGCATATATCTGTCAAACCGACATAATGAATTTAAAGTGCTAATGCCTAGAAGAGCAGGAAAACATTGAAATATATCCTCGGTTGATTAAATTACCACCTCCAGCTACTTTACATCCTTATGTCCAAATAGATTTTCTTCTTACTTACCAAGTGCCGGATCTGGAAGATGTGGAAGATGTAATTTTATGGTAAAAACATGCACATGTCTTTAGACAAGAGCATTTTCTTTAAGCATCTTTTTAAAGTCTATGCAGAATTTCTGTGATAGGACTCGCAATTTGATTATTGGGCCTTTCAATTATGCTCAACCTGCAGGTTAACAAGTAACTTTCAAGTGTATTCTTGGAATGGAATTTATGTTAAACATCGGGAGCACTAATATTCAAATGTTCATGATAACAGGATCAAGAATAATGGGAACCGGCTTTGCAAAAGTAAAAAGGCAAAGATGAATCCTAATCTTCATGTTAAAAGTTGTTTCTTTCAGGAACTGCTTAGATCGACAGACTGACAACTAAAGGCAGCAAAAATGACTCAGGGACATTCCTTACTCCTAAATGGGGCCCCGTGGTCATATAACTAGTCTGTCACAAAAGAGAGACAGGGTGGAAAATCTTATTCTTACTTATAAAAGATGCAGTCAAAATAATCCTAGAAATCAAAGTGCTCTGGACCTCAGTGGGGAGGAAAGAACAGTTTTTCATTCAACTTTTACTCCTGGAATTGAAGGTAGAATCAAAGCTGAAAGACAGTCATGTCTTCCTATACACCTGTATTCAGAGACCTATTGTACACTGCCTTGAACAACCCCACATGACCTCCTGTGCACACCTGTCACATAGTCCAGTTCATGCACACATGCACACTCAATTGCACAATCACGAAGTCAAATATACATGTATTTCCTTGACACAAAGGAAAAATAGCAGCAAATGCAGCTGCAGTGAGTGGGTCTCATTTTCTATTGCAAGATGGCCCATTGTAAGCAACCACAACAGGACACCTTGTCCTGGCCATCAGGCATTGGAAGAACCAATTCTGACCCCATAGTCACTGTCCACACCCATCCTAGCCTGACCAAGGGCGTGAGAGAATGGCGCTGTCATTTCAAGGTTAAGTTTCCAGAGCCTTGCAGAAACAGCATGCAATGCAAAGACAGTGAGTGTCAGTGGTTAGACATCAGGGTGCTGTGAAGTCTGGGTGTGAAACTAAAGACTGCAATGAATGTGAAATAAAATGACAAGTATCAGATGAAACAGGAGCAGGGACCGAAGGCAAGAGAGCAGATTTGTGGTGCTTTGAAATGAAACGTTATAATCCCTCCGACAATCCTGTTGACTATGAGCTATAGCACTAGGAGTACAACGCAGGAAAAAGGATACATTGTGGGATAAACAGCTTCTTCTAAGGTAAAACTGAATGGCCAAAATAGATGAATAAGGAGACACAATGGGGAGAGAAAAACGAAATGAGTCGGTGGCAATATAAGGAAAAGCTAAAAGGGAACAGAGGACAGAAAGGCAGAGAAGAAGAAAAATGTAAATGAGTGAGACAAAAAAGCCAAAAGACGAGAAAGAAAAAGAGAACAAGAGGGGGAAAGAAGTAATATTTTCCCTGATAAAAATGCACAAAAGGGAAGATGAACTTTGTTCTTTTTCTCTTTCTACTCTCCTCTCTTTTTCTGCTTTTCGCCTCGCAGCACGCCAGCCTAAGCTGAGAGCTGTAATGTCATTAAATTGCAAATGCTTTTTCATTTCCGACACACACTGTTTACTTATCTGGCAAAAACATATGTTGGAAGGAATCCGTTAAATTCTGCCCATTGCCTTGGGTAAAAGTGCAATGGAAACGGACCCACCGAGCGTCCTCTTTCTTCTTCTTTAGCACTCCCCTTATCTACAAGACGGCTTCGCAGAAAACTGGCTAGTTCAATGAAAAATGAAGATACAGCAGGAGATTAGGGAAGAACACTGAGCACAAAATTCCTGGAGAGAGGGTCACTCCATTGCAAATGATTTCACTCCTCTAGATCTGCATAAATTACTATTTTTAAGGCATCTCCAAAGTCTGTATATTTTTCTCACTCTGTCAAACATTTAATTTCACGCCCCGTGTTCTGAATATGCTAAAATGCATATCTCTGATGCACCTTTAAGCCAGAAAAACGAATGCAAAATTGAAGATAAAATGATGTGATTTGCACTACAAGCCTATTACTTGAGGTATTTACATATAGTTTACCTCTGCAGTTCTGAGGATGATTTATTAAAAAAAAATCTGGATTAAGCTCATATAAATATGTATAAATCTTTGTTTAGAAAATAGATTTTGCAGCTGTTGTGTCAAAAAAGTTCTTTAAGATTCTGTGAAGAATTTTCCTTTTAGCATGCTTTAGGAGGGAAAAAGGGGGACAGAATTTGACATTCTGCTCGGCGGGAGGTGGGGGGTGGGAAGTATATTCCACCATCCAGCAGTTATAAACACTCCTTTATTGCCCTTCTTTGCCCAAAGCAGCTTGGCTCCTCCTCACTCTTTTATTATACTTATTTAATTCTCTTTTTTGCTTTGGCCCAAATAATAATACCCGGGACGACTAAACTCAAATTAAATATCGGTGTTTAATGACTGAAACAATTGAGAGCCTTTTGGATGTACTGTCCCATCCCTCCCTCCCACCCTTTCCCTTCTTCTCTTGACTTTTTCAAACACATCCTTCAAGACACCAAGCCTGGGGTGTGATGGGAAAGAGTTCTAGTCACTGATTTGAAAATGATTATTGACATGCAAGATATCTTCACCACTGGAGAAGCAATTTAAAAAAACACACAACACTGGCATTTTGTTTAAACAATCCCCACATGTGCATTTTAGTCTCTCTCTCTCTCTCTCTCTCTCTCTCTCTCTCTCTCTCTCTCTCTCTCTCCCAGAGTTCTGCCTCTTTGTCTGAAAAAATGCTTCATTTAGTCTGGCCTCTTGCATTCCCTTCTGATCCCCATCCCTCTGTAATCATTGTGGGGGAATTACTCTGCTATTTTCTTGTTAGGCTTTGGGTTTAGGAGAATTTAGATAACCACGTTGACTAATTCAGGGCTGAACACACATTGGACTCTGCAAATATACTGCCCGCTCCATAGTAAGGGCAGGGCCCAGCTTCTGGCCTGCACCTGCCAGATGCTGTGGGAACAGATGCTTCTGGAAGCAGGTAGTGAGTGGGAACAGCTATTTCTTCAAAGCCTGCATTAATCCTTTCGCAATTAAAACAAGAAAGGGATGTTTACAGGCATTTGATAGCTTCTGGTGGAGATAGGAGTTCGCTTACAAAGATTGAATTCCAGGTCTGGTGTGCTGCGCCTGCTTAAAGTTGACTAATGACAATTTAAAGGAATGAAACTGCAGTCATTTTCCAAAGTTAAGAGTCATTCTTTTTTTGCACAAATGGCTTAACAATCCCCCCTAGTGGTCTGTTTCCTGTTACCGAGATTTATGTACACTCTGCTTTATGAAACTGCCCGCTTGGTTAGTTTACGGGTTCAGAGCAGAGAAACTGCAAAAACACAACACAACAAAACAAAAACCCAAAATCAGACTATTGAGAGTTGAAATGAGTTTTCACCGAATTCCTGCTGTCCTATTCCTAGACAGTGCCCAATCTCTCATAGTGATTGGACTAAATCCTACCAGGAAGCAGCTTTATATCTCAAGGGTTTTCTCAAAACTGTCCAGTAACCTCAGATTACTGTGTCACATTTCCATCACTGAAATCAGTGACTAGACTAGGGTTGGACACACTCAGTCTTTTCAATATTTCCAAGGGTGGATTTGGGTTTCTGAAGGGAAAAGAGTAAATCATAGAAATGGTCTGAGCCTTTTTTCTTTTTTTTTTTTTTCAGGAAGGCTTTGCCCAAACTAGATTATTTCAATCCTTTAAATGAGTTTTAAAATCCTATATGTTTTTCAAGAATAGCCAGGGAGCCCTAGCCGGTTTGGGTCAGGGGATAGAGTGTTGGCCTGTGGACTTAAAGGTCCCGGGTTCGATTCCGGTCAAGGGCACGTACCTTGGTTGCAGGCTCTGGCATTAGGCAACCAATGGATGTGTCTCTTTCACGTCGATGTTTCCCTCTTTCTGTCTCTCACCCTTTCTTCCATTCTCTCTAAAATCAATGGGAAAAATATCCTCAGGTGAGGATTAACGACACCAACAAATAAATTAAATTAAAAAAGAAAGAGCCCTAACTGGTTTGGCTCAGTGGATAGAGCATCGGCCTGTGGACTGAAGGGTCCCAGGTTCGATTCCGGTCAAGGGCATGTACCTTGGTTGCGGGCACATCCCCAGTGGGAGGTGTGCAAGAGGCAGCTGATCGATGTTTCTCTCCCATCGATGTTTCTAACTCTCTATCCCTCTTCCTTCCTCTCTGTAACAAATCAATAAAATATATTAAAAAAAAAAAAAAAAAGAAAGAAAGAATAGCCATGGAGAACATGCCTGGTCGTCATTGCCATCCAGCGTCCAATCCTTTTCTTTACTCTGCACACAAAGGTGGGGAGTCTCGTTTCCTTCCACGATGCAGGTGAGATGAACTACCTACCAATCTTCTCTGCTTCTTCTAGGCTGCCGCTTACTCACAGGTGGGCTATAACTGAGTTGAGGCCACCTAAGTCTTTCAAGCTTTGGACGTGGAGACAAGGAGATATCCCGTTCACCTAAAAGCTGGCTTCGTTTCCCTTGGCCATGTTCGCAGTCTTGCTCCTTTTCTGGACTATGTAGCTGTGGAATACATCACATCTACTTATCATAGTAGATGCTACCTAGTGTTACCCTTTGATAGCTCAGATGGGGACAGTACCAAGATTCCCCATATTCCTGTACATCTTAGTCTGTTTGAGCTCCTAGAACAGAACACCACTGATCTGGTGGCTTACAAACAGCAGAAACTTATTGCTCACAGTTCTGGAGACAGGAAGTCCAGGTTTGGGCATGGCCAGGCACTGGTGAAGAGCCTCTTGAGACCTCTGACTTCTCTATGTACCCTCCCTCACACGGTAGGAGGGGCAAGGGATTCCCTTTGTGGTTTCTTTTATAAGAACTCTAATCCCATTCATGAGGGCTCTAATACATCTCAAAGGCCCCCTCCTAATACCATCCCATTGGAGTTAGGAATTCACCATAAAAATTTGGGGGAGATACAAACATTCAGACCACAGCACTGGAATACGGGAGGAGAATAATATTAGATATTTACTAAATGTGCATCTACCAAAAAAAAATGTGCAAAATTATCCTAAGTCCTTAAGCCCTGACCTACAAGAAGCTTACAACTTTAGGAAAGAGTAGCACCTGGACATAAATCCATTGCAAACCTCCTTGGCCTTCAACCTTGAAAGCCTGCAGAACTTTAAGTCCAGTTTTCTCCCAAGTATTTAGACTATTTCCTTCAATAACATTTGGGCTCGCTTCATTTCCTTCCTTTCAGTTTCTGCAGTCTCCCTTCTGGTCCATGAAATTATCATTTCTTGCTAGAAATATTTCTAGGAGCCCCAGTGCCTCCTTTTATTAATTAATTCATCCTAACTCCAGTGGCAAATATAAATATATATATTTACCTAATAATGCAACTTTCCTTCTCAGAAACATGCTCAGGTTCCCAACTACATCACCATGAAACTTTATCTCCTTAGCTTGGAGGCCCCCTAACAGGACTGGTCTTTTTAATCAACCATTTAGTAACACAATTGTCACCTTTCAGCTATACGCTACCAGTGGTTCTCAATCTTTTTAATGCCGCGACCCTGTAATACAGTTCCTCATGTTGCGGTGACCCCCAACCATAAAATTATTTTCGTTGCTACTTCATAACTGTAATTTTGCTACTGTTAATGAATCGTAATGTAAATATCTGTGTTTTCCGATGGTCTTAGGTGACCCTGCTAGCGGTTCTCAACCTGTGGGTCACGACACACATGTTGAGAACCGCTGCTATAGAGCCTAAGACCATCGGAAAACACAAATATTTACATTACGATTCATTAACAGTAGCAAAATTACAGTTATGAAGTAGCAACGAAAATAATTTTATGGTTGGGGGTCACCGCAACATGAGGAACTGTATTACAGGGTCACGGCATTAAAAAGGTTGAGCACCACTGTGACTAGACTGTAGTTAGTTAAAACTTCTTGCTGTGCCTTGAACCACAACTTGGGTTTTTACACCTACACATACCTCGCCTATATAGGCATATTCAGCATGAAGCTAATGAAGCTTAGTATGTAGGGCCCATTGCTTGCATAGGGCTCCCCAAATTGCATAAGCTTCAATCTCCACATAATCAGGACCTGCCCCAGGCTTCACCCTTTATTATTTCTCCTACATATGGGCATCTCCTCTTAGGACTTGCACACATGCCTGCTTGCTCTCTCTTACATATTGTGCTTGTGTGTATTGTCAGTTTTAGGAGCTCAAAGGTTTCCCCTCTGCAACTGTATTATCTTTTTCATTAGGTAATATAATAAATGACTTCACAATAAGCATTATCTCTTTTTTATATTTTGTACCAGAATATAAGAGTTTTGGTTTAATATTTTTAATGTACAGAACAAACATTTTGACCAACTGCTTCTGAGGAAGTTTGAAACTGTTGGTTTGTTTGTAAGTGTCTACATTAAAGATTATTAGAGAACTAGTGGCCCGGTGCACAAAATTTGTGCACATTAAAAGGGGATTAATTAGAGGAAATATTTTAATATTGCTATTTGCCCTTTCTGTATAATAAAAGTGTCAGAGATAAAAGAAAATTAGTAAAATGTATATGAAAATCTTCCTCCTATCAGAGTCTGGGGCACACCACGGGACCCAGAGTCAAGTCCCCACCCACCCACGTGCGCCTCAAAATTGCGCAAGACCCAGACCCGGCCGCCTCCCTCCCCATTGGGCTAGAGTCAGACCCATCCACTCACACCCTTGTCAAGCCCTGTCGGGCAGGGGGGCGCAGCCTCAGGTCCCTCATCAAGCCCTGCTGGACAGGGGGCATGGCCTGAGGTCCCCCGGCCTGGTGCTGGGGTTGGGGGCATGGCCTGAGGTCCCCCATCAAGCCCTGCCGGGTGTGGGGCGCGGCCTAGGTCCCCAAGCCTGGTGCCAGGGTGGGGGGCGCAGCCTGAGGTCCCCTGTCAAGTCCCATGGGGGCGGGGGGGCACAGTCTCAGGTCCCTGCTGATTGCTCGTTAAGGCTCATTAGGGGAACTCAGCCTCCTCTGTGGACACCGCCATCTTTGTGGTGTAGTGATGGTCAATTTGCATATTCCCTCTTTATTGTATAGGATAAAACCATAATTTTCCGACACCAAGATCATTTAAATAAAAATCAAAATAAGTAAACATTTATGGAGCATGTTCATTGCTGTGCATTTAAACCCAGCATGTGTGGGTAATAAATATTTGCAAAATAAATCATAGGTAACTCAGGACGAGGAGTGCAGAGTGGGGAGTGGTACTCTCTGGCTTGTATCCCTGAAGAAACCAGTGAACATTAACTGGCTTCTGGGATGGGCTAGATCCAGAAACCAATCTCTCTCTCATTTGGTTCTGCTTTTTCCTGTGTTGGATTTACTTTCAGGCAGTTCTGATCCATACATTCGCATGACCTTCAGCACCTCTAAGCATACATTCTATGAGCTCAGAAGCCCCAAAGTAAAAAATAAAAATTAAGTTCCTTTTCCTCAAACTTTGCAACAAAAATTGTGAAATCAAGTCTCATTGGACCAACTAGAGGCACAATCTGAGTCTCCTTTCCCTCTTGACCTGTACCTGGGGAATGGGCCAGGGCTGGGCCAGGCATACATCTGGGGAGTAGGCTAACCCCGTGGTCGGCAAACTGCGGCTCGCGAGCCACATGTGGCTCTTTGGCCCCTTGAGTGTGGCTCTTCCACAAAATACCACAGCCTGGGCAAGTCTATTTTGAAGAAGTGGCGTTAGAAGAAGTTTAAGTGTAAAAAATTTGGCTCTCAAAAGAAATTTCAATCATTGTACTGTTGAGACTTGGCTCTGTTGGCTAATGAGTTTGCCAACCACTGGGCTAACCCCACTGAAACCATGTGGATTGGGAAAACAGTAGGAGATGGTTTCCTAATAGAAAATTGAGAAGGCCACTTCCATTTCTTAACAGAAAATGTGAAGAATAATTACAGACCAATGGAAATCTTTATAAACTGCTGGTTGGAGTATAATTTGGTAGACCTACAGTAACAGATAGGTTGAGATCATCTTGTGAAGTTGAACATTTGCATTGTCTATGACCGGCAGTCTCACTCCTTGAGTGTGTCCCAGAGAAATGCTTTCACACATGCACAGGAATGTCCATGGCAACTTATTCAGATTATCTATTAGTTATTTGGAGTTACAAATGGTGATAGTCTATCATCCCAACCTTTCTTCATTTATGAGCTGGGATACTTGTATAAAGAGAAACATCCCCTCACTTACTAATACAGTATATATAGGAAAGACAGGGTAAATATTTGGCTTTTTTCCCTTTATCAATTTTCAATCATGATTTGGTTTCCTTCTATGGCAACCAATTTTTTGGTATCTGCATGAACTCATGTATTTAAACAATTTTGATGCATTTCAGTACATTACTATTCTAACTAGAGGCCCGATGCATGAAGATTTGTGGAAGAATGGGCCTTCCTTCCCCTGGCTGCCAGCACTGCCTTTGCTCTGGCCTGGAGCTGCCTTTCCTCCTTCCCACGCTGCCCAGAGGCCTGGAATGGCTGGGGTGGTGCGGAACATCTGAGTCATCACCATGGCAATGACGCAAGTGTCCCGCCCCTGGCCGCTTGGCTCCTGTGTATGCAAATTAACCGGCCATCTTTGTTGGGTTAATTTGCATACTCACTCTTGATTGGCTGGTGGGCATCGTGAAGGTATGGTCAATTTGCATCTTTCTCTTTTATTAGTGTAGATTGCTGTTCAAACTGTTCCATCTTTGGCTAGCAGTAACATTTTCAAGTTGGATTCTAAGTCCTTTAGACAAGAACCTAGTAATCTTCGATAGTTTCCCTTCTTTCTGGTTTGACAAGATGCTCTGTTATCCTCTTATACATTCTCTGCCCAACTCTGAGGCAGCAGTTTCTCCAAGGAGCCCTAGTTCCTTTGAGTGAAAAATAATAGACGGAGATGGTACTGGAGGTGCTCGTTGTTACTGGGCTTACCATTATTTCTTGGTTTTTCCAGTGGACAGCACTAGGAAAGTTTATCTTATTAAAAATAAACTACATCGAGGATTCATAGTGCTATATCTAATTTAAATTGAGGGCTACAGGGTTTTATTCAACTTCTGGATTACATTGTATCTCCCTTTTCCCACATTGAGAATGCTGGTTCTGAAAGCACTTAATATTTGATTTTAAAAATTGCTTTTAATAGTTTATCATTTTTATTAATTGATCAGTTAAACTGGTAATCATTTTTATTGTTTTTACAGTTACGCTCCCTAAAAAATTATCTTAAAAATATCATTCTTTTCCTAAAGAAAATTTTAAGTTGAAGTATTTTATATTTAACAATTCAAAACATTATTGGGATATTCCATTTCTTTTCTAGTAATGTGTAAATTTGGCAATGCTACTATTTTCCAGTTTGGGCTATAAAGTCTGAAAAACATGACTTTGACTTTTGGATAGTCAAATTTAGTCATACAAGTGTTCTTTTTACACATTTCACATTTTTGTTCATGTAAACCACATGATGCTAAATCAGAGCAGTGATTATTTAGTCTTGCATAAAAGAATGTCTTGTGAGAGAGCCTGGGAATGAATGGCTTACAATGGCATCAACATAAAAAAAGGTATGCCCAGCCTATCAGGTCCTCATCAGTAACATATAGACTTTATCATCTCTACCTAGCAGGTTGGTGGGGAGTTAGAGCCAGTCTAAGATTAAATGCCTAAGGGTGTCTCCCTAAGCAGGCTCTTCACAAAAGTGTAGGAATTAAAATAACATGTCTGAATTTACATCTTTATGCAATAGAGCTGCAGTGGATCTTTGAGTGATAAGAGGCAAATGTTCATACATGTTCTTTCCACTAAGGTAAATTTGTGATTTAAAATATGTGAACTATACACATGGCTAATTCTCCACATACTCAACCTTTCTTTTCTTTTTTTTTTTGAAATCCTCAACAAAATTCTAGCAAATCGGATCCAGCAGTACATCAGAAAGATCATATACCATGACCAAGTAGGATTTATGCCGGGGATGCAAGGATGATACAATATCCACAAATCAATAAACATGATACATCACATAAACAAATTGAGAGATAACAATCATATAGTCATATCAATTGATGCAGAAAAAGCATTTGACAAAATTCAACACCCTTTCTGGATAAAAACTCTCAGCAATGTGGGAATAGAAGGATCATACCTCAACATAATAAAAGCCATATATGACAAACTCACAGCCAACATCATACTCAATGGGCAAAAACTAAAACCATTTCCCCTAAGAATAGGAACAAGACAGGGATGCCCACTCTCACCACTCCTGTTCGACATAGTACTGGAAATACTAGCCATTGCGATTAGATAAGAAGAAGAAACAAAAGGCATCCAAATTGGAAAAGTAGAAGTAAAATTGTCCTTATTCGCAGATGACATGATACTGTACATAGAATACCCTAAAGACTCCATCAAAAAATTATTAGACTTAATAAATGAATTCGGCAATGTAGCAGGATACAAAATTAACTCCAAGACATCTATGGCATTTCTATACACCAATAGTGAACTTACATAAAGAGAGACTAAAAAAGCAATCCCATTTACCATTGCACTAAAAAAATTAAGATACCTAGGAATAAACTTAACTAAGGAGGTAAAAGACCTGTACTCAGAAAACTATAGGACATTGAAAAAAGAGATAGAGAAAGACATAAACAAATGGAAAAACATACCGTGTTCATGGATTGGTAGAATCAACATCATTAAAATGTCCATATTACCCAAAGCAACCTATAGATTCAATGCACTTTCCATTAAAATACCAACGGCATATTTCACAGACCTAGAACGAACTTTCCAAAAATTCATCTGGAATAAAAAAAGACCCTGAATAGCCACAGCAATCCTGAGAAAGAAGAACAAAGTAGGTGGGATCTCAATACCAGATATCAAGCTGTATTACAAAATCACTGTTCTCAAAACAGCCTGGTACTGGCACAAGAGCAGACATATAAATCAAAGGAATAGAATAGAGAACCCAGAAATCGACCCAAACCACTATGCTCAGTTAATATTTGACAAAGGAGGCATGAACATACAATGGAGTCAAGACAGTCTCTTCAATAAATGGTGTTGGGAAAATTGGACAGATACATGCAAAAAAATGAAACTAGACCACCAACTTACACCATACACAAAAATAAGCTCAAAATGGATAAAGGACTTAAGCATAAGATGGGAAACCATAAAAATACTAGAGGAATCCACAGGCAGCAAAATCTCAGACATGTGCCGAAGCAGTTTCACTGATACAGCTCCTAGGGCAATGGAAACTAAAGAGAAAATAAACAAATGGGACTACATCAAAATAAAAAGCTTTTGCACAGCAAAAGAAATCATCAACAAAACAACAAGAAAGTCCACTGCATGAGAGAACATATTTGCCAATGTTATCACCAATAAGGGTTTAAACTCATCCTTTCTTATTTGTATATATGTATACTTGTGTACACATGTGTGTATGGGTGTAAACTCATATATATATATATATATGCATATCTATATACATACATATGTTCATATATAAATAAAATAAAGGACAAGTATTTATAGAGCTAGGCATGTATATAATTCACAGATATACCCAATACATACATACGGTTGACACAACTTCTTCAGGTAATGAGTTTTATATATCTACTACATGTTTTAACAATTTGTCTTTGAAGTATACAACTAATTTAGATCACAATTCCAAGGACCAAGTTTACCTTCTAGTCTTGAGCTTTGTCAAATTTTCAGCTTGTGCTCAAGAAATATTAAATTATGACCATAATGTTATAGGAAACAAAGTGAATAATTAAAAAATCAAGTCATATCCAGGGAAAAAATTAATTGGTCATTTATAGAAAACTAAGTCAATAGCCATTCTGATGTCAATTCTTTTACCCAAATAGACTATAAGAAAAAGAACAAGATAGACTATAAGAAAAAGAACAATCTCCCTAGCTGGTTTGGTTCAGTGGATAGAGTGTCAGCCTGCAGACTGAAGGGTCCCGGGTTCGATTCCAGTCAAGGGCACATACCTGGGTTGTGGGCACGATCCCCAGTAGGGGACATGCAGGAGGCAGCCCACTGATGATTATCTCTCATTATTGATGTTTCTATCTCTCCCTCTCCCTTCCTCTCTGAAATCAATAAAAAATATATTTAAAAATAAAGAAAAAGAACAATGTTCCAAGTAGATTACACATTACATGAAGTGTACTAATTTCTGTAATCCTTACTTATGTAGATGTCTAATAGTGTAAAATCTGGACACTATAGTATACATTCCTGAGGTAGGGTGTGGCAACTTAATTTTAGCATTTCAACCATAACTTTAATTTCTAACAATTCAAATATCTACTGGATGAACTTTTAGACAAACCCATTCATTTTTATAATAAACTAGAAACCCGGTGCACAAAATTCGTGCATGGGGGGGGGGTGTCCCTCAGCCCAGCCTGCACCCGGTCCAATCTGGGACCCCTTGGGGGATGTCCAACTCAGAATCCAGGACAGCTGGCTCCTAACTCCTCACCTGCCTGCCTGCCTGATTACCCCTAACTGCTTCTGCCTGCCTGCCTGATCACCCCCTAACCGCTCCCCTACCGGCTTGATTGACGCCTAACTGCTTCCCTGCCAGCCCAATCGCCCCCAACTACCCTCCCCTGCCGGCTCGATTGCCCCCAACTGCCCTCCCCTGCAGGCCTGATCTCGCCCCAACTGCCCTTCCCTGCTGGCCTGGTCGCCCCTAACTGCCCTCCCCTGCTGGCCTGGTCACCCCCAACTGCCCTCCCCTGCCTGCCTGATGGCCCCCAAAGCCCTCCCCTACCAGCCTGATGGTCCCCAGCTATCCTGCACTTACAGCCCAATCGCCCCCAACTGCCCTCCCCTGCCAGCCCGGTCACCCCCAACTGTCCTCCCCTGCTGGCCAGATGGCCCCCAAATGTCCTCCCCTGCAGGCCTGGTCCTCCCAACTGCCCTCCCCTGCCAGCCATCTTGTGGCAACCATCTTGTGGTGGCCATCTTGTGGCAGCCATCTTGTGATGACATCACGTGAGGGTGTCAAGCCAGGGTGTCGTGCAACGCCACCAAGGCTTTTATTATATAGGTCTAGAGGCCCAGTGCACGAAATTCATGCATTCGGGGTGGGGGATGGTCCCTCAACCTGGCCTGTACCCTCTCACAGTCCAGGAGCCCTCAGGAGGTGTCCGACTGCCACGGAGGCGGGAGAGGCTCTCACCACTGCTGCTGTGCTCGCCAGTCATGAGCCTGGCTTCTGGCTGAGCAGCACTCCCTCTGTGGGAGCACACTGACCACCAGGGGGCAGCTCCTGTGTTGAGCAGGATTGGGCTGAAACCTACTCTCCAACATCCCCCAAGGGGCCCCAGATTGAGAGAAGGCACAGGCTGAGGGACCCCATTGGTGCATGATCAGAGCTGGGGAGGGACATGGGAGGTCGACCAGCCGGGGAGGAACTGCAGGAGGACTCCAGGGCATGTCCGGCCCGTCTTGCTCAGTCCTGATTGGCTGGACCCCAGCAGCAAGCTAACCTACCCGTTGGAGTGTCTGCCCCTTGGTGGTCAGTGCACGTCATAGTGAGCAATTGAGCATCCTTAGCATATCATTAGCATATTACACTTAGATTGGTTGAATGGACAACCAGACGACTGGACACTTAGCATATTAGGCTTTTATTATATACCGTGTTTCCCCGAAAATAAGACAGTGTCTTATATTAATTTTTGCCCCCAAAGACATGCTAGGTCTTATTTTCAGGGGATGTCTTATTTTTCCATGAAGAAGAATATGGTACACATTTATTGTTAAATGAAAATAAAGGAAATTTATTACCTGTATATGGTACAGTAGTACGGTAGTTGTCAACACAAACCAGACAAACTGTGAATCCTACAGTATCAAGAATTTACTCATTTATTCAATGACAATCATGTCATCATCTTCTGGAACATCATCATAACAATCCAATTCCTGAATTTCCTGGTGAATTTCTTGTGACTCCATTTCTTTCAGAATCAGTAGACCAAATCTCTCATGTTTAGCAATAGCACTGTCTTTAAATGAGTACTTCTTGTCAAGGTAGCCTGCTCGCAATGCGTTTGCAATGCAACTGTCAGTGATTTTCTCCCATGAATTCTTCACCCAAGTCACAACTTCTTGCAGTTTAGGTTTCACAAAGTTTCCACGCTGATTTCTCTCCATTCTATTTTCAATGTAGTCATTAATTTCCATGCGCAAATTGTCTTTGAATGGCTTGTTGATTGCAATATCAAGAGTCTGGAGATAGGCCATCATTCCTGCGGGAATCATTATCTGATCTATTTTTCTTTCTTGAAGAAATGTCTTCATGTCTTTAGCGTGGTGAGTGCTGGCTGCATCCCAGACTAGCAGACCTCTTTGGCTCCCTCGCATAACAAGCGGCAGCATTAAATCGACCCACTTCCTTATAACTGCTTGTGTGGCCCAGGCTTTTTCAGTTTCAAGAATAAAAACGCCCAAAACACGTTCAATCTTTTCCTTCTTGCCCTTAGAAATGATTAAAGGTGGGATTTTAGTGCCATCCAGATGAATTGCCAAAATACAGGAAACACGTGCACTTTCGTAAGCAGTGGAGGGAATGTACACTAAGGAGGCACCCCGCTGTTCAATTGTTGTTTGAGATGATTGGTCCATAAACACTGCAGTTTCATCCATAGCAATCAGATTGGAAAGATTGTATTTAGAGAAGTCAGCATCATCAATAAAGGACTTGAATGCAAGTGCTCGCTTAATAACTTGAGTATCTTCCAACCTAAACAATGTTGTAGATCTTCTTAAAGACAGTTCACTTCGCTGAAGGAAATTATCCAGCCAGTGTTGTGATGCTTTGAAGTCTTCGGGGGCTATGTCAAACTGTGGTGCCATTGCAAGGGCAAATTCTTGAATCTGAGCCCTATTCACAACCAAAGCCTTTGCTCTCCTGTCAACAACCCATTCACAGATCAGGTCTTCCAGCTCGGAAAATAATGGTTGCTGACCTGATCCACACTTGCGCTTTTCAGCATTTCCCTTGTCCACTTGTTCAATGAGGTTACCATACTCTGCTCGCCATTTTCGGACCAATCGGATACTCAACATCTTCTCTTTGCAGAAAGCAGTAAGATTTTGGCCCCAGGAGTCTTCCACGATTCCTTTCTTGTACTCCACGGAGTAGCTTTTTCTTTTTGAGCTCATTTCTAGGGGTAAAATAAAGGGAATTGGGGTATCAAGGTGGGGGGAGGGGGATCACTCAAAATGACACAGGGGGATCAGAGCGGGGAATCAAAATGGCACAGGAGAATCAGAGGGGGGATTACCATTTTAGTAACCCCTTTTGATTTTCCTGTGTCATTTTGATTGCCCCCTCTGATCCTCCTGTGTCATTTTAAGTGATCCCCCTCCCCCACCCCTGTGCCACTGAACACCTTCACCAGACATCCCCCCTACCCCTTTATCAGACATTTACCCCCTGGGGCCTGCCTGGGGACTGTCACTGGGCTTGCTGGGGCCTGGATCTGGGCTGGAGCAGGGTCTGCCACTGACTGAGAACCTTCAGTCATCATGAAAGCGGCCGCGAGCATCAGGTAGTGTCACCAGAGACAGACCAGCACTCACCACCTTTGCTGCGTCCCATCCGCTCTAATCCTCCTGTTCTTCTACACGCATCTGCGAAAGTCTCCTCCTCTCTCCCGCCCCATGCTCACCGCTCACTCCGACCTCCGCTCCGCCTCCACACAGCAGTGACGTCAGGACTCCGCATAACGTCACTGGTTGCTAGATGCCAGTCGGGGCGGCCCTAGCGACCAGTTTACGGTAAATTAATTTCCATTCTGAGACAAAGCCTGGGGGCCTTATTTTCGGGGGATGCCTTATATTTCACTCAGAAGGAAACCTGTAAGTAGGTCTTATTTTCGGAGGATGTCTTATTTTCGGGGAAACATGGTAGGATTAGACCTCAGACCTGTGTATACATACTAATATAAGGACTCATTTGTTGCAATCTGGCCAAAAAACCCCCAACACCAATAGTAAATTTATGTTTTTTTGGTAAATGCAAGGAGAAACTGTAAAATTTCAACACACTAGTCCATAAATGTGGAACCCCATGGGTGAATATAGAATAAAATGAAATGAGACATATCTGAAATATAGCTGTTGTATACTTACATGCTAATCATACCTTGAAGCATACCATTGTTGGTTGGTTGTTTTTTTTAAGTAACAGAAGCAATAAAATACTATTATGGATTAATCTTGTGCCAAATTTTGTTTTTTAATCAAATCTATTTTGAGCTAAGGAAAAAAACAAAAATGCAAATGAAGTACCTAATCCTCCAGATCTGGTGAATTTGTAAGGGATGATACACTTCAAAGATTTTTTTAAAAAAAGCTCATAAACTAAAATCATCATACGACACAGCAAAACATACTTATATGTAAACTTTTTTATTTTTTTATTCCATATAAAGTTTCAGCATCATAAAAGTTTTTAGGAGGGAGGGTTTGACAACTCTTAAAATAGTTGTTTACCAAATAAATACGGATCTAATTTAATTTCTCACATGTACAGAACTCAGACTGGAAGTGAGAATTCAGGTGTCTTACACAGCAAACAAAACCAAACAAAAACAAGAAAACCACGTTTGAAAGAGTCAGTGCTCTCAAATATGCAGCCGCATCCTCTCCAGCCTGATCCACCACTTAGCACAAAGGGTGGCGAGTTTCTGCAAGGCTTGTTTGTGTAGAATTCCCCTGTGTGCTTTCCCCAGCTGGGATGGAATAGTCATTAGTAGACCTAAACAAACTCTTAGAACATTTTTATCTCAGAGGGAGAAAATGCTATTCAAACAGGCTGCTAATGAAGAAATCCACCATCTTGTTTTATGTTGTTCCTGTAAAGAGTGCTCTGACAGGTTTCAGGCAGTGTCTACTCCCATCCGGCCACTGTTTTAAACTTGGTGGGCAGTTGTGTAGCTATAACACAGACTCTTCCTATAAAACGCCAATCCACCCACTGTGAATGTAAAATGCAAACATTTTCATGGACACCAACTATATAATATTGGGCATTGCATTTTACTGCATGAGATTACACTCTGTAGAAGGACATGATAACATGTCATTATAATGATAATTCTTCTTAGAATTCAAAGCATAAGAAAGAATGTGTTTTCATTTCGGTCCTGAAGCCAGAGAGCACAGAAAATATTGGGGGGTGGGGAAAGTGTATACTGTTGATGAAATATGTAAAACAAGTAGTTTGGGCATGCATCTTTCATAGGACTATCC
Organism: Plecotus auritus; assembly: GCF_963455305.1. NCBI lineage: Eukaryota > Metazoa > Chordata > Mammalia > Chiroptera > Vespertilionidae > Plecotus > Plecotus auritus. Next base: position 46,690,589 of record NC_137772.1, read on the forward strand.
CATACTACTTAGAAGCAAATATATCTTAGGAAAGCATTTTGTATTATTTCAAGATGTGTGTGTGTGTGTGCGCGCGCGAGTGTGTGTATGTGGAAACATGCCGGAAACCAATCATTCTACCACTAATAGAAAGATGTGGACAGGAAACTGGGAAGGCTGGTCAACAACCTTAAATGTTTTAATCACTCACTCTTTAGTTGAAACATTGTTAGCTGAAGCAGCTTCCACCTCTGTTTCTCCTATGTAAATTTCTGTTATTGGAATTTCCTGCCTAAAGGTTATGGGCGTATCCCATAGTCTCAATAAAAGGGATTGCAAGGCCAGAGCAGGGGGTAGTCCTTCCACTAGAGTTGGGCTCCCGCCTGGCCCCCAATATTTCCAAATTAATACTTTTCCAAGTCTCTTTTCATTTGTGTGCGGCCTTCTCCAGAACCCGAACCCTGAACCGGAACCCTGAACCACGCGGGACGTGAAAGGGGTTCCCACAGAAACACACATATACACAAAACCATAAGTAAAATTAGAGTACATAAAATTGAAATTTTACATTAAGATTGTAATGTAAGAATGCAAATAAATTTTAAGATGCTCTTACTATTCATGCGATTACTTTTGTTCAGTTGGATGAAAATAGTTACTTAGAAGATGAGTTTTCAGTATTTGTGCTGAAGTGGAAAAGTGGAATGTGTGCCACAGCCCATAGGTACTGTGTAGAAAGTCATCAAATACAGCACTCTACACCCAGATGACACAGAGGAATTTCAAATTCAATACCTTGAAAATTAAACTCAATATTTAACCCCAACAAAGTTGTCTCCATTTATTTTCTAGTTTGATTCACTATACATTCTCTGTGGTAGGCAGAATCCTACAATGACCCACACTCTTTATTATTATTATTTTTTAGTTATAAAGGCAGTGTTTATTTTTATTTTTGTTTAAAGTATTACAAATAGTAGTACATATGTCTCCTTTTTTTCCCCACTGACCTTCCCCCGGCTTCCACTACCCTCCCTTCCCCCCACAGTGTCTTGTGTCCATTGGTTATGCTTATATGCATGCATACAAGTCCTTCAGTTGCTGTCTTACCCCCCCCCCTCCACAACCCTCCCCAGCCTTCCTGCTATAATTTGACAGTCTATTCAATGCTTCTCTGCCTCTGTATCTATCTTTTTGTTCATCAGGTTATAATGTTCTTTATTATCCATAAATGAGTGAGATCATGTGGTATTTTTCTTTCACTGACTGGCTTATTTCACTTAGCATAATGCTCTCCAGTTCCATCCATGCTGCTGCAAATGGTAAGAATACCTTCTTTCTTATAGCAGCATAGTATTCCATTGTGTACCATAGTTTTCTAATCCACTCATCTACCAATGGGCACTTGGGCTGTTTCCAATTCTTAGCTATTGTAAATTGCACTGCTATGAGCATAGGGGTGCATATATTCTTTTTGATTGGTATTTCTGATTTCTTAGGATCTATTCCTAGAAGTGGGATCACTGGGTCAAATGGCAGTTCCATTTTTAAATTTTTGAGGAAACGCCATGCTGTTTTCCACAGTGGCTGCACCAGTCTGCATTCCCACTAGCAGTGAAGTAGGGTTCCTTTTTCTCCACATCCTCACCAGCACTTGTCATTTGTTGATTTGTTGAGGATAGCCATTCTGACAGGTGTGAGGTGGTACCTCATTGTTGTTTTGATTTGCATCTCTTGGATGATTAGTGACTTTGAGCATGTTTTCATATGTCTCTTGGCTTTCTGAATGTCCTCTTTCGAAAAGTGTCTATTTAGGTCCTTTGCCCATTTTTTTTTTGTTGTATTGTTTATCTTCCCATTGTTAAGTTGTATGAGTTCTCTGTAAATGTTGGATATTAAACCCTTATCAGAGATAACATTGGCAAATATGTTCTCCCATGCAGTGGGCTATCTTGTTGTTTTGTTGATGGTTTCTTTTGCTGTGCAGAAGCTTTTTATTTTGAAGTAGCCCCATTTGTTTATTTTCTCCTTAGTCTCCATTGCCCTAGGATCTGTGTCTATATTGATATTGCTACGACATATGTCTGCTATTTTGCCGCCTATGGAGTCTTGTAGGATTTTTATGGTTTCCCATCTTACATTCAAATCCTTTAGCCATTTTGAGTTTGTTTTTGTGTATGGTGTAAGTTGGTGATCTAGTTTCATTTTTTTGCATGTATCTGGCCAAATTTCCCAGCACCATCTATTAAAGAGACTGTTTTGACTCCATTGTATGCTCTTGCCTCCTTTATCAAATATTAATTTAGAATAATGGCTTGGGTCAATTTCTGGATTCTCTATTCTGTTCCATTGGTCTATATGTCTGTTCTTGTGCCAGTACCAGGCAGTTTTGAGAACCGTGGCTTGGTAATATAGCTTGATGTCTGGTATTGTGATCCCTCCTACTTTGTTCTTCTTTCCCAGGATAGCTGTGGCTATTTGGGATCTTTTTTTATTCCAGATGAATTTTTGGAGAGTTTGTTCTAAATCTTTAAAATATGCCACTGGTATTTTAATAGGTATTGTATTGAATCTATAGATTGCTTTAGGTAGTATGGACATTTTAGGATGTTGATTCTACCAATCCATGAACATCTGTTTATGTCTTCTTCTATCTCTTTTTTCAATGTCCTGTAGTTTTCCAAATACAGGTCTTTTACCTCCTTAATTAAGTTTATTCCTAGGTATCTTAATTTTTTTTGGTGCAATGGTAAATGGGGTTGTTTTTTTCATTTCTCTTTCTGTGAGTTCATTATTGGTGTATAAAAAGGCTATAGATTTCTGGGTATTCATTTTATATCCTGCTACATTGCCGAATTCATTTATTAGGTCTAGTAGTTTTTTTATGGAGTCTTTGGGGTTTTCTATGTAAAGTATCATGTCATCTGTGAATAAGGACTGTTTTACTTCTTCTTTTCCAATTTGGATGCCTTTTATTTCTTCTTCTTGTCTGATCGCTATGGCTAGTACTTCTAGTACTATGTCGAACAGGAGTGGTGAAAATGGGCATCCTTGTCTTGTTCCTGTCCTTAGGGAAAATGGGTTTAGTTTTTGACCATTAAGTATGATGTTGGCTGTAGGTTTGTCATATAGGGCTTTTATAATGTTGAGGTATGATCCCTCTATTCCCACATTGCTGAGAATTTTTATCAAGAAAGTGTGTTGGATTTTGTCAAATGCTTTTTCTGCATCAATTGATATGATTATGTGATTTTTGTCTCTCAGTATGTTTATGTGATGTATCACATTTATTGATTTGTGGATATTGTACCATCTTTGCATCCTTGGAATAAATCCCACTTGGTCATGTTGTATGATCTTTGTAATGTGTTGCTTAACCTTATTTGCTAGAATTTTGTTGAAGATTTTAGCATCTATATTCATCAAGGATATTGGCCTGTAGTTCTCTTTTTTTGTGGTGTCTTTAACTGGTTTTGGGATTAGCATAATGCTGGATTCATAGAAAGAGCTTGGAAGTATGCCTTCCTCTTGAATTTTTTGGAGTAGTCTGAGAAGGATAGGTTTTAGTTCTTCTTTGAATGCTTGGTAGAACTCCCCTGTAAAGCCGTCCGGACCAGGGCTTTTCTTTGCTGGACGATTTTTTATTGCTGTTTCAATTTCTTCAGTAGTTATCGGCCTATTCAGGTTTTTTTTTCTTCTTGGTTGAGTTTTTGGATCTTGTATTTTTCTAAGAATATGTCCATTTCATCTAGGTTGTCCGTTTTGTTGGAATAGAGTTGTTCATAGTATTTTTTCATAATCGTTTGTATTTCTATGGGATCGGTTGTTACTTCACCTCTTTCATTTCTGATTTTTTTTATTTGGGTCCTCTCTCTTTACTTCTTGGTGAGCCTGGATAGAGGTTCATCAATCTTGTTTATACTTTCAAAGAACCAGCTCTTGGTTTTGTTGATCTTTTGGATTGTTTTTTGGTCTCTATGTCATTTATCTTGCTCTGATCTTTAGTATTTCCTTCCTTCTACTTATGCTGGGCTTTTCTTGTTGCTCTCTTCCTAACTCTTTGAGTTGTATGGTTAGATAATTTATTAGCATTGTTTCTTGTTTTTTTGAGGTAGAACTATGAGCATCCCTCTCAAGACTGCTAGTTCACTGTGTCCCATAGATATTGGATTGTTGTGTTTTCATTGTTGTTTGTTGCCATGATGCTTTTTATTTCTTCTTTGATCTCTTTGGTAACCCAGTCATTGTTTAATAGCATGCTATTTAGCCTCCAGGTGTTTGATTTTTTTATTTTTATTGTAGTTGATTTCTAGTTTTATGCCATTGTGATCTGAGAAGATGCTTGATATGATTTATATCTTCTTGAATTTGAAGAGACTTTGCCTATGTCCCAATATATGGGACATCTTTGAAAGTGACCCATGTGCACTTGAGAAGAATGTATATTCTGTGGCTTTGGGGTGAAATGTTCTGAAGACGTCAATTAATTCCATCTGATCTAGTGTGTCATTTAGGATTGATGTTTCTTACTGGTATTTTGCTTAGAGGATTTGTCCAGCAGTGTTAGTGTGGTATTAAAGTCTACTACTATGACTGTGTTGCTGTCAATCTCTTCCTTGATATCCTCCAGAAGTTTTTTTATGCATTTGGGTGCTCCTGCATTGGGTGCATATATGTTTATCAGGGTTATATCCTCTTGTTGTATCGATCCCTTTAGTATTATGAAGCGGCCTTCCTTATCTCTTATGTCCTTCACTTTGAGATTTAATTTGTCAGATATAAGTATTGCTACCCCAGCTTTTTTTTTTCATTGCCATTTGCCTGAAAAACCTTTTTCCATCCCTTCACCATCAGTCTGGATGAGTCCTCTTTTCTGAGGTGGGTTTCCTGTAGACAGCAGATATATGGGCCATGTTTTCTTATCCACTCAGCTACCCTATGTCTTTTGATTGGGGCATTTAATCCATTTACATTTAAAGTTATTATTGATAGCTACTTGTTTGTCACCATTTTTATGCTTTATGCCTGTGTTCCTTCTTCGCTTCCTATTTCTTCTTTTTACAGCAGACCCTTGAGCATTTCTTGCATTGCTGGTTTGGTGGTAATAAATTCCCTTAGTCCTTTCTTGTCTCTAAACTCCTGATTTCCCCCTCAATTTTGATTGATAGCCTTGCTGGGTACAGTATTCTTGGATTCAGACCCTTCCTTTGCATGACTTTGTATATTTCATTCCATTTCCTTCTTGCCTGATGTGTTTCTGTTGAGAAATAAGTCGCTAGTCTGATGGGGGATCCTTTGTAGGTAACTTTCTGTCTCTCTCTGGCCGCTTTTAAGATTCTTACTTTGTCGTTGGTGTTTGACAATTTAGTTATAATGTGCCTTGGTATCGGTCTTTTGGGGTTCATTTTGTTTGGGATTCTGTGAGCTTCTTGGATTTGTGTGGGTTTTTTCTTCCCTATATCAGGGAAGTTTTCTGTCATTATTTCTTCAAACAGGTTTTCTATTCCTTGCTCAGTTTCCTCTCCTTCTGGCACCCCTATTATGTGAATGTTGTTTCATTTCGTGTTGTCCCAAAGTTCCCTTAGGCTCTCCTCCTGCTTTTTAAGTTTTTTTTTCTAGATGCTGCTCTGCTTGGGTATTTTTTCCTACTTTGTCTTCTAGCTCACTGATGCGGTCCTCCACTTCTTCTAGTCTACTGTTGATGCTTTCTATTGAGTTCTTTATAGCAGCGATGTCATTTTTCATTTCCTCTTGGTTCTTACACATATTGAATTTGTCCTCCAGCCTTATCAGTGACCTTATGACAATTTCTCTGAATTCTTTCTCTGACATATTGCTTGCCTCCATTTTGTTTACTTCCTTTTCTGGTGATGCCTCCTTTTTATTCGTATGCGGGCTGTTTCTTTGTCTTCCCATGATCTCTCCTCTCTGGGTATCTGGTTATGTAGCTGTCTCTCTCCTGAGTTGACTTAAAGGAACAAAATTTAACACTACAAGGCACAACACACAAGGCACTGAACACAAATGTATTCACAATACTAATAACCCCAAACAAAGGTGACCACTAGAGAAAAGAGAATTAGGGGATTTTTTTTAAAAAAAAGAGAGTGAAAAAATGATATTGAGGAAAGGAAAAAAGTGAGAGAGAAAAGAAAGAGAAAATAACTATTTATATGGGGAGAAAACTCAATAGAACAGCAACTAATCCAGAAAAATACAAACAACTAACACCCAGAGATGAATGCAAACTACAAACAACAACTAATAACAAGCGAGAAGAGGAAAAACAGATGCAAAAAAGAGAGAGAAACAATCACACAAACAAAGAAAAAAACCAATCTAATCAACAAACAACAACAATAGTACAGAGAGAAAGAAGGGCAAAACCAAACAAAATAAGACAAAAAAACATAAAAACAACAACAAAAAAAGGAAAAAGAGCAAAAATTGGATAGTGAAGAAAGAGAAGAGAGAAGTGTGTATGGACTTGGAACAGGGGATCAGAAATTAGATATATAAGTAGGATGAATTTTTAACAGGGGGTAAAAAGAAGGAATAGGGAAAATCTAAACCAGGAATAGGGTAAGAGAAACAGGACAATGAAAGTGGAAAAGTGAGGAAGAGAGTGTTGGCATAAAGGTAAAGGTGAGATAGGGTAAAATGATGCTAAAGGAAAAATGAAAATAGAATGTAGAACATTAATCCCAAAATAAAGAGAAAATAAAATGAAACTTTAAAAAAAGATAACATAATAGTAATAATAACACGGTTAAAAATAGAAATATAATAATTAAAAAGGTAAAATCAAGTGAGAAAAAAATTAGTTTCTTAAATAAAAGATAAAAAATAAAAATGTGCAGTAGTGAAGGTCATTCACTTCCTCTACTGTTCTGTTTGGCATGCCTGTTTCCTGTCATGTAGTCAGGATAATATTGAAGTTCCCTGCATTCCACCACTCCTCTGTGTCGTAAACCACAATCCTGTTTTCAAGCAGGCAGTATTTCTTTGTTTCTCAGCCTGCCTTTAGTTGTATTTACACAAGAATCAATTTGTGATTCAACCCCTGGGTGGCAGTGTTTCTGTATTGACATCCAGGGCTATATATCCTCTCTATCCAGTATTTAGATTTTGTTTTCCTTACCGCACTTAATACTGGTTTGGGAGAATGGAATGCCCCAGAGCTGTTTTTCTGATCGTTTCTCCCTGCTCTGATACCCAGGTTCCACAAAAACAACTCTCCCCTGCAGTTTCTGAGAGTGTTTTTAATTGGGTGATGCGATGTGATCAAAAGCAAGGATTTAAAGAGAAAAAAAGAGCCAGAGTAAGCACGCAAACTCATGACTTTGTCACCCTGGCACTGCACGCGACTCTGCGCACGTTTCTGCGCACGTCTTTTTCCCCTGGCACAGCATAGCCGGTATACTGGTAAAACTTCATGATGCCTTTTTGTGCCCAGCCCAGCTATGGGTTGATTTCTAGAGTTCCCTTCTGCCAGCAGCCCTGTGGACTCCCTTCCACATTTGCAGACTATGCTGAACCTGACGGTCACAGATTTTGTGGGGCGCAGACTTCCTCTAAACCTCTAGATCCCGCTGTGCACATTTCTCCCTCCAGCCTGGATTGCAGACCTCACCTTTCTCTGTTTGAAATCTGACCTTTCTGTGAGAAGGTGCAGAGCTCGTCCAAGTCTGCGTATTCGTGCTGTTTGAGACCCAGTGTTCATGGGTTCACAGCTGGTCCCTGGGTGTTGTAGTTGTAGGGTCCCAGCAGGTATCCGATTCTTCCTGGTTGAAGGTAAGGCTAGGCTTCTGATCACAGCCACTCTCCCCTTCAAGATGGCACAGTCTCTGCAGCAGAGCCAGACACTCTGGGAGAGATTTCAGCAGCAGTGGAGGCTGCCAGGTCAGGGGAGCCCGGTCTGGCAGTCTCCAACAGTCCCTTGGAATATAGCTGTCCCTCACTCACAAATAGACACTTCCCATACGTCCACACACTCTCCTTTCGTTCTCTCACTCACACACTATCTTGCAGCCTGCCTTCCCGTCAGCAGCCATCTTTGATCCTCCTCTATTTAAAGAGGTTTTTTTAAAGAGAAATAGAAACATCAATGATGAGAGAAAATCACTGATCCGCTGCCTCCTGCATGCCTCCTACTGGGGATCAAGCCCGAAACCTGGGCATAGTATGCCCTGACCAGAAATTGAACCATGACTTTTTGGTTCATAGGTCAACACTCAACCATTGAACCACACCAGCTGGGCTGAAATATGTTCTTAAGACATTTTCCAATGTTTATGATTCTTTATGCATTAACAAATTTGCCAAAGAAAAAATTATTTTGTAGAAAGGCTTGAAAATTTTTCATTTGTATTCTAGAAAAAAAATACTTTGCATCTATTTCAAATATTTCATCATTTTTATGCTTCAGTTTATTTATCTTTGTTATTTCTCAAAGCAAGCAGGGCTACTAAAAGTTCCATAATTTGGTGTTAGGTCTGTGAAATGAGTGAATTTTGTAAAGTCACATAAATCTAATTAATAGAAGTTATTTGTAGCATTTACATTTAAAAATCATTGAAATACTATTAAATACTAGAGGCCCAGTGCACGAATTCATGCATGGGTGGGGTCCAGCCGGCCTGGACCCAATTGGGGTGGATTGGGGCCGAGCCTGTCGGGAGGAGGAAATGGTGGGAGGTTGGCCTGCTGGCCGGCCTTGATCGGGGTGGTGGGGCTGATCAGGAGTGGGGCCAGCCAGGGGGAGTGGCCGTGGGTGGTCAGCCGGCCAGCCCTGCCCTTGATCAGAGTGGGGGGCCCATTGAGGGAGGGGCCATGAGCCTATGGGGAGGGGGGCCGATCAGGGCAGGGCTGACCAGGGGGAGGGGCCACAGGTAGTTGGCCAGCTGGCCCCTAATCAGGGTCGGGGGGCCAACCTGGGGTGGGGCTTGGCAGGGGGAGGAGCTGCAGGAGGTTGGCTGGCCAGCCCTGCCCCCTATTGGGGTAAGGAAGGCGATCGGGGGTAGGGCCAGTGGGTGGAGGGGAAATGGGGGTGTTGGCCGCCCTTGATCAGGGTGGAAGGGGTCGATTGGGAGTGGGGCTGGCCAGGGGGAGGGGCCGCGGGAGGTTGGCCAGCCAGCCCCACCCCCCCAGCGGGCAGGTTTCCTGGCCACAGTGGGCATCAAACCTCCGGTCATTCTGGTTGTTACAGTGTCCCAGTCCCTGGTTTTTCATATACACTGAGTGGCCAGATTATTATGCATTCAGAGATCATAATAATCTGGCCACTCAGTGTATATCCTATCTAATAAAAGAATAATATGCAAATTAACCATCACTTTGCTACACCCACAAGCCACGCCTGCCAGCCAATCAGGAGCGAGTATGCAAATTAACCCAACCAAGATGGCTGCAGCCACGGAGCGAGCAGGAGGCTTGGGTTTCCCTGGCAATGGAGGAAGCCAAGCTTTCCACACACACTGGCAGGCCCAGGCCTACACTCAAGGCTACAAAGTTTCAATTATAGAAGATAAATAAATCCCAACAAAAATGGCGGCAGCCACAGAGCTGGAGAGAGCAGGAGGCTTGGGTTGCCCCTGGTGATGGAAGAAGCCAAGCTCCTGAAGCCCTGGCCTGCCTTGGACTCCACTACGAAGTTTCAATTATAGAAGATAAATAAATCCCAACAAAAATGGCTGTGGCCACGGAGCAAGCAGGAGGCTTGGCTCCGTTCAAGGCTACGAAGTTTCAATTGTAGAAGATAAATAAATCCCAGATACCAGGGCCTCCGCTTGGGTTGCCAGGAGGCGTGGCCAGCCTGCAAACCACCACAGGCCCCTCGCCCAGGCTGCCCCATGCCCCAAGGTAACCCTCACCCTGATCCGGGACACCCTTCAGGGCAAACCAGCTGGCCCCCACCCATGCACCAGGCCTCTATCCTGTCTAATAAAAGAGTAATATGCAAATTGACCATCACTCCAACACACAAGATTGCTGCCCCCATGTCGTCAAAGATGGCTGCCCCCATGTGGACAAAGATGGTCGCCACAAGATGGCCAGCAGGGGAGGGCAGTTGGGAGGGACCAGGCCTGCAAGGGAGGGCAGTTAGGGGCAAACAGGCTGGCAGGGAGCAGTTAGGCATCAATCAGGCTGTCAGGGGAGTGGTTAGGGGGTGATCAGGCTGGCAGGCAGAAGTGGTTAGGGGCAATCAAGAAGGCAGGCAGGCGAGCAGTTGGGAGCCATAAACGGGCAGTCAGACATCCCTCGAGAGTTCTCAGATTGGAGAGGGTGCAGGCTGGGCTGAGGGACACACACCCCCATGCATGAATTCCATGCACCAGGCCTCTAGTGTGTGTGTGTGTATGTGTGTGTGTGTGTGTGTGTGTGTGTATGTATATATATATATATATATATATATGAGGTCCGGTGCATGAATTCGTGCATGGGTGGGGGTCCGGCTAGCCGGAGGGGACATGGGAGGTTGGCTGGCCTGCCTGCTGGTCGAACTCCTAGTCGAGGGGACAATTTGCATATTAGCCTTTTATTATATAGGATATACACTGAGTGGCCAGATTATTTTGCATTCAGAGATCATAATAATCTGGCCACTCAGTGTATATAGATTCTAAGCATACTCTGCATAAGGAGAATATCCACAAATTTATCAATAGTGGTATCTGGCTGGTCAGCATATTTTGTTTGTTTTTTTGTTGGTAATATCTATTTCTTAATTTTGTTTTTAAATTGTCTTCCACTGAATTCCTCTAATTTTCTTATACGTTCAATTTGCAATAGAATATATGAAAAAAGACATTTCTAATTTAAAAAAAATAGTAAGTCTTAAAATCAAGTCATATGAGTCTAATTTTGTTCTCTTTCAATATTATTTTGGCTGCATCTTTAAAATCATACACTGTTAGCCTGGCTGGTGTAGCTTAGTAGATGAGTGCAGACCTATGAACCAGGAAGTCATGGTTTGATTACCAGTCAGGGCACATGCCTGGGTTGTAAGCTCAATCCCCAGTAGGGGGCATCTAGGAGGCAACTAATTAATGTTTCTCTCTCATCATTGATGTTTCTATTTCTCTATCCCTCTCCCTTCCTCTCAGAAATCAATAAAAAATATATTTTTAAAAAATCATACACTGTTTAATACTAATATAATCTTTGAAAAAAAGTCAACTTTATTAAACAAATAATTTCATGATGGTTTGTTGGGCCAACAAAACAATAACCAATGCAATCTCTCTTTGTCCTGAAGGTCTGCCCAGTTTGTATATGGATTAGCATCGTATATACCCCATAACATTTGAATACAAAACCATTAGGTATATGTGGGAACATAACAAACATTGATTCAAATTTTAGAATTTCATTTTAAAAAATTTTCAAGAAAGAAAGAATTGTAACAAGAGAGCGATAAGTTAATGCTATACACTATTCCTGAAGAGAGCATTTTATGACTCTTACCAATGACACACCTCTATTGGAGGTCATTGTTAACATGTTTTACAAAATACAAGGTTAAATATTTGTAAAGGGTCCAAAAAATGCTGAAAAAGTACACTTGTTAATGAATGAATAAATATACAACTAAAATCATATAACAAAATGTAAGCAAAGAATCTTAGTTTCTTTAACACACTGCAAGAAAAGTATACTTTCAAAAATATATATTTTTTTTATTAATTTTAGAGAGGAAGGGAGAAGGATAGAGAAACTTCAATGATGAGAGAGAATTGTTGATCGGCTGCCTCCTGCACAACCACCACTGGGGATTCAGCCTGCAACCTGGGCATGTGCCCTGACTGGGAATCAAGCTGTGACCTCCTGATTCATGGTTCTATGCTCAACCACTGAGCCACCCTGGCCAGGCACAAAGTATAATACTTAATAAAAATGAACGATAACCTGGTTGTTGAGAAAGAGGCTATGCTACCAGTAAAAACAACGGCTGTATAGTGACCTAGAAAAAATTGAATGCCTTTTTCTTCCCTTGTTTACAAACACAGTGCAAGCAGAACCAGTGCAAGATCCCTCCCAAAGTGTTTTCCCTCCTACTCCTCTTCCAAAGGGGCTATGAATGTTCTGGAAAGTCTATCAAAGTCTTTTTTGCAAATGCGAGAGAGGCCCGGGATGTCCGTCTTCTATACAGTATAAAATAGGGCATAGTTTTAATGAAAAGAAGGAAGAAGAGTGTAGCAGCTAATTAGCTTTAGAGCCTGACAGGCTCAGTTCTGTCACTTAACTGTGCAACAGTGGGTAAATTAATTAATCTATTTCAACTCATTTCCTCCCAAGGTTGTTGAGAGGATTACATTAAATAATGTGTACTTGGCCACTGCCTTGAACTCTGTAAATAACGAGTAAGTTGTCACTAACAGTTTCTTTTTTGGATTTTCCCCAAAGTAGGTGAAGCAAACACAAAACAAATATGCCAAAGTAAGCTCATGGTTTTCAAATTGAGCATTTAAAATTACTTAATAACCATAATCTTCATTGGATCCCTGAATGCCAGGAGTATGAAACAGTAGAAAGGGCATATTTCACTGGGGGCCTGGATTCTAGTCTTGGCTCTGCCTCTATGTGACATGGTATCTGCAGCAAATTATTTACTCCCAGAGGCTCTAGATCCCTTATCCGTAAGATGTGGGGATTGTTTTAAGAGAAACTCTAAGACTGCTTTTCAAATCTATGATTTTAAGATTTGACTAAGTAATATACAGTAATTGCCACAATGCTCATATTGAAGGAGTCAAATACTTAGGATAAAATGTTTCACATCCCCTCACTCCACTCTAGCACTTAGGGAAGGTGCCAAAGCTATGGCAAAGTAGGTGCCTGAGTCATTTAACCAATCAATCAGAAAGCTTTAGCAAACTCTTACTAATCTATAAGACATTACACTTAATATGGCAGAAATGTCTCCAAATAGGTAATTTGAGTGTCACTTGGATTGGCAGGAAGATGGTGGCCTCTGGTACTTTTCAGGTTGACCTCCCACCGTAATACCTTTATCACTTGAACTAAGTCTCCTAACAAATTATCACATGACACTTCTCTTCACTAAACTCAGTTGTAACATCTACAACTTAATTGTTTGGATGGTGTAGAGCAATCTGGATATTAATTTAAATCCTGGATGTATTGGACAAGAAAGTTTCCTTATCTTTCAAAATTCTCAATTGAAGAGAGTAATGCTTGTATTTCAAGACCTTGAAATTGAATGCATCTAATAGTGTATGTGTTTGAAAAACATTGTGTCATAATTTGATTAGCAATACTTTTTCTTTCTTCATAAAATTAATGATGACTCTTAAAAGGAATAGAATTTTAAGTTCAGTTAAATAGAGTAAAATTCTGCCAACTCAATACAGAAATTTTTGTAAGGCTCTGGTAAATAAATGGTCTTCAAAAAATCTTATCAATTGTAAACAGGAGAATGGACTCAGTGTTGTCTAAAGTTTTTGGTCTCTAATGTCTTTAGAAAGTCTATATGAATGCAAAATCTTGTTAAATTGCTTTCTCTCTGCAAAGTGAGGAAATGTGCTAACACAAGCTAAGATAAAACCATATTGGCTGCTATGATTTTCTCATTGGCCAAGGAAATCAAAGGCTGAACTATACTGATTCTTTTTAGCAGTCTTTCCCAACTGTATTTTATTCTCAGATAACATATTTTTAAAATTATGTTTTTATTGATTTTTTTTATAGTGAAAGGGAGAGGGAGAGAGAGAGAAAAACATCAATTGGTTGCTTCCTGTACTCACCCCACTGGGGATCAAACCCACAACCTGGGCATGTGACCTGACTGGGAATCAAACCTATGACCCTTCAGTGCATGGGATGAGGCTCAACCAACTGATCCACACTAGCCAGGGCAATATTAAAAAGCAAAAAATTAATAAGCTTATGAGCAGTTATAATTTCAATAACTATAAGTATGTAAAATAAGCATTTGTCTATAAAAATACAAGCAGCTAATAAAGTGAAACTTATGTATACAAGTCAACATCTAATAAGCCACCTTCATAAGCTGTAGAATTAATCTAATTATATTATCACTGTTGGAATATTTCTGATACTCTTCTAATCACTATTTAGAAAATCATGACTAGAAATTAATCTTTAAAAAAATTAATGTTCTTTTGCAACTAATATTTCTTATTATAAAGGGTAACACATGCTTCTTGTAGAGAATTTGAAAAATGCAAAAAATAATGAGAATTTAAAATTTCACCACCCTGAAATAACCCTCAGTAATATTTGGATGTATTTTTCCAGTCTTTTATGTAGCACTATATACATGCATGTAAAGTTGGAATCAGAGACTACTGGCATATATATATATATATATATATATATATAGTTTATTTATTTTTATGTCCTATTTTTTTTAATTAAGGTATTATATGTGTACATAGCTTACCATTGCCCCCCCCCACCCCACTCCCATACATGCCCTCTCCCCCCAATGTTTTGCATCCGTTGGTTATTCTTATATGCATGCATATAAGTCCTTCGGTTGATCTCTTATTTACCCCACCTCTCCCTAACCTTCCCGCTGTAATTTGACAGTCTGTTTGATGCCACATATATAAAGTTTATATCAATGTGTTTTACTTATGCTCATTTTATCAGGATCGTTTTCATATCAGAAAGCATTCTTCAAAAAACCTTTGCAAGGAGAGAAACCAAGATGGCGGCAGAGGTAAACACCTAAACTGCTGCCTCGCACAACAATATCAAAACTACAACTAGCCGAAACCGGTTTGGCTCAGTGGATAGAGCGTCGGCCTGCAGACTGAAGGGTCCCGGGTTCGATTCCGGTCAAGGGCATGTACCTTGGTTGCGGGCACATCCCCAGTGGGAGGTGTGCAGGAGGCAGCTGATCGATGTTTCTCTCTCATCGATGTTTCTAGCTCTCTATCCCTCTCCCTTCCTCTCTGTAAAATATCAATAAAATATTAAAAAAAAAAACTACAACTAAAAGACAAAACGGACAACATCCAGAACCACAGGAAAGCTGGCTGAGTGGAAATTCTACAACTAGAAGGAAAGAGGAAAGTACATTGAGACTCAGAGGAGCTGCAAAAGGCTTAGGTATGGAGACATGCGCACGCGTGCGTGTGGAGTGGACAGGTGGCTGAGTGCACAAGCGGCTGAGTGTGCGGCTGCTTTCTAAAGCAGGAGGGTGACAGAAGCTCCCGACTGCGCTGAACTTCAGTCCCTGGCAGACTCTGGGATCCCAGGCTTATTTGGGGGGAATCTGGACTGTCAGGAAAAGAGAAAGCACACTGAGACACAGGGGAGCTGTGGAAGGCAGAGGTCTGGAGGCATGCGCACGCAGAGAGGACTGACTGCTGAGTGCATGGGTGGCTGAGTGCACAGCTAGCTTTCTAAAGTGGGAGGGAGATGGAAGCTCCCAACTGCGCTGAACTCCAGTTCCAGGTGAGACTCTGGGAACCACGACTCATTCAGGGAGAAATGGGACTGTCGGACAGCGGGCGAAACTCGAGGGCAGCTTTCTCTCAGAGGTGCTTGCAGTGATTACCGAGGCACACTGAGACCCAGAAGCCTCATAGGGCAGGGCTGACAGGAAGCCAAGGCTGCCTGCTCCACCCTGAGACTCTGCCCCATCCAAGCTGAGCACAGAGGCTTTTGCAATTTTGCAAGTCTTGTCTCATAAGGGTGTCTCCAGCACAGAAGTTCTCCCATCATAGACACAGCTGATCCACACAGCCAACTGGCCTGGAGGTCAATTCCTCCCAGTGATACCAACAATAATCAAGACCTAATTACAACAAGGCTGTGCACACAGTCCACAAAGGGGTGCACCAAGAGTGTCCACCTCAGGTAACTGGGGAGGCTGAGCCACTGGGCTCTGTAGGACACCTAGCACACAAAGTTACTCTACCAACTCAGGGAAGCAGCAAAAATGCGAAGACAAAGAAACAGATCACAAATGAAAGAAATGGAGGAAAGCAAACGACTGGATATAGAGTTCAAAACCACGGTTATAAGGTTTTTCAAGAATTTCCTAGAAAAGGCCAATAAATTTAGTGAGACCCTCAAGGATATGAAAAAGGACCAACTAGAAATTAAACATACACTGACTGAAATAAAAAATATTATGCAGAGACCTAACAGCAGACTAGAGGACCACAAGAATCAAGTCAAAGATTTGAAATACAAAGAAGCAAAAAACACTCAACCGGAAAAGCAAAAAGAAAAAGGAATCCAAAAATTTGAAAATAGTGTAAGGAGCCTCTGAGACAACCTCAAGTGTACCAACATCCAAATTATGGGGGTGCCAGAAGAAGAGAGAGAGCAAGATACTGAAAACCTATTTGAAGAAATAATGACCGAAAACTTCCCCCCACCTGGTGAAAGAAATAGATTTACAAGTCCAGGAAGTGCAGAGAACCCCAGACAAAAGGAATCCAAAGAGGACCACACCAAGACACATCATAATTAAAATGCCAAGAGCAAAAGACAAAGAGAGAAAATAAAAGCAGCAGGAGAAAAACAGTTAGTTACCTACAAGGGAGTACCTATAGGACTGTCAGCTGATTTCTCAACAGAAACTGTGCAGGCCAGAAGGGAGTGGCAAGAAATATTCATAGTGATGAATAGCAAGAACCTACGACCAAGATTACTCTACTCAGCAAAGCTATCATTCAGAATTGAAGGGTAGATAAAGAGCTTCACAGATAAGAAAAAGCTAAAGGAGTTCATCACCACCAAACCAGTATTATATGAAATGCTGAAAGGTATTCTTTAAGAAGAGGAAGAAGAAGAAAAAGGTAAAGATAAAAATTATGAACAACAAATTCATGTCTATCAACAAGTGAATCTAAAAATCAAGTAAATAAAAAATCTGATGCTGATGATGCCCTAACCAGTTTGGCTCAGTGGATAGAGCATCGGCTTGCAGACTGAAGGGTCCCAGGTTCGATTCTGGTCAAGGGCATGTACTTGGTTTGCAGGCACAACCCCAGTGGTGTTGTGCAGGAGGCAGCTGATCGATGTTTCTCTCTCATCGATGTTTCTAACTCTCTATCCCTCTCCCTTTCTCTCTGTTAAAAAATCAATAAAATATATTTTTAAAAAAATATGATGAACAGAATAAACTGGTGAATATAATAGAATCAGGGGCATAGAAGGGGAGTGGACTGACAATTCTCTGGGGGAAAGGGGTTTGGGGGGTGCCGGAAGAGACTGGACAAAAATCGTACACCTATAGATGAGTACAGTGAGGGGGAGGTAAGGGCAGAGGGTGGGGTGGGAACTGGGTGGAGGGGAGCTATGGGGGGAAAAAAGAGGAACAATTCTAATAATCTGAAAAATAAAGATTTATTAAATTAAAAGAAGAAAACCTTTGCAAGGTAGATTGGAACATTTTGGAAAAAGAAAACATTGGATCCATGCTTGACTCCTTACATAGTAGTTCCTAATTCTGTTTGCATAGCACAAATCAACTTCAGAAAAAATTTAAAAATACAGTGGTCATTCCCCATCCTCAGAGATTCTAAATAAATTAGTCTGGGATGGGATGTAGGCACAATTTTTTTCACTCATGTAATTCTAATACATAGCCCTGGATGAGAACTGTTGTTTGACAACAAGATAAATTCCAAATAGATTTAAAAATTGATTGTTAAAAAAAGAAACTGTGGAATTTCTGAATAAAAATATAACTTTATATGTAATTTTAGGGTATTAAAGAATACTACAGACAGAAACACCAAAGGAAAATATTCATATATTTAATTACATGAGAACTTTAGTTTTCCGAATGTCAAACAACAACAACAACAACCACAAACAAAACTAAAAAGCAAATCACAAACTAGAAAAAATATTTCCAATATACATTATAGGCAAAGATTTTAAGAAATTATAAAGAAAAACATTTAGGACTAAATAGAAAAGTTTAGGTATAGGAAAATTACCCAGAAAAAAACCTCACTAAATATATAGAGATAAAAGTATTTTCTTTTTAAATGAAAAATAAGCTGATCTTCACTTCAGAATATATTCCTCTTTTTCTGAGTCTTCCCCTGCCCCTTAAACTCAGGGGCTATCCGGTAGCATTTACATTTATACCATGAAAGCTTTATCTCATTAAAAATCAAACTCTAAGCAAATATATTAAAACTAAAATATGAATACATAAAGAGGAAAGTGACACTGACACATAAAAGTCTCATAAAATCAGATGCAAAAGAACATAACACCACTTGATTGCTGCCCGAGTCCAGCTCTGCACAGGTTCAACTTGCAATAAAAAGGAAGTCTTTTCAGTCTCATTAGGATGCACACTCGTTATTTTCTGATTACTTCTCTACATAAAACACACCATTTTGTACCTTGGTTTCCATGCCCCTTGTACAGTACTCCTATTTTATCCTTGATGATTGTGATAAATCACTTCAAAGCAGTAACCCATTTAAGAATAGATTTTATAGGCAAAGGGCACAGTGTCAGTGATGTGATCACAGTCATCAGATGCTCTCATTCTCCTCAGGCATGTATTGTGCAGTGTGTACACAAATGATTCAGAGGCTATTAGAGGCAGATGGAGTCAACTCAACCCAGTGTCTACTTCCTGGTTTCAGGATGTAGCCATAGGAACCCTTTGAAATGCTTTGTTTTTTAAATTTGGCTCCTTGCTTTTTTTCCACTGGTGCCAACACTTTCAAGATAATGCAGTTTAGACATGCCATAGCTGTTGAAACTCATAGCATGAGCTTGAACTGACAGTGGTATATCATCAAGAACTAGAAACACCAAAACCACAGTATGATAAAGCGTAGAAGTGTGAAAAATAAGAAGGCAAAGGGCAAAAAATATTGCCTTCCCCACTTCAAGCAGAGCTCTGGGAGAAAATATCCGGCTCAGAGGAAAGAGTGATTCTTTCAACACAGTGAAGGCCACTGGGTAAAGTGAGGAGTGGCTAGATGTGAGAAACGTGAGCAGCCAGTGAGACGCTGATCTCTACAGGAAAATTTATATTTTAAAAGATAAGGGATCTCTGACCTTGAAATCCAGATAGGAGCTGTCACTTGACATTTTTGCTGTTGTGTTTAAAACTAGACCTTCCTATGTCAGGAATGTTTTCCGTCTTGAATTCTCAGGTTAACTTTACAAATCATTCTATATGCTTTGAGGAGCAAGCAAAGCTGGAATTACCAGGGGCTTAAAAAGAGTGTTAGTTTAGAACTATTAAATTTTAACAATTACTGAATATCATTTATTTTTACAAAACCAGATTTCTTTGCAAAAGGTAATAAAGGATATGATAATTTACTAATTTGACAAAGAACTTCAGTTATAGCAATGGGTGGATCTGAGAAAAAAACAATTTCCATTTAAAAGAATCCACTCCCCCCCCAAAAAAAAACACACACACACACACAAAACAAACAAACAACAATCTTTTACAAACGCTAACTTCTGGGTAAGTCTTAAAAACTAATCTGAAAGATCTGTAAGGCTCACAGGTTAGGCAAGAGATTTAAAAACTTATTTTGTGTGGGTGTAAATTGGAATGTAGTCGTGTGTGGATTAGATAGAATCTTGAAGATATTCCAATCACACCTACTTTCTGCACTAACCACATATGTATGATCATTTAAAGCAAACACTTTCCTCTCGTTGCGATTTAAATATTATCTTTAGAAATGAAAGATTAGGAAGAAACTCAGGTTCACTGAAAGTTGCACACAACCTTCAGATCTATAAATAAAGACCATTGTGTTGAATAGGCACAAGCTTTACACATAATCTTTAAAACAATTGCATGACTTAGTAATATTAGAGGTCATCTCTCACATCTGGCCACTCCTCACTCTTTTTAGTAAGACCCCTTCTCTGTGCTAAAAGAATCACCATTTGCTCCATGAGAAAATCATTGAAAAGTGGCAGGGCCAGGATTTGAAATTGATCTACCTTGCCAAAAAGTCCATGCTCTTTCCTGTAAAACATAATGCCTTCTTTATATGAAAGATTTGGACTCCTTTATACCTAATCAGCTGTACTCTAAAGCATCTGGTGACAATAAACCTGAACTATGAGTGATGCATAAAGCAAAATTTCAAAATAATACAACTTGTTTTATTTTAAAATCATTATTGTTAAAAGTATTACATATGTCCCCTTCCCCCCCGCCACTGACCCCTTCTAGCCCGCCCCCATCCCCTACCCCATGCCTTCTCCACCCTATTGTCTGTGTCCATGGGTTATGCATATATGCATACAAGTTCTTTGGTTGATCTCTTCCCTCCAACCCACCCACCCCCACCTTCCCTCTGAGATTCCACAGTCTGTTCCATGCATCTATGTCTCTGGATCTATTTTGTTCATCAGTTTATTTTGTTCAGTAAATTCTACATATGTGTGAGATCATATGATACTTGTCTTTCTCTGACTGGCTTATTTTACTCTTAGCATAATACTCGCCAGGTCCTTGCCGAAACCGGTTTGGCTCAGTGGATAGAGCGTCGGCCTGCGGACTCGAGGGTCCCAGGTTTGATTCCGGTCAAGGGCATGTACCTTGGTTGCGGGCACATCCCCAGTAGGGGGCGTGCAGGAGGCAGCTGATTGATGTTTCTCTCTCATCGATGTTTCTAACTCTCTATCCCTCTCCCTTCCTCTCTGTATAAAAATCAATAAAATATATATATAAAAAAATACTCGCCAGGTCCCTTCATGCTGTCTCAAAGGATAAGAGATCCCTTTTTTACTGCTGCATAGTATTCCATTGTGTGAATGTGCCACAGCTTTTTTATCCACTCATCTACCAATGGGCACTTGGGCTGTTTCCAATTCTTAGCTATTGTAAATTGCACTGCTATGAGCATAGGGGTGCATATATTCTTTTTGATCGGTATTTCTGATTTCTTAGGATCTATTCCTAGAAGTGGGATTACTGGGTCAAATGGCAGTTTCATATTTAATTTTTTGAGGAAATTCCATACTGTTTTCCACAATAGCTGCACCTGTCTACATTCTCACCAGCAATGTACTAGGGTTCCCTTTTCTCCACATCCTCACCGGCACTTGTCATTTGTTGATTTGTTTATGGTAGCCATTCTGACAGGTGTGATTCCTCATTGTCATTTAAAAAAAATATTTTTTATTGTTAATAGTATTACAGACATCTCCCATTTCCCCCCTTCCCTCCCTCCCTCCCTCCCAGCCCCTACCCACCCCCTACTACTCTATTGCCCATGTCCATGGGCTATGCATATTCTATATAATAAAAGCCTAGGTGGCATCACGCCCTTGCATGACATCATCACAAGATGGCCGCCACTAGATGGCCACCACAGATGGCAGCCACAAGATGGCCGGCAGGGGAGGGCAGTTGGGTGCGACCAGGCAGCAGGGGAGGGCAGTTGGGGGTGACCAGGCCGGCAGGGAAGGGTACGCCATCAGGTCTGCAGGGGAGAGCAGTTGGGGGCGAGATCAGGCCAGCAGGGGAGGGCAGTTGGGGGCGATCGGGCTGGCAGGGGAGGGCAGTTGGGAGCAATCAGGCTGGCAGGGGAGCAGTTAGGTGTCAATCAGGCTGGCAGGGGAGCAGTTAGGGGGCAATCAGGCTGGCAGGCAGAAGTGGTTAGGAGCCAGCAGTCCCGGATTGTGAGAGGTTGTCTGACTCAGCCTGTGGGATCGGGCCTAAACCGGCAGTCAGACATCCCCCAAGGGGTCCCAGATTGGAGAGGGTGTAGGCTGGGCTGAGGGACACCCTCTCCCATGTACAAATTTTGTGCACCAGGCCTCTAGTCTATATATATATATAAAAAGCCAGTGACCAGAATGTCGTAACAACCAGAACAACTGGTGGCCATGATGCCCACTGTGGCCAGCAAACTGGCCCAATTGGGGGGTGGGGCCAGCCAGCCAAACTCTCAAGGACCCTCCCCCCAGCCAGCCCCACCCCCGATTGGCCACCCCAACCCATCGGCCTGTAGCCCCTCCCTCTGGCTGGCCCCACCCCTGATCGCCCTGCCCCTCATCCCAATAGGGGTCAGGGCCGGCCGGCCAAATGCCTGTGGCCCCTTCCCCCAGCCAGCCCACCCCCGATGGGCCCCCATCACCCCAATTGACTGACAGCCCCTCCCCCCAGCCAGCTCCACCCCCGATTAGCCCCCCCCCACTCTGATTAGGGGCAGGGCCAGCCAGCTAACCACCCATGGCCCCTCCCCCAGGCCACTGGCCCCTGATCCGCCCCCCCACCCCAATCGGGGGCAGGGCCTGCCAGCCAATTGTTTGCAGTCCCTCCCCCCAGCTGGCCCAGTCCTGATCAAGCCCCAATTGGGGCGGGCCAGCCGGTCAACCTCTGTCGTCTCTTCCTCCTGACAGGCCCAGCCCCAATCCGCCAATTGGGACCCGGCCGGCTGGACCCCACCTGTGCATGAATTCATGCACTGGGCCTCTAGTAAGTATATAAGTTCTTTGGTTTATCTTTTCTCATCACCCCAACCCCACATTGAGGTATGTCAGTCTGTTCCATGCCTCCCTGCTTCAGGTCTTATTTTGTTGGTCAACTCATTTTGTTCATTAGATTCCACAAATAAGTAAGATCATGTGATATTTGTCTTTTTTAGTTTGGCTTATTTCACTTAGTATAATATTTTCCAGGTCCATTCATGCTGTCCCAAAGGGTAAGAGATCCCTCTTTTTTATAGCTGCACAGTATTCCATAATATAAATGTCCCACAGCTTTTTTATCCACTCATCTACTGATGGGCACTTGGGCTATTTTGAAATCTTAGCTATTATAAATAATGCTGCTATGAACATAAGGGTGCATATATTCTTCTGGGGTTTTTTTTGTGGGGGTTGAGGGGGGGTTGGGATATATTCCCCAAAGTGGGATCACTGGATCAAATGGAAGTAACATTTTTAAGTTTTTGAGGAAACTCCATACTGTTTTCCATAGTGGCTGCACCAATCTGCATTCCCACCAGCAGTGAACTAGGGTTCACTTTTCTCCACATCCTCACCAGCACTTGTTGTTTGTTGATTTTTTGATGATAGCCATTCTGACAGTTGTGAGGTGATATTTCATTATGGTTTTAATTTGCATTTCTCTGATGATTAGTGACTGAGCATTTTTTTCATGTGTCTCTTGGCCATCTGTATGTCCACTTTGGAGAAGTGTCTATTTAGGTTCTTTGACTATTTTTTAATTGGATTGTTTGTCTTCCTTTTGTTAAGTTGTATGAGTTCCTTATATATTTTGGAGATTAACTCTTTATCAGATGTATCATTGCCAAATATGTTCTCCCATACAGTGGGCTCCCTTTTCATTTTGTTGATGGTTTCTTTTGTTGTACAGAAGCTTTTTATTTTGATGTAGTCCCATTTGTTTATTTTCTCCTTAGTTTCCTTTGCCCTAGGAGATGTATCTGCAAACATATGTGAGGGATGTCTGAGATTTTGCTGTCTATGGTTTCTTCTAGTATTTTTATGGTTTCACAACTTACATTTAAGTATTTTATCTATTTTAAGTTTACTCTTGTGTACAGTGTAAGTTGGTGGTCTAGTTTCATTAGTTTTGCATGTATCTGTCCAATTTCCCAATACCATTTATTGAAGAGACTGTCTTGACTTCATTGTCTGCTCTTGCCTCCTTTAATACAACTTATTTTATACACATCTTTTAAGGCCCTGGCTGGGTCGCTTAGTTGGTTGGAATGCCGGTCCCATATGCCAAAAGGTTGTGGGTTTGATTCCTGGTCAGGGCACATACCTAAGTTGTAGGTTGGATCCCTGTTCAGGGTGTTCAGGAGGCTGTCGATTGATGCTCTCTCTCTCTCTCTAAAAATCAATAAACATGTCCTTGGGTAAGGATTAAAATAAATACTCTTTTTAGAACCTATGGGTCTTATCTTTCTAAGACATCCTCAAGAAATGAGAGAATCTGAATATTTTCATTCTCCAACCTACTAAGATTTATATCCTATTAAATATTCCAGATTTTTAAAAAATCTCATCAGTTTGAGATGATAAAACTTTCAAAAATGTAGTGCATATTCATTCTACATCAGGAAATCTATTAATACTACTCATCATATTAATAAAACAAAAGAGAAAAATCATCTGAGCCTGACCTTAAGTCACAAAAACTTCATTTTATGTGTTCTAAGGACTTTATAGTTTTATGTTTTACATTTACATCAATGATTCATTTTGAATTAATTTTTATATAAGATATGAGGCTTAGATTGAGATTCATTTATTTTGCATATCAAAGTCCAATAGTTTCATTTCTCCACTGAATTGCCTTTGCAACTTCTTCTCGCTTCTCTTATATTTTTCTGGAAGAGATTGTGTAGAATTGGTATTATTTCTTCTTTAAATGTTTGGTAGAATTCACCAGTGAAACCGTGGAGATTTCTACTTCAGAAGGCTTTTAAACAAGAATTCTTTAGTTGTTAGAGCACTACTTTGGATACTGAGTTCACCTTGAGTGGGTTTTGGTAGTTTGGGGTGTTGAAATAGGAAACCTACCATGGGCTCTATGCACCCCTGCATGCTCTAGGTATGCCCAAAATGCAAAGCTCCAATGATTCTTTATCTGGGCCCTTTCTCAGGACTGTTTTGCTGTGAGCAGCATTGAGCTAACATCTCCCTCTCAATACAGAGGCAGTTTTAAAAGAGATAAATTCCCTAAATTCAGTGTTCCTTGGGGGATATACAAATCCATTACATGTGTAGCATCCACCTAGTCTTAGCTGTATTGCCCCTATGGCCTTAGGAGTTATGTACAAGCCATGCAAATCAACATGAAGCTCATGATGCTTGCTGTGCTGTGAATAATAAAGTCCTTCATCTCTGACCTGGGAGTCTTGTGTCCTCTGCAGCCTCCATCAAGCATTAATAGGTTAACTAGTTAGCTTGTAAGTAGGGTAAAATCTCAGACCCTTCATAGTTCTTGACATACAGTGCCAGGACTGACCAGCAGACCCTGATCGACAGATGAATGGATTACTCTGACACAATGTTTGCTGTGAAAGTGAGGCTAAGGGACTGCCTGGCTATAGCAACTAGACAGCCTTGATTGCCTGCCTCTTTAGCCTTTTATTGTAGCAGCAGTTTGAGATAAAGTTTATCTTTTAGATACAATCAGTAAGTTAAGTAATCTGGGAGGACACATGTGTTTGTAGTGTCTTTTAAGCAAGGACACCCAAAGATTTAAGCCTAAGGATTCCAGTAGACACCGGGGGTCTACTATGCACAGGCTTATTTGGAAAGGTCACTCCCCTAAGTCAGAATTCCGATAAACAGGGCAGATGGCCTTCTGCACACTTCCCTTTTATCAGAATGTTCTCCTTACAAACTTTCCAACCAAGTCTCATGCTTCCCCACAATATAGTTTGCAGGGAATTGGTTATTTAATCTAAATTGTCATATTTATATTAGTAGTTGTCCCCTCAGCCCCCAACACAGTATTTCCTTACTGTTGTCCTGTTAATGTCTGCAGAGTCTGGTATCTCTTTTTTCATTTCTGATATTGTTAATTTTTTGTTGTCCATTTTGCCCTTTGTTAATTTTGCTAGAGAATTATCAATGTTAATGATCTTTTCAGAGAAACAGTTTTGGTTTCATTGATTTTTATTTATGGTTTTTTTGTGTGATCAAGTTCATTATATCTGCTCTCACTGTTACTATTTCCTGCCTCCTGCTGCTTTGGGGTTATTTTTCACTTTTAAAAAAATTCTTAAGTTGGAAGCTTAGATTATTGATTCAAGACTTCTCTTCTGTATAAACATTTAATGCTGTAAGTTCCCTCCTAAGAAATACTTTTGTTTCCTCTCACAAATTTTGGTATGCTTGTATTTTTATTTATAGTCAGTTCAAAATATTTAGTAAGTTATGGTTAGTTTGAAATTGATTTTCACGTGCTTATAGATTTTTTCCAGTTATTTTTCCATTACTGGTTATGATTAGAGAGCATACTTTGTATAATTTCAATTCTTTGTGATTTGTTATGGTTTTTGACCCAGGATACGCTCTATCTTGATGGTCTACGTGCAACCTGAAAGAGTATGTATTCTGCTGCTGGGTCACGTGATCCAAAAATGCCAACTACTCCAGTTAAAGCTGTTGTTCAGTTGTTCTATATTAGCTGATTTTCTACTATTTCCATTGATTACTGAGAGAATGTTGAGGTCTACAACTATAATTAGGGGTTTGTCTATTTCTCCTTTTGGTTTTGTTTTCACTGTATTTTTTTAAAGATCTGCTGCTTCGTGTATATATTTAGGATTGCATGTGTTCTTAGTAAATTGACACTTTTATCTTTTCATGCTTTCTTTATCCCCAGTAATTTTCATAACTTTGAAGTCTACTTTGATATTAATATAGTCATTCCAGCTTTTGTTTGGTTATTGTTTGCATGGGTATATATATATTTTTAGACCCATCATTTTATTTTAATTTACCTATATCATTATATTTGAAGTGAATTTCTTGTAGAGAGCATATAGTTGGAACATGTTTAAAAAATCTGTTCTGACTATACCTGTCTTTTAATTTGGGTATTTAAAACATTTAGACTTATTGAAATTATTTTTGTGTTTGAATTTAGGTCTATCTTTGTTGTCTTCTGCTTGTTTTTGTCTGTTTTTAATCCCTGTTTCTCCTTTCCTCTTTTCTTTTGGGTTATTTGAACATATTTTTGTACTTCACTTTAATTTTCCTATTGTATTTCTTACAAAACATTTGTGTATTTTGTTTTGTTTTGTAGTTGTTACTGTAGGGATTACAGTATACATATTTAACTTTTCAAAGTCTACTTGGAACCACTTCATGTGAAATGTAGAAATCTTACTGCATATTACCCAAAGTAATTAACACTATTCTGGAGATACTGGCAAAAGGGATAAAAATGAGAGGTAAAAAAATGAAATGGAAAAAATAGAATTAAAATGATCATTATTTGTAGATGACATATTTATTTACCTCAAACATATAAGAGGACTAGAAAATTACTACAGCTGTTAGGAGAATTCAGTTAGGTAATTGAGAGCAAAATTAAAAAACAACAGTCTTCACATGTAAAATAATAGCTGTATGCAAGATAGAATGAAAGAAAAACATTAAAATATCCAGAGATATAAAAAAATGTACAAGAGCTATAAAAAGAAGTATTTAAAAAGTAAGAAACACATGCTCACGTTGAGGAAATGGAAAGGTATTTTATACCAATTTCTTAGATCACTATGAAAGCAATCACAGATTCAGACAGTTGATGATATGCTTGGCCAAAAGAATGAGCTTCCGTCTGTGGGGTTGACATCCAACAGAAAGCTGAATCTCCTGCCCTGTTCAGTGTAGTTCAGTTGATTGGTGTCAGTCATCACATGCACCAGTTCCATTCCCAGTCAGGGCACATGCCCAGGTTTCGGAGTCAATCCCCAGTAGGGGCAGACAAAGATCTCACATCTATGTTTCTCTCTCTCCCTCTCCCTTTCTCTCTTTAAAAATCAATCTTTTAAAATCTTAAAAGAAAGAAAGCCGAATCTCCCTAAATTGATTTGGAAATTCAGTTTATCCACTAAAAATAATAAACAGAATTTTTCTTCTGAAAATCAGAAAAATTGATTCTAAAATTAAAATTAGCAAGAATAATCAGAAAAATTACGAAGAACAGCACTAAAAGAAATTAACTCTACAAGACTGTAAGGCATATTTTAAAGCTACAATAATCAAAACAGTGTGGTAGTAGATCGTGAGTCAACAGTTTATTGGAACAGCTGTAAAAGCCCAGAAATGGACTAGAAACAAATCAGTAAAGAAAACGTGGACCAGCCCTAGCTGGTTTGGCTCAGTGGATAGAGCGTCAGCCTGTGGACTGAAGGGTCCCAGATTTGATTCTGGTCAAGGGCACATAGGTTGTGGGCTTGATCCCCATTAGGGGATGTGCAGGAGGCAGCCAATCGGTGATTCTCTCTCATCATTGATGTTTCTATCTCTCTTTCCCTCTCCCTTCTTCTCTGAAATCAATAAAGATATATTTAAAAGAAAAAAAGAAAATGTGGACCACACAATATATGATGTTGTAATAAGTGGGCAACCATTTGAAAAAAATTAAGTTGAATCCCTAGTTCATATTTTAATATATATTTGTATTTATTTCAGAGGAAGGGAGAGAGATAGAAACATCAATGACGAGAGAGAATCATTGATTGGCTGCCTCCTGCTTGCCCTCTACTGGGGATGGAGCCCAAAACCCTGGCATGTGCCCTGACCGGGAATTGAATTGTGACCTCCTGATTCATAGGTCCATGCTCAAACACTTAGTCACACCTGTCAGGACCCTGGTTCATATTTTATAGCAAAATAAATTTTAGGTGGATCAAAACTTTAAACATAAAACTACCAGAAGAAAAAAATAGAGGATTTAAACATAATCTCAAAGAGGTAAAGCATTCCACATGTGGTACAGGTAGAACACACAGAGAAGCCATAAAAAATATACTGATAATTTCACCTGTATTTAAAAAAAAAATCTACAAGCTCACTTAAGCTTAGGGTTTCCATTTGAGGTTTATTAGATAGGCATGATTAATTGAATCATTGACTACAGGTTGAACTTAATCTCCATCCCTCTTCCCTCCCCAGGTCAGGCTGATATCATTGTGACTCAAAGCACCAACCCCCTCTAAGTATGTGGTTCTGGTGTGGCTAACCTTCTTACTGAATTATCTCATTAGCATAAAATATCAGGTTCCATCATGAACAACAAGGACACTTCTATCACTCTGGAAACTCCAAGGATTTAGATCCTGGGAAGGGGGAGGGGGAAGTTGAAAGGAAGGGGGATAGAAGGAGAGGAAGAGGGCCAGGCACAGTTTTATTCCAAGGGAGGCTAGCAGTAATAGCAAAAGACTGGAAATTAACAATGTACAGTAACAAAGGACTAATTAAAAAAATTAAAAATACATCCATATAGTGGAATTCTATGCAATTAATGAAAGGAGTGGGCCAACTCTGTAGGTAGGTATATAAAATAAATTGCTGAATGTGCAAAACAATCTGTATGGTGTGCTTTATATATATGTATATTTATATATCCAAGAGGCCACCTCTAGAAAAATAAACAAGAAACTGGTAATAGAGGCTGGGTCCAGAGAAGAGAAATCACTGGGAAAATGACTTACTTTTTTATCTTTTTCAACCTTCTGATTTTTGTATAATATGCATGTATTACCTGTTTAATGAGACTGAAATATTACAATGCATTTGCACATTTCTCTGAAGATACTAAACATAATATATAATTTAATCTTCATGAATTATCTATATATAAAAACCCTAATATACAAATAGACTGAACAGCAGAACAACCGAACAACCAAACAAACAGTAGCTATGATGTGCACTGACCACCAGGGGGCGTGCACAGAACATGGCGGGCATTGGCTGTGGCGGGATGGTGGAGCAGGTGAGCGGGGGCGCCAGACCAAGGCGGGGTGCCTGTCGCTGTCATTAGGGCAAGCCTCTGGTGGTTACTGAAAATTCTTTGTTCCCACGTGCCGCAGTACCGCCAAGCGCTTGCACCTGCTGCCGGTGCCCACACCCGCTGCTGGCGCCTGACACCGGCCCCGATTGCTCAGTGCTGTCAGCGGATGTGAGTGGCGGCTGCCAGCCCTGATTGCCCCTCAGGGCTTCTCCACCTCACCCTGCTCTTGAGGGGTGATCGGGGCTGGCAGCCACCTCTCACACCCACTGCTGGCACTGGAGCCGCCACTCACATCTGCTCCCAGCGCCTGGCGCCGGTCCCAATCACTCGGCACCATCACCGGGTGCGAGTGGCAGCTGCTGGCCCCGATTGCCCCTGAGGGCTGCTCCACCTGCCCCTGCTCCTGAGGGGCAATAGGGGCAGCAGCTGCCACTCACACCCACTAATGGCACCAGCCCTGCTTGCACCTGCTGCTGGTGCTGGCCCCAATCTCTCCATACCATCAGTGGGTGCTGGTGCTATCAGTGTGTGGGAGTGGCAGCAGCAGGAGTGGGGCTACCAGCAGACAGGGTACCAGGGGCCGTGGCAGGAGGGGCTGGGTGGGCGTGTGGAGGATGGGCAGAGACCCGCCTGTGTGCCCACCGCAGCCTCGTGGCCCACAGTTCCTTTCAAGGTGCACGAATTCATGCACTGGGCCCCTAGTATTGAACAATACAATTCCAAGTGTCTATTAAGGCCCATAGACTGTTTTTATTCACACTAAATGACCCCAGGTTGCAGTGATTTGAGTGTCATTTTTCTCTATCTATTATCTATCTATCTATCTATCTATCTATCATCTATCTATCTATCATCTACCTATCTATCATCTATCTATCTATTATTATTGACAGTATGATAGGTGTCCTCCCTTTATTCCCCCACCGTTCTCCTCTACACTAAGTCCCAACTCCACTGCAAGCCTTCCCCACACTATTGTCTGTGTCCATGGGTTATGCATACATATTCTTTGGTGGATCTCTTCCTGTCCCCTTCACCCTGCTCCCCTCTGAGATCTATTATTCTGTTCAATGCTTCCATGCCTCTGGACCTATTTTGTTCATTAGTTTATTTTTTAAATCAGATTCCACATATGTGAGATCATGTGATATTTGTCCATCCATGCTGCTGCAAAGGGTAAGAGCGCTTTCATTTTTTACAGCTACAGAATATTCCATTTTGTAAATGTACCAGTGTCATTTTTGTCTGTCTTCTCCCAGCTTTTTTTTTTTTTTTTTTTTTTTTTTACTGATGTCAGCTATTCTTTCTCTGACTCAAACTTCTTTTAGATTGGCGCTTTTAGTTTTGATGGGCCAAGAAACCAGACACTTGGTTTAATATAGTACTATGTAAAATAGAGGGAAACTGCCTCTTTGATAGCTTGAGGAATCTTCTCATAATTGATGAGTTGTAGAGATTAGACTTATAACAACTACTTGACTACTTAAGGTTTTTACATATTCTCAGTTCCATAGAATTGAATAAAGAACAGGCAAAGTATTATTGAAGTCACAATGTGAGGTTCTATTATTTAATAACTAGAGGCCCAATGCACGAAGATTCATGCAAGAATGGGCCTTCCTTCCCCTGGCTGCCGGCACCACCTTCGCTCTGGCTGGAGCCACCTTTCCACCTTCCCATGCTGCCCAGAGGCCTGGAGCAGCTGGGGCAGTGTGGAACGCCTGTGATGACGCAAGTGTCCTGCCCCACCCCTGGCCGCCTGTGTATGCAAATTAACCACCACCTTTGTTGGGTTAGTTTGCATACTCACTCCTGATTGGCTGGTGGGCGTTGTGAAGGTACAGTCAATTTGCATCTTACTCTTTTATTAGTGTAGATGCTATATTGCTAAATTCATATCTGGGGCTCTTTTTCATTCATTCAAAAACATTTTTGAGCATCTAGTGTACACCAGGGAATGTTCTAGGTGCTAGGGATACAGACAATGGTCAAAGTCCCTTAGAATTCACATTCTAATTGGGAAGAGATAAAGCAGTAAATACTATCAAGAGAAAAGGAGATAATGCAAGAGCAATTAGGCTGGTGGAGCATTAGATAGGCTGGCATATTAGTGAGGGTCTGATGGAAATGAACCACTAGGATATTACATACACACCATCTTTAACATATAAAGTAAGAGATTTATTTATTTATTTATTTATTTATTTTAAAATATATTTTATTGATATTTTACAGAGAGGAAGGGAGAGGGATAGAGAGTTAGAAACATCGATGAGAAAGAAACATCGATCAGCTGTCTCCTGCACACCTCCTACTGGGGACGTGCCCGCAACCAAGGTACGTGCCCTTGACCGGAATAGAACCTGGGACCTTTCAGTCCACAGGCCGACGCTCTATCCACTGAGCCAAACCAGTTTTGGCTAAAGTAAGAGATTTATTATGGGGATTATAGGAGGCTGATCCTTTTGTGTCTGATAGGTGGGGATGATGGGTGTGAAGAGGGGAGGGAAGCAAGGGGACACTGGAGCCTGCCAGGTGAGCAGAATCCATGGAGACTGAGTGGAACTCATGCCAATCTCTCACTGTTTCCAAGCCTCCAACAATGAGCTGTTCTGCAAACCTGGCACCCTTTGTCGCTTAGTAAAACATATACCTGGCCCAGGAGTCAGAATAGCTGAAGGAGGCGATCCAGCAGCAGTTGTGGTCCTGTGGGCCTGGCTGTTGGCCTATAAACCAAGATGAACCAGCAGATAAGCAACAATGTGGGTGAGCACGTTGCTTGGACCTTTCAATTATAAAAATAAAAATCTGCATCTAGCTACTTTACTTTCACCTTCTAAACCTTGCAGCAAACATCTCTTGTGACCTACACTATCCTGGAATTATGCAGGGAGGATTCTAAGGAACATATTTCCAGCTTATCTAAATTTGCAACGAATAAATCCAAGGCCGATGGTCAGAGGTCTCTAAAGATATTTGAGCTGAGAACCTAAAGAATGAGAAGGATTTAGCCATGCAACTATGCCAAGATTTGAAAGAAAATATTTCAGGCAGGAAAAAAGGGTTAAGTGCAAAGGTTCTGAGGCAGTGATATAAATGAGGTTATTTTAATAATGAGGCTGGGGCCTGGTGAGAGGGAGTGTGGTACAATATGTCAGAGGTAGAGGAAGGGACCAGATCATGTGGGGCCGTGTAAAATATGGTAATGAGCATGGATCACTTTTTTTAAGTGCAATGGGAAGCAAAGTTTTTAACAGGAAAATAGTAGTTTGACCTGATTTACATTTTTTTTAACTCTACAATAAACTAATTTAAAAGTTTTAAAAAAGGCATAAGGTTAGCACCAAGAATTCTATCATCCAGCTTTGCTTTGCAGAGAATGGGCTTTGGTGAGCAGGACCACTTTTTCCATGACATGGAGCCTCCTGGTAGTCTACCTCGATGATTCCTAGAGCACAAGGTACATGAAGGCCTTCCAGTTGTGCACAGGAGGATGTCCAAGTGTGGAAGCAGCAATATTACTTAGAGAACTACTGCAAGAGTTCCGGCCAAAGCTCTACACTAGTTTTCTTAACTCACAGAAAAACCAGTCTCATTCATTTAGTCTCAATTCATGAACTCAGGTTGAAACAAAAATAGTATTACCTCTCCAGATTTGGTCTCAAATTGACTATCGCAATTTCCCCAAACAAACAAAAAAACCTCAAAGATTTGTTACCACTAAGTTATCCAGAGAATGTTTCACAAATCATTTTGGGTTTTCCAGAGACTTCAAAGCATGAACAGACTGTTGAACCTCAGAGGGAAGGTAGGGGAGGGTGGGTGGGAAGAGATCAACCAATGAATTTGTATGCATATATGCATAACCTGTGGACACAGTCAATGGGGTGGTGAGAGCCTGGAGCGGAGTGGGGGGAGGGACGGAGAGGGCTGGAAGAGGTTAATGGGGGGAAAAGGAAGACCTATGTAATACTTTCAACAATAAAGATTTAAAAAAATAATAATTTCGGGTTTTCTAAGAATTTCCAGAGAATATGCACAGCCTTCTAAGGAAAACATATTGAAGGCTGCAAGGTTCATGCTAATGTGTAAATCCTATTCTCATTATGTTCAAGTTGGCCTTAGACTTGCATATCTTCTATTTTCATCAGACTTGGCTTACTTTACTTGAGATCATGAAAAACTTCCCTAAAGCAAGCTCTTCTGCCTGGATTATCTCTCCCTGTTAGCAATGCTTTCTTGCTGAAAGCCAAGGTTCAAATATTGAAGTGCGCTGAGGTGCTCACTTAATTAAGTAGGAATTAACATTACTATACTTATCAATACAAATAAACATCTTTTATACCTTTCTAAAGGAAAAAACCCCAAATCTTTCTTTTTTTCTTTTTTTTTAAAAGAAAGGTCTATGGACAAACCATTCATCTTTAAAAAATAAAATAAAAATAAATTTTAAAAAATCATTATTAACAGAGAAAGAAAATAGAAAAGTTTTGATCTTTAAATAGTTTACAGTATATACTCATCTTTCTGTAATCTGTAGTGACATAACTCCATGTAAACATTCAGGAAAAGGGGTATGCTATGTCATGACTTATGAAATAGTAAATTTGGGCTCTGATCACTAAACTTTATTAACAACTCTCTTATACATTAATTAACAATTATTTTACTTCCTTTAACAATAGCTCTTGAACAAAATAATCAGCAAATTCAACCATAAATTGAAAAATACCCTTGAAGTTTCATAAACGCAAGCATAGTAATATATTTGTATATATATACTGATTACAGTGTCTATGTTCTTTGTGTAAGGTAACATAAAGATTATTCCCTTGCCATTGTTGCAAGTTCACAAACTTTATGAAAAGGCTTCACTATTTTTCCCAGCTTAATTAACCTGCACTTCAGTTGAACACAACAGACAATAATGGTGTTATTAGTGAGATGTGGTAAAATAAATGGTCATGACCACTCAGCGGATCATGTAAACCTAAAATATCCGCCAGACCTTCCAGTCTCAACCTGTAGATCTCATTATTAAATAATTTAGAAAGAACTATTAGAGATGACTTCATGAGCAGGCTGAACTTTGCCACTTTGCCAGTCACAAACGCATGTATTTTTGCCTTTAAAAAGAAACAATACTATTCATTTCCAATGAGACTAGGTGTAAGGGAAAAACAAAAATAAAGCCATGGATTTTGTTGTTGTTAATCCTCACACGAGGATATTTTTCCATTGATTTTTTTAGAGAGTGGAAGGGAGTAGGATAGAGAATCATTGATGTGAGAGAGACACATTAATTGATTGCCTCCTGCATGCACCCTGACCAGGGCCAGGGATTGAGCCTACAACAGAGGTACCTGCCCTTGACTGGAATTGAACCGGGGACCCTTCAGTCTGTAGTCCGATGCTCTATCCACTGAGCCAAACCAGCTAGGGCAAGCCATGGATATTTTTAAGTTGCACTACATTATTTTAACTATTTAACTAAAATTAAGTTTAATTACCAGATCAGTGCACCATTTTTTTTTTTATCCTCACTGGAGGATATGTTTGTTTGTTTTAGAGAGAGAGGAAGTGGGAGGGGGGAGAGAAACATCAACTGGGGATCAAAACCAAAACCTTTTTGGCAATATTGGACAACACTCCAACCAGCTGAGCCACCTGGCCATGGCAAGTGCACCAGTTCTTGCTTAAACACATGTAATACCTTTGAAAGTAGATTAAAATAATCTTTAAAAATAAGCCAGAGGTAAAAATGAACAGACCTGAACAGCTTGACAGAAATGGAATAATTTCCAATCAGTGACCATTAATGGGCATACTCATTTTATATAGCAGGTTTTAACAACCATTTAACAATTCTTTAAACAGGCACTTGATAGAGTACTTTTTGCTATCATATTCAATACAGAGGCATCATAGACACACACAAAAATATTACTTTATTAGTAAGGATTCAAGATGGCAACCACTTAGATTCCATTGCCAATATGGATTATAACAAATCCGGTGAGTATTTTGTTTTTCAATTATTCATAGAAAATTTAATCCTGATTAAGTATCCTTGGGCAGGAATTCATAGGTAGTTGATGACTGAAATCAACATTTATGTGAAATGCTTCTATTAATTTAATCTGTGTATATGGCTTAATTATGATTGGGGATTCAATGTAAGAGAAATGAATTATATCAGAATTAAAATTAGTACCATATCGCACAGTATTTTTTCCTTCTTTCTTTTTTAACATGTAAAACTACTTGTCCCTTTACCTAAATGCTCAGGTTTTAAAACCCTTTATCCTTAAAACACATGTAATGTATCTAATTTTATTTTTCATAAACTGTCCAAAACTCTTTGCTAATCAAACTAAAACTGTAATTAGAACAAAATGATAGAAGAAAATCCCCACCCACAAATAAACAAAAGCTTATTCATTTAACTATGAATATACTTTATATTTTCTGAATTTTACTTTCAATTCCTTTAAACTCCAATATGAAATGCATTTTCTTTAAAGCATAAAAAAGCAGTTTTTAATCAGTATACTACACTGATTTCATAACTGGACTTAGTTCAGATATGTATAAGCAAGTAATCATTTAACTGATTACTTTTTATAAGACTGTCAAACCTGAGTTAACTATTGACTTAAAATGAGGCATTATAAGTGGTGAATCTCTTACCAAAATATCATATAATTCTTTTCCATCTTTATTTCCACATGGAAATCACATAAATCACCTTATAACAAAACTCTTCAAAGTTTAAGTATTTTTCAAAACATTTCATTTATTTCCTTTTTCAGTTTTGGTACTGCTTAAATGCAGTTGTATAAATAACATGCTCTGTTTTCTATGTTCAATTTTTCATACCAAAAGTATGAAAAAAAAGTCAGTGTATTTGGATCCTTATTGCACTCTGTTTAATCAATTCACTTTTTCTTTAAGAAAATCAAGTATCAGAAGTGAGGCCGACTTTTGTGTCCAGAGGATATGGTCAGTGGTAGTGTTACTGAGGAGAGTGAAGAAACTTCCCAGTACAGACTGTGGGACAGAAAGAGTCTGTAAAGAATGACCATGGAAACAGACTGGCAAAGGATAACACCTATTGTAATAACCTGAAAAGAACAGAAAGAGAATGCCTTTACTGCATGCAAAAACAGAGAATTCAATTAATCACAAACCTGTATGTACTTTATATATACATATAGGATATTGCAAAAGTAGGTTTACAGTTGTTCATATGGAAAATAACATAATCATTAATAAATAATATAATAAATCCTATGCTTTGTGTACTCACAACTGTAAACCTACTTTGCCCCACCCTGTATATGTACACACACTATCCTCCATCTCTCCATGGGTACATTTTATCAAATTCATTTTCAATAGGAAAATATGACTAATGTTCAGACCTGTAACTGTTCAAAGGTTAAATTCCTTTGACTATTTATTTATTTATTTATAAATATATTTTATTGATATTTTACAGAGAGGAAGGGAGAAGGATAGAGAGCTAGAAACATCGATGAGAGAGAAACATCGATCAGCTACCTCCTGCACACCTCCCACTGGGGATGTGCCCGCAACCAAGGTACATGCCCTTGACCGGAATCGAACCCAGGACCCTTCAGTCCGCAGGCCGATACTCTATCCACTGAGCCAAACCGGTTTTGGCAATTCCTTTGACATTTTAAAGACACTAAAATAAGACAGAAAAGAATAATATGCTATGCCATTCCCTCCTTACGGTGCATGCACTACGGAAAGTAATGAGAAAAACCAGGCTCCTGGCTAATCTAGTAACGGGAATAAAACATGCCCCGGAGTCCTTTCAAAAATCCTCAAGTTGCTTCTCTATTTTTGTAGACTCCCTTCCTATCTACTTACTCTTTGTAAATACCTTAGGCTCAAGACACATTTGTGAGTTCAAGCATATACTGCACTGCTTGTGAAGGGCTTCTGGCAGAACTCCACTTTGAAATGATGGAGCTGTTCACCTAACAAGGTAGGTATCAACACAATCAAAATGTGGCGTACCTGAACGTGGCACTCCAGTCCAGTCTGTTAAAGCAACTAGACTGATTTTTATAAATCTATCTTGATTTTTACTATTACACAGCAAAAAAGTTTGTCATTTTTCTTAACAAAGATGTGTTATGAATCCTCTAATTTATGCACGGCACTATGAAATAGGTTATAATATGCATAACAAAGCTATTTTCCATCATTTTGTTTATAAACTAAATTTAAAAATTTATCTTTTATATTTTAAACTTCAAAACTATACCCTCATCAATTCAGTATTTTGTTTCAAAGTTTTATTTTGAAGAGCTCAAGAAGCCTCTGAAAGGATTAACAGGCCCAATAAAAATTACCAAAAACTATTTTGCTCATATATACTACTTACCTTATCTCTTTGGTAGTCATTAAACATGAAAGATATGCATGCAAGAACTGGGTGGCATAAAAACCACAAGACACAGCCCTGAAACAAATGAAAAGTAAGTCAAGTAAGTGCAGCTATGTCTTTATTTTCAGAATGTACCAGATAAAACACAGTAGGCATATTTAAGAGGTCTTGATTGATATCAACCAGACTTTAGAGAATTTGCAATAAAAAGGTAGAAATAAATTTGCTGTTGCTACTTTGTTTATAATCAAATTTTCCACAGTATTTAAAATCTTAAATCTACATTTGGACATTTTGATACACTATGAATACATTAAGTAACAAATTAGTAATTGAGAAAAACCAATGTACAAATGTATATTTCTGTAAAAATATAAGAATGTATATTCGTATTTTTTAAAATATATTTCTATTGATTTCAGAGAGTAAGGGAGGAGAGATAGAAACATCAATGATGAGAGAATCATTGATCGGCTGCCTCCTGCACATCCCACACTGAGGGATCGAGCCCGCAACCCAGGCATGTGCCTTGACCAGAAATCAAACTGTGACCTCCAGGTTTATAGGTCGACACTCAACCACTTAGCCACACCGGCCAGGCTGTACAGTCATATTTGTATATATATACACACACACAAAGAAATTGTGAAAGAATACACAAAAAAGTGACTGATGGTGGTTACCTGTTTGAGGGTGTTAGTACAAAAGAGAGTGGAACTGAGCAAGTAAGAATGGGAAGCTTTTTAACATTATACTTTTCAAAGATCTCTTTTCTATTTTTCCCAAAACCTTGGCAACATATTCTCTTTTCCAAAATTAAAATTTGAAATAAAATAATAAGTTAACAAACAATAGTTGTTGAGATGCTTACTATATTGAAAATAAGGAAAAAACTATGTAGAAAAACGTAATTACTATGCTACCATTTATATAAAATGGAGGGAAAAACATACAATTATATATTTAAAATTCTCTGGGAGGATAAATTAAAACAACAGTGATTATATGAGGTGATAATTGAGTGGATGGAAGACAGCTAAGAAACATGTTTTGCTACTCTTTAAATACTTTTGAATGTTTGAACCCATTCAAAAAGTTAAATTATAATAAATAAAAATAAATGTTTAGGTTCAATGAGAGTTTGATATTGTTTTAAACATAAAACAAAGAAGAAATTTAGTTTTTATTTATTTATTTAATTTAATAAATATTTATTGTTCAGATTATTACAATTGTTCCTCTTTTTTCCCCCCATAGCTCCCTCCACCCAGTTCCCACCCTACCTTCTGCCCTTACCTCCCCACCACTGTCCTCATCCATAGGTGTACGATTTTTGTCCAGTCTCTTCCTACACCCCCCACACCCCTCCCCTGCCGAGAATTGTCAGTCCACTCCCTTTCTATGCCCCTGATTCTATTATATTCACCAGTTTATTCTGTTCATCAGATTTTTTATTCACTTGATTTTTAGATTCACTTGTTGATAGATATTTGTTGTTCATAATTTTTATCTTTACCTTTTTCTTCTTCCTCTTCTTAAAGAATACCTTTCAGCATTTCATATAATACTGGTTTGGTGGTGATGAACTCCTTTAGTTGTTTCTTATCTGTGAAGCTCTTTATCTGACCTTCAATTCTGAATGATAGCTTTGCTGGGTAGAGTAATCTTGGTTATAGGTTCTTGCTATTCATCACTTTGAATATTTCTTGCCACTCCCGTCTGGTCTGCATAGTTTCTGTTGAGAAATCAGCTGACAATCGTATGGGTGCTCCCTTGTAGGTAATTAACTGTTTTACTCTTGCTGCTTTTAATATTCTCTGTCTTTTGCTCCTGGCATTTTAATTATGATGTGTCTTGGTGTGGTCCTCTTTGGATTCCTTTTGTTTGGGGTTCTGTGGGCTTCCTGGACTTGTAAGTCTATTTCTTTCACCAGGTGGGGGAAGTTTTCAGTCATTATTTCTTCAAATAGGTTTTCAGTATCTTGCTCTCTCTCTTCTTCTGGCACCCCCATAATTTGGATGTTGGTATGCTTGAGGTTGTCCCAGAGGCTCCTTACACTATCTTCAAATTTTTGGATTCTTTTTTCTTTTTGCTTTTCTGGTTGAGTGTTTTTTGCTCCTTTGTATTTCAAATCTTTGACTTGATTCTTGCAGTCCTCTAGTCTGCTGTTAGGTCTCTGTATAATATTTTTTATTTCAGTCAGTGTATGTTTAATTTCTAGTTGGTCCTTTTTCATATCCTCGAGGGTCTCGCTAAATTTATCGGCCTTTTCTAGGAAATTCTTGAAAAACCTTATAACTGTGGTTTTGAACTCTATATCCAGTCATTTGCTTTCCTCCATTTCTTTCATTTGTGATCTATTTCTTTGTCTTCGCATTTTTGCTGCTTCCCTGAGTTGGTAGAGTAGCTTTGTGTGCTAAGTGTCCTATAGGGCCCAGTGGCTCAGCCTTGTTTTAGTTAAGTCTTGATTGTTGTTGGTATCACTGGGAGGAATTGACCTCCAGGCCAATTGGCGGTGAGGATCAGTTGTGTCTACGCTGGGAGAACTTCTGTGCTGGAGACACCCTTATGAGACAAGACTTGCAAAATTGCAAAAGCCTCTGTGCTCAGCTTGAATGAGGCGGATTCTCAGGGTGGAGCAGGCAGCCTTGGCTTCCTGTCAGCCCTGTCCTATGAGGCCCCTGGGTCTCAGTGTCCCATGGTAATCGCTGCAAGCATCTCTGAGAGAAAGCCGCCCTCAAGTTTCGCCCACTGCCAGACAGTCCAGTTTCTCCCCGAATGAGTCTGGGTTCCCAGAGTCTTGCCCGGAACTGGAGTTCAGCGCAGTCAGAGGCTTCCGTCTCCCTCCCACTTGAGAAAGCCAGCCACGCACTCAGCTGCCAGTCCTCTCCGCACACGTCTCTGTACCTTAGCCTTTTGCAGCTCCTCTGAGTCTCCGTGTGCTTTTCTCTTTCCTTCTAGTTGTAGAATTTCCAGTCAGCCAGCTTTCCTGTGGTTCTGGATGATGTCTGTTTTGTCTTTTAGTTGTAGTTTTGAAATTGTTGTACGAGGCAGCAGTTTAGGTGTTAGCCTATGCCGCCATCTTGGTTTCTCCAAAATTTAGTTTTTAAACATCTTAAATACATAACCACTTTTCAAACAATAAGCACTGCTTTCCCTGTAAAAATTTGGAAGCGCAATGGCCTTTTCTTGCCTGTTTGGTGCTCAGAGCCTAAAGGTGTTTCTAGGCTGCAGCCACTTTAAACTGTGCACCAGCAATAAAGGAGTGTGGCCCTTCTTCCACCGCAGCCTCTGACTCCTCAGAGATTTCTGGGGAGCAGGGTGGGCTGAGGAAAAACTCATCAGAGTGCTATTCAACTTGCCAAGATGAAGGAATATGGATTCTCTCAATCTGACAGGAAAACATAACCTTCTATGGAGGAAGGCTTGCAGTGTCACTGCCCAACCTCTCTCCTGGTCTTCCCCTTTATTAGATGGGTATAGAAAAAAAAATTAAATTTGCTTTTAGATCTCATTATCATATGAAGGGCAGTGGGGGAATAAAGTGAACATCTCATATGGAGGCAGTGAAATGGCTAAAACATAATATGGACTCAGCTTCCTGTTCCATCTGCTTATGCCAAGGATAGCTCCTCACAATTTGTTTTAAATCACTGCATAATTCTGAGTAACAGTATCTAGTAATAGTCAATTAGTAACTGTTTTTTGAGAAATGTAAGCTGTATTCTAATTTAAAAAAATTTTTAAATTCTGATACTGCAGAAAAATGTCAACTCCCTATTGGTAAAGAAATCATGAACCAGACAAAAATGACCTGCCAAAAATTACATGGAAACCGCTGTTCTACGGGTTCTATAAAATAAGGATAGTATCATCCACATGTCATAGGTTGTGAAGATTAAATGAGTTGAAGCACATGAAAGGCTTACAGTAGTGCCTGGCACATAATAAAAGTTTAAGGAGTATTGGCATGTAGTTGCCTATATACTTCCTAAAGAAAGCAGAATAGTCCTAACCGGTTTGGCTCAGTGAATAGAGCATCAGCCTGTGGACTGAAAGGTCCCAGGTTCGATTCCAGTCAAGGGCATGTACCTGGGTTGTGGGCACATCCCCAGTAGGAGGTGTGCAGGAGGCAGCTGATCAATGTTTCTCTCTCATCGATGTTTCTAACTCTCTATCCCTCTCCCTTCCTCTCTGTAAAAAATCAATAAAATATATTTTTGAAAAAAGAAAAAGAAAAAGAAAGCAGAACAAAGCTGATAATTAGAAGCCATTTTCTAACCAAACCCATACTTTGGCG
Organism: Plecotus auritus; assembly: GCF_963455305.1. Taxonomy (NCBI): domain Eukaryota; kingdom Metazoa; phylum Chordata; class Mammalia; order Chiroptera; family Vespertilionidae; genus Plecotus; species Plecotus auritus. Next base: position 46,732,763 of record NC_137772.1, read on the forward strand.
AAAGTGATGTAGAACTCTCTTTTCAGGGTACTCCTCTCCACTGTGATGATCTGGTAGAGTCCACAGCCTAATGACAATGCCAGGCAAATTCTTAAAATGATTAGCAGGATCCCTGCTAAGTTGTGGTGTGAATAATAGCTGTGAGGACTGGTCTCTCCAAACTGTTCCCAAAGTAGCAAAATACTCTGAAAAAAAAAAAAAATACATTTCGAGAAAAAAAAAATCTTATCTGCTTACAATAAAGTACTTTTCAACTATTTTAAACATACATTTAAACACACCAACATTCCTAAGAGGTTCTAAGATTTATCAGACTATAAAGTTGTCAGTTAATAAAGCACAAGCAGTCTTTTCCTTGCTGAAACCCTAAGCTAGAGAAAATGGATTACCAAATGAGACCACATACAAAAGATAAAAAATGCTATTGCTATCATGACTCAAGTAAGATATCTGTAAGGATAAAAATAAGTTGAAATGATTAAGAGAATAAATATAAACTTTTTTCCAAATCCATCTTTTTCTTCAACACCGTATTCGAAATCAAACTGTCTTGCATTCAAGACTACTATCTCAGGATAACTTTCAAATATCTCAGTATTTTTTGTAATCCGGAAATAAACAGTTAGAATTGCTGATTCAGATTTTACTCTTTTTCCATGGTAACCTTCCTGGGTAAAGGAGAATATATTTTTAATATTCATTATAAGCACCAAGAGCACAGTTACCTATCCTTACTTCTTTTTCTTCCATATTGTTACTGTAAAAGTAAAAAGCTCAGCAAGTTCTTCATCAAGCTGTTCTGTTTATTGTTATTCAGTAGAAATCTGTATTCATATTCCTTCCATCTTTATCAAACATCAATCACTTAAATAAATTATTATAATAATCAGTAAGCCTCTGTGCTTCCTCACTTGCCAACCCAGACCTCAGAATCGTGTCTTCCGTGGCTTCCAAAATATTCATGTCAAAACTCAAGTATTAATTCCAATTCTTAGACTTTATTAACCAGCAACCTCTTCTTTTTCTCATTCTCAAATCTTGCTACCATTCTTGATAGGTGATCTCCTTTGTTATCTGGCACACATGAATTTCCTTCTTGGACTAAATATTTGCTCTGTATTACTGAAAATGTTACTCCTCCACTCCACCCAATTGTACCCATCTGATTTCTTACATTTTTTTTTAATTATTAGATTTATTGGGATGACATTGGTTAATAGGATCAAACAGGTTTCAGGTGTCAATTTCTGTTATAAGATCTGTATATTGCACTGTCAAGCACCCAAAGTCAAATCATCTGTCACCATATATTACAACCCACTCACCCCTTATCTTCCCATCCTCCATTTCTAAACTTAACTTTTACAACAAAAAGTGCCATTATAGAATTACCATTTCCTGCTATCTATGTGAGGTAATGAATATGTTTATAATCATCTCAAATGTATATGTATACCAAAACATCGAGTTGTATATCTTAAATATATATAATTTCTACTTGTCAATTATACTGCAATAAAGCAGAAGAAAACCCTACCAATTCCCATGACTCACATTTTTACAATTTGAACTCCCATATTTTCATATATGTATGTGAATACATGACCTATGGAATATGCATAAGTATTCATATAGTCTCTGGTTGCCTGTATCATTCACCTTGTCTGAGTTGTTGAGTACCAGGGTTAGATCTAATGTATTCTTCACAAATGCTCACATATAGTCTAGGGTAGTGTCATAATCTCAATTCTTAATTTGTATTTGTCCAGGATAATCAAGTTAAATTACAATAAAATAATAAAAATTTAAATTTTAATAGTTATTCATTGAGAAATGAAAATTTAACCTGATATTAACACTAAACTCCACAAATCTTGAGTCAAACACATTAAGTTGGTAGAATCTTGTCCTTGGTCTAATTACTTTTAATTCAATTTTTAATCTTCATTGTTGAAAGTGTTACATATGTTTCCGTTTTTCCCCCATTGACCCCTTCTAGTCCCACCCCTCCACCCCCCGCCCTTCACCACACAATTGTCTGTGTTCATGGATTATGCATATATGCATACAAGTTCTTGGGCTAATCTCTTCCCACCCACCCACCCCCACCTTCTTTCTCATGAGCCTTCCCTTCCTGGCATTATCTCCTTTCTAAATACCACTAACTGTGATATAGTCTCTTTCTAAATTCAATCATGTTAATTCAAGACACTTACTTCATTCGGCACCTACTGTACTTACTAAATACTAGAAGTACAGGGAAGAATGAAGCACAGACCTTATCATTCCTTAATAAATTTTGCAACTATTTAATGCATTAAAATTTAGATTATAATGTCATTGTCAGAGCCCAGGTGTATATTTCATTTTTATCTATAGCCAATGATGGTTACAAACTCAGTACCAATTTTTATGTTTGTACCTTTCTTCTTAATTTTTATAAAGCCATTGCACACAGGCATATGGAGACTGTAGAATAACATCTATACTATCGCTATAGAGAGGAAAAAGGCAGAGGACCTTTCTAAAACCCCAAATTGTTTTTGTAATTGTTTTTAAAAACAAGATCCCATTCTTTTTTTATACTACATTTTGCTTTTTCATTGATCTCAGATATTCACTTGAATTATTTCATGTATAAAGTAGAAAAACTGAACCTAAAGATCCTTGCCAGTGAATGAATCTCAAATTCACTGATTCACTCCTTCAATGTTGAGTACTTACTATGTGCTAGAAAATATGAAAAGAAAACTATTAAGTAGGAAATAAGAATCTAACCTAGTATTAAACATATTGTACTTGAATAAGCAATAGGAAGCACAAATTCAGGTAAATTACAATTAAATTCAGTACTAAGAAGATTAACAGGTTATCTGATCTATCACTCTTTAAATTCACACTTTAAAATGACGCACATTACTTATGGATCCCAAGTTTCAATTCTGATATGATATATATCTAGATTTGTATTTCTGAATATTGAAAAGTAGAAACACTGAATGCCAGTACTCACCTGTGTTATGACAATGAACACAGCAATGCCAGTGGATGCAGGAGTAGAATCCCATTGCAGAGGTCTGCTTTGAGACTTCTTCATTCTGACTATTGTCCAGCCCATGCACAGACTCAGAAGTAGGAATAACATGTGAATTTGGGAAGTGATGTCAAAAACTAATGGGAAATGAAAACCAAAGACAACCACGTTTTCATAATACAATGAATGTGGTCCCTTTTGAGTTGAGAATATAATTAATTTTTAAACTACAAAAAGATGGGCATTTTCAAAGAGAACTGATGAAATTCAATAATATGTATTCATGTGTAACAATTCTTAAAAAAGTAAAATTTTGCCATTAAATTTGTAAACATGTATGAGAATAGTTAAAACAAGTGCAATACTCCTGTTTTACTACATGGATATGCATGCCAATAACCCATTATATTAAACTTTAGCCCTAGCCGGTTTGGCTCAGTGGATGGAGTGTTGGCCTTCGGACTCAAGGGTCCCAGGTTCAGTTCTGGTCAAGGGCACATGCCTGGGTTGCCAGCTCAATCCCCAGTTGGGGGCGTGCAGGAGGCAGCCAATCAATGATTCTCTCTCATCATTGATGTTTCTGGCTCTTTTTCCCTCTCCCTTCCTCTCTGAAATCAATAAAAATATATTTAAAAAAAGGAGATAAACTTTAAATCTCTGTTTCCCATTTTTCTTAGCTTCTTTAAGTACATAATCCTGTTTATATCTCACTGCTTATTAAAAGGAACAAATTTTAAATATAATTTCTGCCATGTAAAGAATATTGGTGTCTTCATTTCTCAGTTGCTAATTTTTTTTGATGGCTGAACTACAATTTGAAGAGTATTTTCTAAAACTATTCATAAGAAATAGCATGACAATAAAACACATAGCTGCAGTAACATCCAATTATGTTGGCTTCAGTGTCAGTCCCGAGACAAATAAAATACTCCACGCATTAGTGTGATGTGCCACCAGGTGGCCATCATCTACACTGCAGGGAAAGCCTGCTACTTTAAAGAGGATGCAACAAAAGCACCTGCATGCACCCTTTTCAGCGCCACAAGAAAAAGATAACCTATAAATATTTCAAGGCCTATTAATTTTAGAAGAGAGTATTTACTGATTTTAAAGAGATTATCACTTTTCATAGTGTACTTTAATCTGGATTTTAGAATGAACACGTGATCACAGTTTAACAAAATAAAACTTTCCTCAAATTGCCATCCATAACTTTGTAACTTCTTTTATATAAAGAAATTCTTGGAGAAACAGATAAAACTAGTTATAGTATAATACTTATATTTAAAAGTTACAAGCCAAAAACCTATTAGTATATTTTTTCAAATATATTTTGACATATTTTCCCCCTGCTCTGCCAAATTAAAACTGGATACTCTACATTTATGCTTATATATTTATAATAATGAATTCTGATAATAAACTGTCACTACATTTGAGTGAGATAAAATATCATAGCCTTTCAGACCAAGCACAGTTTTCTTTCATAAATTTTAAATGCCTATAATGCTAATTACTTTTTATTAAGCATTTCACAAGTACATATTCAGTTAGTTAAAAAAGTCATAGCCAAAGAAATAATCCTACATAAGTTGCTAATCTGCAAAAACAAATACCTGGGGGGAAAAACACCTGACTTTTCTGGTTCATTTCTTTACATACTAAGTTATACACATTTATAATAATAAAAGCATAATATGCTAATTAGACCAAATGTCCTTCTGGACAACCTTCTGGATGAAGACAAGACTGCGAGGGAAGCCTGGGTCCCGGTGGCCGGAAACCCCTGGTCCCGGGTGTCAGAGGGAAGCTGACGCCGGCAGCCAGAGGAAGGAAGGCCTACTCTTGCATGAATTTTGTGCATTGGGCCTCTGTCTATATATATAAAAGGCTAAGTGTTTGTCCCTCCGACAGGTAGCTATGATGTACACTGACCTCCAGGGGGCAGATGCTCAACGCAGGGGCTGCCATAACGTGCACTGGCCATCTATATTATAAAAACCCAGTGGCCCTAATGCCATAACAACCAAAGACCGGCACGGGTGGGTGGGGCTGTGAGCATGGAGAGGCACGCGCGGGTGGGCAGGGCCACGCAATTTCGTGCGCTGGGCTTCTAGTATTGATATAATACTGTAACTTTGAGGATAGGTAGAACAATGTTTATTTGTTGTTAAAAAATAATTAATTGTAGGTAAAATACACAGATTACACAAAAATTCTATTCTGTGGGATTTGATTAAAAATCTTAAAATTTTAAACATTTAACTTGTCAAAACTACCAAAATGAATAATATTGATTTACTGCAGTTTTATTAAAAAAAAAAAAAAAAAAGACTTTTGCTTTGCCCAGCCAACATGGCTCAGCAATTCAGTGTTGATTTATTTATTTATTTTTAAATATATTTTCATTGATTTTAGAGAGGAAGGGAGAGGGAGAGAGATTGAAACATCAATGATGAGAGAGAATCATTGATTGGCTGCCTCCTGCATGCCCCCAACTGGGGATCAAGCCCTCAACCTGGGCATGTGCCCTTGACAGTAATCGAACTCGGGACCCTTCAGTTCGCAGACCAATGCTCTATCCACTGAGCCAAACTGGCTAGGGCTAAGCGTCAATTTATGAACCAGGAGGTCAAGGTTCAATTCTCATTCAGGGCACATGTCTGGGTTGTGGACTTGATCCCCAGTGTAGGGCTTGCAGGAGGAAGCTGATCAATGATTCTCTCTCATTGATGATTCTATTTCTCTCTCTCTCCCTTCCCCTCTAAAATCAATAAAAGTATTTTTTTAAAGACTTTTGCTTTTTAACCCACAGTGAAGATACATAGTGTAGACACTTGCTATTTTAAGGTTCTAAAAAACTTCTAGAACCTTTAATTTTCCTTGTGAAGAGAATGTGTACTGCTCCCCTCTTAGACATAACAAGAGTTGCTTCTCCTTTTTTAACATCATCTAGAGCTCTTTTTACCCCCAAAGTTTCTCACACTCTTTTCTCTTAGATGACTCTGAATGTTTAATAGAAACATATAATATTTTAAAGCTGGACAGAGCTTAAATAATTTAGCTGCATTTTGGGTGAGGAAATTGAGGCCTAAAGAGGCAAAACACATAGAAGCCCATCAATGGCAAAGCTATAAGTCAGCTCAGTTATACTCTATGGCTCTGGGTCAGAAAAGAGGGAAAAAAGTAAAAAAAAAAAAAAAGGTTAAAAATAGGAAAAAGGCTTCAGTTCCGGTCAGAAAACTTGTGTCTGAGTCTTGGCTCTGCCACTCAACAGCTGACTGACATTTGGAAATACGCTTCATGCCACTGAGCCCTGATTCTTTATCTGCAAAACAGGAATAAGCAAACCTATACCTTACTGAGGTTTTATTGAGGATAAAATGGAAGAACACATATGAATATGCTCTAAAACCAATAAGCAGCTACACACATTGCCTATTATTAAGAAAAAACTAAACAGGGTATATGGGAACTAAAGCTGTAGCCCTGTGTTCAGTCATGTTAAATTCAAACCAACCTTGAATAAAAAATACTGTAGGACAGAAATAATTTACAAAAAAGAAAAACAAACAAGAAGTAGATAGCAAGTTTACATTAAAAAAATAAATAAACAAATAAATAAAAGGCTCAGAAAGATACTCACATTCTGCCAAACTTCCCATAAAAGGTAACCCTATTCCATCTTTGGAGTAACTGAGGAATTGAAGAGGAGAGTATCAGTATAAATTACAAGTGTGAAAAAAATTGTTTATAATCAAATCAAGCATAATTTTGGTGGACTAATTAGGATTAATTAGACGTAATGATGAACACAGTTTTAGTGGTTGTAAGTTACCTGGAGAAATGAATGTAATTAGCTAAAGCTGAACCAGCTTGTAACAGCAATGCAGTTGTCAGAACCTTTAAAATCATGTGCATGGGTCCTCCTTTATTAATAGCCTGCCACAATGATTGAGCATAAATGCAAGCAATCACAAAGTACACTAGGACTAGGAGGAAAAAGAACTCATGTAACCCTGTGAAGAGAAGAAAGGAGTTTGCTTCAGTAAAACAAGCCAGTTATAGTATTGGGTTGCTTTCAAATCTTTCTATCATTGAATTTCTAGAACTTGTTTTTTAACTGAAGTCATAGCATTCACTTTTGTAAGAGGGGGAAAAAAGGAGATCATTGAAATTTAAAAATGTTATACTTTTGGACAGTTCTAACTATAGGAAGACAGATTAAACTAGTTAATCTATTAAAAAGCATAGTGGCCAAGGCATAAGCCCAAAGACTACCCATAAGATAAAAGTTTTTTTCAAAAATAGTAAATTAAAACAATGATTTCAGCATTGTTAGATATACTTTTTAGCCTCAAAGTGGATTTCTTTTGTAAGACACTTAGAAACCGCTTTAGTTAATCAACAATAGTAAAATATACCCTGACAACAGGTCTCAAAGTGAGATCCAAGGGCCGGTATCAGCAGCATTACTAGGGAACTTGTTAGAAATGAAAATTCCTGAGCCTCACCCCAGACCTACTGAATCAAAAACTCTGGGTGCAGGGCCCAGCAATCTGTGCTTTAATAAACCCTTCAGGTGATTCTGATTGCAGCTAAGTGCCAGAGCCACAGCTGTGGAATGTATCATTACCTTAAATTTCCATTTGGACAAAGCTTCAAAATACCTGTCCTGACCAGAGCCCCCTTCTGAAGTTAACTGTCTTCATCTCTGGTCAACGAGGAAACCCTGTGGTACCATGTGACTCCACTTCACAGTTAACTTAAACTATACCACCTGTCTAAATGGCCACCAGTCCAAAGACTAGCCATTGGCCAAAAAACAGCATAACTTGGTTCTCAAAAATAAATTAGGCTAATCATATTCTCTTGGGAAATCAAACCACAAAACATGGAAAGGATTAGGCAACAGAAATTGAAGCTAAAAAGGGCTAATATTGGGATAGGCCAAAGGAGTCAACCCAGACCATAATAAAATAAAAATTTTGAGTACACTGAAATTTTGAATGATCAAAGGGAGCTGGTGAGTAAAGACAAAAACGAAGTAAATGTGCAGATTTCATATTAAAAATGGTGCCAGTCATTAAGCGGCCTCTCGCTCCTTCCTACTATAGTAGCAGCTTTCAGTTCAGCCTTCCTGCATCCTCATGATAAATCCTTCCCACCCCTTTCCTGAATTACCTGGAATATTTTGACTGTCTTAATTTTTCAGAAATTTCAGAAAATTTTTATAATAAACCAGAAGGCTAGCTTCGAGTTTAATGAATTGCATTTACTTGGTTACATCTAAAGTTAATCTTCAATATTAGGGCTTTTATATCCTATGTAAATAACACGAGAGTCTAGTGACAGTGGATATGGATAGAGCTGTCTCTATTGAACCTGTGGATGAACAGTCTAAATTGCAATCACTTCCATTCCAATTGTGAATACCGAACCTACTCCAATTCTCATTTGTGGCAAACTCCAGCCAAAAGGCAGAGAAGGGAATATTTCCATTATATGACAAATAATTTTAGAAAAGCAATCCAGATACTAATAGGAAAAATAGTCAATAAACAGTTCAATCTCAATCATGTTTTTGGCAGGGTTAGGAGAAAAAAAAAGAGAGATAAGAAGTATTTCAACCACTGGGTGTCTCTCCTGCTCTATGTATACAAATGGCGATAGTCCACTCTCTAGTCCAGGTGAAAAGGCATGTTTATATTTAGTCTTTAGGAAGAGAAAATCAAATAACAGAAAAGGCATATTTGATTATAAAATTCCCTACATAGAAAAAGTATTCAGCTTTAGAAATAATGGGACAATAAACCTGGGATTGTAATAGTAATGTAACAAGATGGAAAATATGCTGATTATATTATAACTCAGTAAAATTCTTTTTGCTAGCTTGTGTTTTAAATCCTGGTTTTTAGCTTTCCTTCTTAGTATAAAGAATTAAACATGGAATTCTATTTAAAGTTTTACTTACTTATAATTCTGTACAGAATATCCATTACAAGGTAAAGTTTTAGACTTCATTAGGTTACAAATCCAGTATGAAAAGAAAATCCTCAGATGATTTACTGAGTAATCAGAATAATATAGGAGAGGGAGGAAATTTTGAAAATAAGACATGTCACCAGCAAAAAAGTGTTTTAGGATTATTCAAGATTAAGTGTATCTTTTGAAAAAGCTAACATTATAACCAACAAATTACTTCATTGAGGTAATATATTAAATACCTTGAACTAGGTCATTTGTCCTATACTTAGTTCATTGAATTTTGCATAAATTATTTTTACCCTAACCCTGTCCACAAGACACTTTAAAAATAAAACATGAATTCTGCCCTCGTGTTCTTTTAAATAAATCACCTTTGGAAAAAAAAAATATTTTTTTCTCTTCAGCTATCAATTTTAACTTTTGTTCTGCCACTATCCTTCACAAGAAAGCAATCTATATTCACTTTGAAATTAAAATCTAATTTTAAAACAGATGGGTGCTGGGTATTAAATTTTACTTATACACAAAAGAGAAAAAAATGCTCTTAAACGAGCATGCAACAAGTGACAAACTCTTATGTTATTAGGAAATGTATAGCTTTTAAGGCAAGCTTAATAGGAAGAAGCACTGGCAACATTCAGTAGTAAGAAAACTTAACAGGACAGCTTTAAAAACTTCAGCTCCAGCCCAGCTGGTGTGGCACAGTGCTTGAACATGGACCCATGAGCCAGGAAGTCACAGTTCGATTCCCAGTCAGGGCACATGCCCAGGTTGTGGGCTCGATCCCCAGTAGGGGGCATGCAGGAGACAGCCTATCAATGATTCTCTCCCATCATTGATGTTTCTCTTTCTCTCCCTCTCCCAGCCTCTCTGAAATCAATAAAAACATATTAAAAAGAACATCAACACAAAAACTTCAGCTCCAACTAAAATGATAGGAGATGGGAGACAAGAGGGTAAGAGAAGGGAAGAGAGTCATTGGGTCACAGGCAGCACCTGGGACACTCTTGCCTACCCATGATGCTTGCTCTCTCTGAGGTACAGGGTCCATCCTGCCCTCAAGTGTCTCAAGATATATCCTAACTAGAGGCCCGGTGCATGAATTCGTGCATGGGTGGGGTCCGGCCGCCCCACCTGATGGGGGCCTATCTGGGGGGAGGGGTCGTGGGCAGTTTGCCGGCTAGGCCAGCCGGGGGTGGCGGGTGGGCCGATCTGGCCCCAGATCAGGCTGGTTGGCTGCCGTACTGCGTGTCATAGCCACTGGTCATTCCGCCATTCCAGTAGCTGGGCTTTTATATATATAGACTAGAGACCCGGTGCACGAAATTTATGCATGGGGTGTTGGGGGTCCCTCAGCCTGGCCTGAATCCTCTCCAATCCGGGACCCCTCAGGGGATGTCCGACTGCTGGTCATGCCCTAGAGCCCTCCCGCAGTCCCTCCCCGGCTGGCCAATCTCCCATGTCCCTCCCTGACCCTGATCGTGCACTGGTGGGGACCCTCAGCCTGGCCTGTACGCTCTCACAATCCAGGACCATTTGGGAGATGTCAGAGAGTTGGTTTCGGCCTGATCCTGCAGGTCAGGCCGAGGGACCCCACTGGTGCACAAATTAGTGCACTGGGCCTCTAGTGAAAAATAAATGCCAACATCTTTTAGAAAGATAAAAGAAATGGTAGCATTGCCTTAACTTCTAATAGTACTCTACAATTGTTAGTGTAGGTAGCTAGATATTAATAAAGGAAGGAAGCAAAGGGAATCAGACATCAAGTCTAATAAACTAGAGAGCTGAATCAGACAATAAATCTGCTTCATTAGGGAGCTACAGCTTCATACACTCTCCAGGGGACCACTGCTTCCTCTATACTCAGGACCTAACAGGCAGGAAGGATCTTTTAGTCCTTAGATTACTGAGGAAGAGATAAAATAGCAGGAAAAATTCCTCTACTGGGCAGTAGAAGCCAAGATGGCACAGGGAGAGGTCCCTCCACTTTCAGTCTAACATCTAACAAAGACAATCTTTATCTTTCTCTCTCTCTCTCTCTCTCTCTCTCTCTCTCTTTTTCTCGCACACTCTCGCCCCATGGTTTCTCTCACATGTTCTCCCTCCATAGCAGTCATGTGGCCCTAGCAGCCAGAAGCTGTGGAACTCCAAGCATTAGCCTGCCACAGCACCAGCCCAAGTACAGCCAGGAACAGACTAAGCTAGCTGAATAAGGTCAGAGGCTAAACTGCAGTAAACTGCAGCATGGCAAAATTTTTGGACACTGGCCTTTGTTCTGGGCCTGATGGAGACAAGGCTGGTCATATTCCACAGTGGGTCGGATGGAGATGACACCCCAGGAACCTGGGGGTTGCTTTCCATTTCAACCCCAATAAATCTTACAACACCACCTCAACCTCCCATGGGTGGATCCCTAAAACAGCTTTTCTTATTTCTACTGGCAACACAATGATCCAAACTACCATTAAGTAAAGTTTAACCTTTAGGTTAATTTGCATTCAAAACAACTTGAGTAGCTTACCCTTATGTAATTTCCTTTACACAAAAAACTTTCAGAATTAACTATTTTAAAACATTTAGCATTTCATTTTGTCACTATATAGATAGTGACAAAAGATATTTTTCAGACCAAAAGATATTTTTAAAAAAGTTGTTCTCTTCATACATTTACTTGTAACCTGTTGTCCTTAACACATGCTCCTTGAGTTGCTTTTCTGTGGCAATTTATATTTTGAACTAAACAATCAGTTTTGTATAACGTAGCCTCAACTCCTGTTCTACCTCCACCCATCCAACTTGATGGCCAATGAGATGTAATGGGATTAAATTTTTCTCTAAGCAGATTGACGCTTCCGAATGGCTAATGAACTCATGAATCTTATTTTCTTTGACAGATGGCCTACAGGTCTTAGTTTTCATTCTGACATGTTAATTTACAAATCTATTAGGATACTTTCTGGCATGTCTATCATGAATCACAAGAAATCATTTCTGTTTGGGCTAAGTATCTCACTTCAGTAGTACCATACAATCAACCTAAAATTTTGATGAAAAATTTAATGGGAGTACACCTAATTTTGGAAAGCATTATAAACTTTGATCATTCTTAAAATGGTTGAAAGCTCCAATAAATACAATCTTTAAATCTGCTCAAACAACCTAGTAAAAGGATAGTCATACAAAGTAGTCATTAAGTTTCTAATTTCAGTTACTTAACTTATTAATATTTTTCTGTTTATAAAAATAATGCTGAGAAACCAAGATGGCGGCATAGGTAAACACCTGAACTTGCTGCCTCACACAACCACTTCAAAACTACAACTAAAAGACAAAACGGACATCATCCAGAACCACAGGAAGGCTGGCTGAGTGGAAATTCTACAACTAGAAGGAAAGAGAAAAGCACACTGAGATCCAGAGGAGCTGTGAAAGTAAAGTGCAGAGGTGCGGAAGGCAGAGGTACAGAGGCGCGCATGCGGAGAGGGCTGGCAACTGAGTACGCGGCTGGCTTTTTCAATCCACAGGGAAACACAGCTCCTGACTACTCTGAACTCCAGTTCCAGCGAGACTCTGGGGACCCAGACTCATACAGGGAGAAACTGGACTGTCTGGCATTGGGCAGAACTCGAGGGCGGCTTCTCTCAGAGGTGCTTGCAGCAATTACCGAGGGACACTGAGACCCAGGGGCCTCTTAGGGCAGGGCTGATGGGAAGCCATTGCTGTTTGCTCCACCCTGAGACCCCGCCCCACTCAAGCTGTTTGCATATGAATGGCCTGGTCCTTTGAAATCTAAAATTACCTAACAAACTGCAGCTGAGTCAGAGAGACCCAGAACATCCAAAAGAAGGCCCAAGGCCCCACAACAGCTTGCATTGCTTCACAGCTGGGCCTCATCTGGACACCTCCAAAACCCAAACAAAGAAGAGGAATCTGTAGATCTCTCCGTAGCTCCTGCTGGGTGGCCTCAGGCGGAGGCTAAATTAGCACCTCCTTGGAGATCCAAGACGCAGTGTACCCAGTGGTCAGAGTGGGACCATCCAGATTACAACTCCTCAAATCCATAAGGGACACACTCAGGGGGCAGACTCAGTGAGCACCAAAGCCCCACTAAAGCAAGTCTTGCCTCATAAGGGTGTCTCCAGCACAGAAGTTCTCCCTTCATATACACAGCTGATCCTCACAGCCAATTGGCCTGGAGGTCAGTTCCTCCCAGTGATACCAACAACAATCAAGGCTTAACTTCAACAAGACTGTGCTCATAGCCCACAAAGGGGTTCACCAAGAGTGTCCACCTCAGGTAACTGGGGAGGCTGAGCCACTGGGCCCTATAGGACACCTAGCACACAAAGCCACTCTATCAACAGGGAAGCAGCCAAAATGCAGAGACAAAGAAACAGGTCACAAATGAAAGAAATGGAGGATATAGAGTTCAAAACCACAGTTATAAGGTTTTTCAAGAATTTTCTAGAAACCGCTGATAAATTTAGTGAGACCCTCAAGGATATGAAAAAGGACCAACTAGAAATTAAGCATACACTGGCTGAAATAAAGAATAATATACAGAGATCCAACAGCAGACTAGAGGATTGAAAGAATCAAGTCAAAGATTTGAAATACAAAGAAGCAAAAAACACCCAACTGGAAAAGCAAAAGGAAAAAAAAATCCAAAAATATGAAGATAGTGTAAGGAGCCTCTGGGACAACTTCAAGCGTACCAACAACCGAATTATGGGGTGCGAGAAGAAGAGAAAGAGCAAGATACTGAAAACCTATTTGAAGAAATAATGACAGAAAACTTCCCCTACCTGGTGAAAGAAATAGACTTACAAGTCCAGGAAGCGCACAGAACCCCAAACAAAAGGAATCCAAAGAGGACCACACCAAGACACATCATAATTAAAATGCCAAGAGCAAAAGACAAAAAGAGAATATTAAAAGCAGTAAGAGAAAAACAGTTAGTTACCTACAAGGGAGCACCCATATGATTGTCAGCTGATTTCACAATAGAAACTATGCAGGCCAGATGGGAGTGGCAAGAAATATTCAAAGTGATGAATAGCAAGAACCTACAACCAAGATTACTCTACCCAGCAAAGCTATCATTCAGAATTGAAGGTCAGATAAAGAGCTTCACAGATAAGAAACAACTAAAGGAGTTCATCACCGACAAACCAGTATTATATGAAATGCTGAAAGGTATTTTTTTTTAATATATTTTATTGATTTTTTTACAGAGAGGAAGGGAGAGGGATAGAGAGTTAGAAACATCGATGAGAGAGAAACATCAATCAGCTGCCTCCTGCACACCCCCTACTGGGTACGTGCCTGCAACCAAAGTACATGCCCTTGACTGGAATCGAACCTGGGACCCTTGAGTCCGCAGGCCGACGCTCTATCCACTGAGCCACACTGGCCAGGGCTGAAAGGTATTCTTTAAGAAGAGGAAGGAGAAAAAGGTAAAGATAAAAATTATGAACAACAAATACATATCTATCAACAAGTGAATCTAAAAATCAAGTGAATAAAAAAATCTGATGAACAGAATAAACTGGTGAATATAATAGAATCAGGGGCATAGAAAGGGAGTGGACTGACAATCCTTGGGGGGAAAGGGGTGTGGGGGGTGCCGGAAGAGACTGGACAAAAATCATACACCTATGGATGAGGACAGTGGTGGAGGGCGGGGGGGTAAAGGCATGGGGTGGGGTCAGAACCATATGGAGGGGAGCTATGGGGCGGGGGAAGAAAAACAACTGTAATAATCTGAACAATAAAGATTTATTAAAAAAATAATAAAATATTTGCAACATAAATAAATAATGCTAGGTTATCACTTTTAAAAGATTTAGAATATATAGGATAAAATAAAATTCTAAATTTCTACCACTTAACATATGGTAATAACCTGTTAATATTCTGTACTTCTTTTCTACATTTCCTAACATACTTCAAGTAATACAATATAAAATTTAGTGTTTTGCTTTTTTAACTTAATAGCATACCAATTAAAATGCTATAAGAAGATTCATTTAATCATTTCTCTACTATTAGACACGTAAGTTTTTAATTTTTAATATCTAAAAACATAAAAAAATTTGTGCATACTGCTAGATCTTTTTCTGTATTTATGACATATATTTAAATGCATATTCTTACCAGATTCTCCAGCACTAAAATGATCAAGTGGATTCCCTTCAGCATCTGGGTTTAGTAACATCATTTCAAATGGTATATCTTCCACTTGAGAATTCTCATTGTCATCTTTGCATGTATACTTGTCTGCATAAAATACGTGCCATGTTTGTGGATACGGAATCTGGGATACTGTCAGATTATGTTCAGTCTGATTCATGGTCACTTTAAAGAGAAAGAAGATAGCACATTCAAAGCAAAACTCTCACATGTATTTGTTTGAAGTTAAAATTTTCTTTTTTTTTTAAAAAGGTTTTTTTGTTTTATATTTTTATTGATTTGATTTCAAAGAGGAAGGGAGAAGGAGAAAGAGAAACATCAATGATGAGAGAGAATCACTGATCAACTGCCTCCTGCATGCCCCCTACTGGGGATCAAGCCCCAAACCTGGGCATGTGCCCTGACCTGGAATTGAACCACAATCTCCCAGTTCATAGGTTGAAGCTCAACCACTGAGCCACACCAGTCAGACCTCTTGTTTAATTCTTATAGCCTTAGAAATTCAAACCTTGTTGTAGTATTGGCATATGGTCTGTATATCATGAAGCAGAGAAAAATAATGTATCTTAACCAAAGGAATCACTATGATAGTACTATATAACACCACAAATGAGTAGAATGGTTTTGCTGAAACTCTGATTTTTAATTTTAAATGTTTCAAAATTTTCAAGTATGTTAGTGACATTAAAATTTTTAAATTAAATTTATTGGGGTGACGTGGGTTAATAAGATTATATAGGCTTCACATGCACATGATCTTAACATTGATTAATAAGATTATATAGGTTTCTATGATACATGATCTGTATATTGCACTGTGGTAAAATATAAAAAAAACAAAGTTACAATTTGAACGATTTTTAAGTGTTCAATTCTGTGGCATTAAATACATTCAAAATGCTGTATAACCACCACAATGACATTTTTGAAAACTACTGATTTGAGTTAAATTTAAAAGGAAACATTTAACTTAGAAAATCATATCTAGTAACTATGACTGACAAATACCTTCAAAAGATTTTCCAAAATCTTTTTCTAATTGTCAATTCTTAAAAAAGGCACTAAAAGCAAAAAAAAAAAAAAAAAAAAAAAAAAAGAAGGAGAAGAAGAAGAAGAAGAAATTATAAGAATTATAAATCACTAGCAGTGATTCTGAGTTATTACACTGGGTCAGGTCTATATAGTGGTGGGAGAGGGGACTCATGAATGTTAGCATCACACAAAGCTGTACTTGATCCTGGCTCCAATACTTACCTTCCATGTGACCTTGGGCAAATTACATAAGCAATGACTCACTTTCTTCAGCTGTAAAACGAAGGTAATACTTAGAGCAAAGAGCTGATGTAAGGACCAAATTATATGTCACTTGGCATGGTATCTGTCATATGATCGTTGCTGAATAAAGGTTTATTCTCCTTTTCCTTTCTTTAAAACAGGATGGTTACACTAACAAGCGGTTCTCAATCCAGGGTAATCCTGTTCCCTTCCAGGGAATCTGAAAATGTGTAGGGACAGTTTTATTGTTGTAATAGTTGAGAAGATACTTAGAGGGGGCTATGCTAAGCCTCATGCAATCCAAAGTAAAGTCTCACAAAATAGGCCTGTTCCTCCCAAAATACCAATAGAACTCCCTTTGAGAAACACTAAGTGATGTTTAAGATCCCTTCTCAATTCAAATCTATGATTCTGACCTAAGACGCACTTACTAACACCATCACAAAGTTAAAGGAGAGTAGTGTCTCACACACTATGTATAAGAGCAAGTCTTAGCCCTACTACTTAACAACATATGACTCAGCAAATAAATTACTTAACCTCTCTAAATTTGTTTTTCGGTAGTACAATTAAGATACCTGCCCCAGCTAGCGCAGATTCTTGAGAGGAGCAAATGAGACAGTATATGAAAATGCTATGTAAAGAGTCTGATTCTGTACAAAGTCAAGTATTCTTAAAATTTAGAATTATCATAGGCCTGATTCCTAACTCTAGACTTCCTGCACAGCATGCCAACTACAAAGCAAATGTAACAAAGTATTAACAATTACTGAATCTAAGCAAAGGATGTACAAGTGGTGGTTGTACTTACTTTCAACTTTTCTGAATGACTGAAAATGTTCCTAATAAAAAATTGGAAAAACGTTATTTTTTCATAAGGTTGTCTTTATAAGTGAAATCCTGATGCATCTAGTCAGGATTCAAATTTTGAGGACTTGGACTTTATAATTGGGGATTTTATTAATAGCAGTTAAAATGGACAAGATGATTTTATCAACAATACTACAGCATTGTTTTTCTGGCTATCTAAATTTAGCTGACATTTATACTGTTGTTGTTTTTTGACTATACAGCTGCTGGAAAATGTAACAGAGACTCTGATTTCTGTTAAATATTTAAAGACCTTTAGTAAGAATTCAATATATAATCAATACATGACTCGCCAGCCCATGTGGCTCAGTGGTTGAGCACTGATCTATGAACAAAGAGGTCACAGTTCAATTCTGGTCAGGGCACATCTCCAGTGTAGGGCATGCAGGAGGCAGCTTATCAACGATTTTCTCTCATCATTGATGTTTCTATCTCTCTCTCCCTCTTCCTTCCTCTCTGAAATCAACAAAATACATTTAAAAAATAAATACATACATACATGGCTCAGAAATAAGGTTTTAGAAATATACAGCTTGCAATTACATAATTTGGACCTCATTATATAAAAGCTCTGCAATGTTGCTGTTCTATTTATCACTTTATATAAAGGAGAGTAGTGTCTCACAAACTACCTTTAGGTTAATTTGCGTTCAAAACAACTTGAGTAGCTTACCCTTATGTAATTTCCTCTTAGATAAAACAATATAAAAATTAGCCATTATATTTTCACCAATATACTTTTTAATGTTTCATTTTAAATTATGCAGACTTACATCATATTAAAATAAGAGTGTGTTACAGCCTCAACTTGTTGTCTTGTTGCCTTTTTCAGCAAGTCTGGGAAACAAGCCTTTTGACAAAACTGTATATTCATTGTTTTTGAGACAAAAGACTACAGAACAGCACACATGTTCTATGCTGATGTAATCAGTACCTCAAATATTAACAAAACTTGAATTGCAGAGAATAATGTTATATGGCTAATTATAATAAAAGGCTAATACACAAATTGACCGAATGGAGGAATGACTGGTCGCTAGGAGGTGCAGTGACCACCAGGGGGCAGATGCTCAATGCAGAAGCTGCCCCCTGGTGGTCAGTGCGCTCCCACAGGGGCAGCACCCTCAGCCAGAAGCTGGGCTCACGGCTTGCAGCGGCAGTGGCAGGAGCCTCTCCCGCCTCCGTGGCAGCACGGACTGCGAGAGGGCACAGGCCAGGCTGAGGAACCCCCCCTGGCCCCCGAGTGCATGAATATTACAAAAGGAAATTAATACTGTTAACAGAAATACACAGAATATACTAAAACTTTTAAAGGAATTATAAACATGACAAATATACAAAAGAAAATATATGCACATGATATACAATACATTATTGAATACTAGTGAACCAGTGCACGAAATTCGTGCACATTAAAAGGGGATTAATTAGAGGAAATAATTTAATATTGCTATTTGCCCTTTCTCTATAACAGAAGTGTCAGAGATGAAAGAAAATTAGTAAAATGTATATAAAAACCTTCCTCCTGTCAGAGTCTGGGGCTCACCACAGGACCCAGAGTCAAGTCCTCGGCCACCCACATGCGCCTCAAAATCGTTTGAGACCCAGACCCGGCCGCCCCCCCACCCCACTGGGCTAGATCCAGACCTGGCCAGTCCCACCCTTGTCAAGCCCCTTCGGGCAGGGGATGTAGCCTCAGGTCCCCTGGCCCAGCACCGGGAGGGAGGCACAGCCTCAGGTCCCCTGTCAAACCCTACCAGCAGGGGGGGTGCAGCCTCAGGTCCCCCGTTAAGCCCCGCTGGGCAGAGGGTGTGGCCTGAGTTCCCGCGACCCAGCACTGGGGGTGCACCTTGAGCTCCCCTGTCAAGCCCTGCTGGGTGGGGGGAGTGGCCTAAGGTCCCCCGGCCTGGCGCTGGGGCAGGGGGAGCAGCCTGAGGTCCCCTAGCCC
This sequence comes from Plecotus auritus, assembly GCF_963455305.1. Classification (NCBI taxonomy): domain Eukaryota; kingdom Metazoa; phylum Chordata; class Mammalia; order Chiroptera; family Vespertilionidae; genus Plecotus; species Plecotus auritus. The sequence continues at coordinate 46,752,070 of NC_137772.1, forward strand.
AGCACCAGGACAGGAAGCGCACCTTGGGGTCCCCTGTCAAGCCCTGCCTGGTGTGGGGTGCGGCCTGAGATCTCCTGTCAAGCCCTGCCGGGTGGGGGACACAGCCTGAGGTCTCCTGTCAAGCCCCACGGCGGGGGCGGGGGAGGGTGTAGCCTCAGGTCCCTGCTGATTGCTCGTTAAGGCTCCTTATGGGAACTTGGCCTCAGCTGTGGGTGCAGCCATCTTTGTGACGGAGTGATGGTTAATTAGCATATTCCCTCTTTATTAGATAGGATGTTTTATATGCAAAATTATATTTAGCTCTTCTAATCTGACAGTAAATTATTCTTAATCTCCTTGCTAAATTTTTTTACATAAACTTATTTTCAGTGCTTTTAAATGTCTTGTTTGCTTGCTTTAAGACCTACAAAATATTTTATCATTTTTAAAGCTGATGTTTTACGGCATTACTAAAAGAGAACAAAGGAAGACTGAAAACTAATTTCTCAAACATTCATTTGGGCAAATGTATGTATACTCAACTGACAAGCCACATTTGACAATAGGGGATTTTTCAAATCTGCTAGTCTTTTCATTGTTCACAGCAGCAGTAAGGTTTTACACAAGCATTAGGAATAGTTAATGAACTCATAACTAAGTAGGTGAAAGACTATTAATTCTTAAAATCTCATTAATGGCCGAAAAATAAGAATCATTTCTACGATAAATTATTTTAAAATGTAGTACTATTACACTGACATGAATTTAAGGATATACTTTTTGTTTCAGTGCACCAATGCTCCTAAACAATAACACTAATATATATATAAGTTAGAGAACATACATTTTCTTACAACTCGGCTTTTGTTATTGGAAAAAGAACTGATGAAATAAGTAGAAAGTGATTTATGTCTCATTAGTACTTAATTTACTTCAGGACCCAAAATTTAACAAAACAATGTTCTTCCTCAAAAATTCCTGTTTCTTGAGATCTTCTGTTCCAATAATTCCAAAGAATACTCTTGTACTCAAGCGAGTGGGAAATTGAAAGGGAAAATAAAAAAAGAAACAACAGCAAGAGGTTTTATAAGTTACAGCCCTATGTATATGTAACTCCATCCTAAAGAATTATAATTAGAATCACAGCATTTTAGGAGTTTCAGAAACCTTAGAAAAAACTAGTCCAGCTTCTTTGTTGAACAGATAAGTGTGGCTCAAAGTAAAAGTGCAAGTCACTAGCAGTGATTCTCCATTTAGCAGTCTTTCCATTGTACCATACTGTCTTCCTGTATAACTAAGTTCTGTGACTGAAGGCATATTATGACTGATACAAAAATTATGCTTTTGCAAGTGTATATAGTATGTGGTATAATACTGGCCATATGATATAAGGAAACAACTCCTTCCTACAGCTCAAAGCTTTAAACTACCTGGTAAGTTTTTATTGGAGAAAGAAAAAGACTTTGAGGTATCCAATACAAAGTAAATCACCTACCAACCAAAAAAACCCTCAAGCACTAAGCTCTATGATAATTCACCCTACAAATATTTAGTAAACACTTATTACTCAGCACTAGAGAATCCTGAATTCTCATTCTCACAGTACCACATAACTAACATCCATAATACTTATCACAGTTGCAGTATCACATTTACAATGATGTGATTCTTTCCTGTCACCCCCTAGCCTTATGGACTCAAGTGTGTCAGTATTTTGGTCCCTGATTTATCACTAGTGCCTAGCATAATACATGAAACAATTGAAGTGCTCAGTGAATGAATGAATGAATGAATGAATGAATGAATGAATAGACCAAAAGAGCACTGGTACTCTTACTGATTTCTTTTATAACAAATAAATAAAATGAAAAGTGGCAACTATAATAAGTACTGTAGGGAAAACAAGAGGCTATAAAAACTCAAGTGTTAACTTAGAGGAGGGAGGAGCCAAAGAAGGGAGAAAATAACAAGAGGAAAGCCTATACAAAAGTCCAGAATAACACTAAAATTAAACAAGCACTACAAATAAAATGAGGCAGGAGGGGGCATTACTGTGAAATGAAGCTGGTGGGGAGGGGCCGGTAAGCAATGGCCAGACTATGATGGAGGGGCAGGTAAGCAATGGCCAGACAGAGAAGGATCAGCATGGCTGCAGTGACCAGGCAGGAGGCTACTGCAACAGTATAGGCAAGAGATTATGACAACCTGGAATAATATGGTAGAGGTGGAGATGAAGAAAATTAGATGAATTCAAGAGATATTCGGAAAGGGGAGTATTGGAAAACTCCTTGGTTTCCAGCTTGTGTCCAAGATGGATGGTGGGGCCAGTTCCTACAACCGGGAATACTGGAAGAGGACCCGGTTTGGATGGGCAAGGACTATTTATACATATGTGGAACATTCAGGTGAGCAAACCAGTGTGTGTGTGTGTGTGTGTGTGTGTGTGTGTGTGTGTGTGTGTGTATATATATATATATATATATATATATAAAAGACAACTGATAATGAGCATTTGTACGAATTTCTCAGGTAAGTTCTGAAATTCAGGGTTGAGGTATCTAACTTTATATAACTGTCTCTCCTTAAGTCATTCAGACTTCTGCAGCATACTGTCAATGTCATCTGACAAATCTCAATAAAAGATCCCCACAATGGGTGTCAAGGACTGGAGACTTCTACTCTTATCCCTATTCTGGCTCGCTGCCCTGTGAGGGAACCAGAGAGCTGCTAAGGCTAGGAAGACTGGGTGTTTAGAAATGGCCAGTGTTTTACTTGACTAGACTAAAAGAAGAGTCAGAGATCCATCAATATGGAAAACAGGATAGAGAAAACATAGGGGAGAAAAGGGAAGAGAGATAATTTCCATTTTTTCTCATGGAGGCTTCATATTCCTAATGAAATGGGTAGAATGGGACATGCTTGTCATTTCTATATTAAAAAGTGTGTTCGCACTCTGGATGGCTAACACCCTAATGCATGAGATAGTGTTGATGAGAATGGAAGAGCTCAAGGATACAGATAACTAGAATAAAAGCAGTACCTCTCTAGAGGCAAACCTAAAGGTTTACAAATGATGTGGTACTGGTACATCCTAAAATGACATACTGTGTCACCACATGACGAGGTCCTATGTTCCAATAACATGTTGCAAAACAGCATCACTTGGGTCAAATTAATACAATTAACTGAGATAATACCTGTTTAGTGCTTAGCTCAGTGCTGGCATATAGTAACTATTCAACAAATGTTATAATTCACTCTGTGCTGCTACTGGATGAAAATATATCTGCAACATTAGTATGAATAATGTGACCTGTAAGAAGTCTGAATGAAGGAAAAAATATGTCCTTATAAGTTATTTGGATATATTTTCAAAAATGTTGAATGATAAAGGGGAAAAAAGGCATTCTATCTTTTAATCAAGGAAAAGGTCAGTTTCCTTAAACTAGTTTGAAACTTACTGAAGTAACACCACAGTGTAATGTGTGCTTGTCATGAAACATCCTGGTATGCAAACACTACATTTACCATTAAGGAGGAAAAAAACATACCCAATAATCAAATAAAAAAGGATATACTCACTTGTCAACTGAGCTTTGGATAATTTTTCACTACAACTATAACCATTACTGTTTTCCTGCAGCTTTAGCCATTCCTGGGCTGGGAATAGGTGGAGTTTAGCTTCTTTTCCAACAGCTACTGCTATATTGTTGACTCTGACACACAGAAGAGCATGATCACCTGGACATTGAGACAAAAATTATCAACTAGTTTGGTCTTGTGCAAAAGCAAGATAGTAGGACAACTCACTTCTACTTATCAAAGTGGGAATTTAAAGAACACAATTTTTCTTAAATCTCATTAACTAGGTAGATAACATTAGAATGAACATCCCATTCAGATGCACGTCAAGAGATTATGCACATTAATTATCCAAATCAATGTGTGGCCTTTCCTTATACTTCAGCTAACTGATGACATTTCATTGAATAAACAACATTTGCTGTATGTGGATCTTCACTGTAATAGAGTTTGTGCCTCATTTTACAACCACTCCACATCTTTAACATCTGTTCATAAAGTATCTATAGAAATTTCCTAAGTTTCTTTTGTTTTTCAATATAACATGGCTGTATAATATTGAGTTATACTTCTTAAATGTTTGTTTTTGTTTTTTTTCCCCCAGTGAGGAAGAGATATAGAAACATCAATGATGAGAGAGAATCACTGATCGGCTCCCTCCTGCACACCCCCTATTGGGGATCACACCCTCAACCTGGGAATGTGCCCTGACGGGGAATTGAACCCTGACCTCCTGGTTCATAGGTCAATGCTCAACCACTGAGCTGTGCTGGACAGGGAATTGAATTATACTTTTAATGTAAAAAAGTAAGCATAGATAATAGCAAGAAAGTTTAAATAAATGAGTTTTGGGGTAGACATTTTATACCTGACAAAATTTGACATGTGACTTTTACAATAGAACTTTCAGAATAGGTTGTAAGACTACTATAGAATGAGTATGGTTGTACACATCAGCTACATTTAAGGCCCAAAAATAAATGTAAAAAAAATAGATGCTCCTATGGAAATGGACTCTAGGTGAGAAGTAAATCAGGAGACTGATTTTTTTCATTTTAAAATTATCTTATTGTTTTTACTTTTGTTATAATTATCATTTTGACTAGACATTTTAAGTAAATTTAAATGTATTGTATGTGTCAAAGAATGTGTAAGTCTCCTATATAAATTGATTACATTATAAATTATAAAAAGTTAAGAATGACTTTAAGATCCTATTAACACCTTAAATTGCATTCTGAATCAGAGTTCATCATTTCAGTATAGTTGTGGTATTATTTTATTAAACTTGCATTAAATGAAAATTGCAATTACACACACACACACAAAAGGGGGGCAGGGGGAGAGAGGGAGAGTGTTAAAATACTTGGATCACTCTATTCCGCAAGCTTTCTTGAGAAATCTGGACTTACTACATATGTTTCTCCTGTTTACCAGGTAATCATCATGACTGTCTAAGTCTTGCTTCTAGACATGGGTAATAACCCATGTCATAGCTTCCATACGTTCTACACCTTCCAGCACTGTCCAGATTGTGCCATTTATTGTAGTGATATTGTTATCATTGTCAAACTCAAAGTTGATTAAGAAACTTAAAATGTTATCTAAAAAGTAAAATTCTGGCCTTAGCAGGTTTGGCTAAGTGGATAGAGCGTCAGCCTGTGGAGGAAAGGGTCCTGGGTTCGATTCTCGTCAAGGGCACATACCTTGGTTGCAGGCTCCTCCCCTGCAGGGGCCCTGGTCAGGGCTCATGCAGGAGGCAACCAATCAATGTGCTTCTCTCACATCGATGTTTCTCTGTTTTTCCCTCTCTCTTCCACTTTCCCTAAAAAACAATGGAAAAATATCCTCAGATGAGGATTAACAACAAAAATAAATAAATAAAATAAAACTCTGTTTCTAGAGTTTCTATTTTATTCACCCAAGATCTATTCCACATTGGATTTTGGAAAACTGGGTTGCATCTCCTTTTCTCAGCTATTTTGAAAACTTTGGGTTTAAAAAAAAAAAATTCCCTGCCTTTAACCACCAATTCTGTAACTTTCCAATACTTTAAATTGCTCTCCCACACAAAATAGCTTTTCATTTCTATTATCGTCTCTTGAGAATCATCTCTAGGATATTCTTATTTTTAACTCTAAAGACTATGTAAACCAAGGATCCTAGCCCCATCAAGGCAAATGATTATTTAAAATATAGTAGTAGTCAAATTAAGAGTACCAAGAGTGTGTACCAAGAAAAATCTTGTGGGTACAAATGACTATGGTAAAAATTAGGATAAATTGTAAATTCATTCATTGTTGACTTACTGATTTTTGAAGGAGACCAGAAGATAAGAATCGAACGCAGTTCCGATTTCAGACGGGCCAGAGAGGATACAAATTATGAAGCTCCCAGGACACACATGCATTTGTCAACGTAATTCTAGGCCTAGTGATTCATAGTTAATCTACTCCTTTAGTAGCAGAGTAACTAAACTGTTCTAGCAATGGTGACAACTAGATTACCAGGTGTTTTATTTGGTTTCCAAAACCTCTTCGTTGTAAGTAGTTTTTATCGAATTGATCTTAATAACAAACCCAAGAAATCTACGTTCTGGGGTTTAAACTCACACAAAATTACATTGCCTTAGTGTATATAACCAGATTGAGCCAGAAGTGAGCAACTGATGCTTCTTTGAGGGAAGGATCTCGAAAAATGCAGCAGGCGTGTCATCTTACTACGTTTGTATGGGAGGGTCGGAGAAACGATCTTTTAAGTGCAGAATACAACCACCAAGCGGGGAGCGGGTGCTAACGAGGGTGTAGGGAGCAGTAATAGTCGGGGTCGCAATAAACGCCTCCCCCGATTCCGCTGAGCTGCGGTAAGAGGAGGGCTGTGGGCGACGCTGCGAGTCCAGGTGAGCTGGGTGAAGTTCCCCGCCTGGCCACTCGGGGCCAGGATCCCCGCGCCAGCCGGGGGCGCGGCCCGCGGGATGTCCGCTGCCTTCATCCCGCTCCCCGCCCCCGCACCTACCATGGAACTCGAAGTGGCCGATGCTCTGGCCCTGAGCGTCTCGGGCCGCGGCGCTGCTGAAGCTGCCCCGCAGCGTCTTACCCTGGCTGCCGGGCGGCCACCAGCAGCAGGCGAGGGCCACTGCCAGCAGCTGCAGCACCCCCATCCCGGCCCGCTGCCCGGCACCCACCCGCGGCCGCTAACCACCAGAGGCTCCCAGTCCCACGTCGACAGCTGGGGAAGGGGGAGGAAAGAGCCGGACAGGCGCCGCCGACTAGCCAGGGGATTAACAACCAATGAAGAGGGCGCCTCGACACGAGCCAGGGACATCCACCAATCAGAGGCTGAAGTGGGCGGGACGTGCAGATGAGTGCGCCCCATCACTTCCCAGCCTGTGGGCTAGTTCCCGCCTTTTTTTATGGAGAGTTAGGAGGATGTTGCTTCAGGTTACGGAAAAATTATTGGCCGGGTTGTCCACTGCGCATGCGTGGAATTGCGGGCTGGGGCTGGAGGTTTTGCAGAGGCCTGCGGGACAGCAAACCCAGGCAGCACCATTTCTGATGAAGGGAGGGAAACTCCCACAAAGCCCTGGGTGCCAGTGCAGCCTTTTGGACGTTTCCACTTTAATGTCTCAAAGATATTACTTTACAGTCCAATCGACTTTGTTTTTCCTCCAAAGTTTTTTGTCTTCCTGAATTACATCATCTTCCAGCAGGCCAGACAGTTGGGAATTACAGCGACCCTCCACCCCTTACATGCGTACATCCAGTCGACTCAATTCAACATATATTTATTAAGGTGTCTTCCGGGTGGTGATGGTAGGAAGCAGCAGCCCCTATCCTCTCCAGCCATCATAATATCTTTTTACTTGCCCTATGGCAACTGACCTGCTGCACCAGTCTTAATTTTCTCCAATTGGCTACAACATAGCCCATTTCTAGAGCCACAGAAAGTTTTGGGAAATGCAATTACTTTCCTTCAAAAGTTCTCAGTTGCTCTTGGTACACAATCCACTCTTTAGAATATGGTTTTCGAGTATCTCAAATTTCCATCTCTGGTCTCTTTTATCTCCATCCTTACCAAGCCATGGTCAGTTCGCTGAACACTCTTAAGTTCTCACTTCCAGGCCTAGAGCATTTGCTGATCCCTCTGGCTGGATTACTATTCAATTCCACATCACCTTCCTTTTTCTACTTTACTCTTCTTCCCCAAGGCTCTTTTTGAAGCCTTTCTCAAACTGTCAACTCTGTGTTAGATGCCCCTAGAACAGGAATCCCCTACTTCCCTGCCCAGGCACTTACCATCTATAATAATAAAAGCATAATATGCTAATTAGACCGGACGTCCTTCTGGATGACCATCCGGATGAAGCTGGGGCTACGAGGGAAGCCCGGGTCCCGGTTGCCTGCCGGTGGCTGGAGGGAAGCCCAGGTCCCAGGTGCCAGAGGGAAGCCGGTGCCAGCAGCTGGGGGGAAGGAAGGCCTATTCTTGCACGAGTTTTGTGCATTGGGCCTCTAGTAAGGTATAAATGTTTATAGTAAAATTATTTCATGAATAAATGTATATAAATTATTTTCATTCGACAACCAACTTTATTACATATTAGCAAGTTCTCACAATGGACCTCACCTTTTAGGAAAAGAAACCTTGGGGGAACACTTCCTATCATATCGCCAGCATTTTTTGGTATCTCTGGCAGACCAGGAATAAACTGGAGGTATTATGAGATTTAAGAAAATTACATTATATTTTAATTTGAAAGACACCCAGGCAGCTTAGAAAAAGATAGTCAAAATTATCCTATCTAATAAAGAGGGAATATGCTAATGAACCATCACTCCGTCAGAAAGATGGCTGCACCCACAGCTGAGGCCAAGTTCCCATAAGGAGCCTTAACAAGCAATCAGCAGGGACCTGGGGCTTGACAGGGGACCTCAGGCTGGCAGGGCTTGACAGGGGACCTCAGGCCACACCCCCCACCCAGTGGGGCTTGACGGGAGACCTCAAGGTGCGCTTCCCGTCCTGGTGCTGGGCTAGGGGACCTCAGGCTGCGCCAGGCCGGGGGAACCTCAGGCCATGCTCCCCACCAGGTGGGGCTTGACAGGGGATTTCAGGCCACGCACCCCACCCTGGCACTGAGCCAGGGGACCTGAGGCTGTGCCCCCTGCCTGGTGGGGCTTGGCAGGGGACCTCAAGGTGCACCCCCAGTGCTGGGTCGGGGGAACTCAGGCCGAGCCCCCTGCCCAGGGGGGACCTGAGGCTGCACCCCCCTGCCGATGGGGCTTGACAGGGGACCTGAGGCTGTTCCCCCCTCCCGGTGCAGGGCCGGGGGACCTGAGGCTGCGCCCCCCCCCTGCCTGGCGGGGCTTGACAGGGGATCTCAGGCCATGTCCCACACCTGGTGGGGCTTGACGGGGGACCTCAAGGCATGTCCCCCCACCCAGTCTGGGCTGGGGGACCTCAGGCCATACCCGCCAACCTGGCGCCAGGCCTGGGGACCTGAGGCTACGTTCCCTGCCCAGTGGGGCTTGACAAGGGTGGGACTGGCCAGGTCTGGATCTATCCCCATAAAGGGGGGAGGGGTAGCCGGGTCTGGGTCTCACGCGATTTTGAGGCGCATGTGGGTGGGCGGGGACTTGACTCTGGGTCCCATGGTGTGCCCCAGACTCTGACAGGAGGAAGGTTTTCATATACATTTCACTAATTTTCTTTCATCTCTGACACTTCTATTATAGAGAAAGGGCAAATAGCAATATTAAATTATTTCCTCTAATTAATCCCCTTTTAATGTGCACGAATTTCGTCACCAGGCCACTAGTGAAATAAAAATGTAAGCCCTCATTTTCTCCTTTCCCTTGCCTATACCTAATACCCAAAGATAATCCATATTAATAGTTTAAGGTGGATCCTTTCAGACATGCATTTGTAAATATATGTGGTATTTGCAAATCAAGAAGATGAATCAAACTGGTCCTGAAAATTAAACCAGAATATGGATCTTGAATGCTGTGAGACCTCTTTTTCTGTCTCTTGTCTTTCTTCTTTTTGTTATCAACTTTGTTTTTCCCTCTCACTAAAGACAGGCTTTTTGATTCCTCAGTTCATTTGAATGAATATGGCCAAGAGCAAGTCCAAAATCTGTAGGTCCTTAGAGTTTAACCAGACTATCCAAGAACCTTAGTCAATTCCAGATCCCAGGAAGAGGCTTCAATGGGCCTAGGGTGAGTCAGATGCCCTTTCTGGGGCCTGCAAGGAGGGGGTCAACTTGGGGCGATGATAAAGGGTGGGGGAGTCTGGTCATATAAAACTATAAGTATCCACAATGAGTTTGTTCCTCATTCCATGTTGGTACATTATTTTAAAAGACTGTATATCAGCCCATTGGATTTTAAAAGTACAACAGTATTAGTAGGCATTTACATTGTATCTAGTTTTTCATTACTAAGAGCAATATAGCAATGAACATACTTGTGTTTTCCTGAAATTACCTATATTATACATCATAGAATTTGAGGACCATAGGATATGTACATTTGAATTTGCCCACCAAAATGTTGTAGTAACAAATGACACCTCTAAATATACTGGGTATTCCCATTCTTTTTAGGCTCTGCCAATACATTGTTAAAAAAAAACAACAACCAAAACCTATAGATTTTTATTCACCTATCCTATCTAATAAAAGAGTAATGTGCAAATTGACCATCACTCCAACACACAAGATGGCTGCCCCCATGTGGACACAAGATGGCCACGACAAGATGGCCAGCAGGGGAGGGCAGTTGGGAGGGACCAGGCCTGCAAGGGAGGGCATTGGGGGTGACCAGGCCTGCAGAGGAGGGCAGTTGGGGGCAACCGGGCCTGCAGGGAAGGGCAGTTAGGGGTGAACCAGGCCTGTAGGGGAGAGCAGTTGGGGGGGACCAGGCCTGCAGGGGAGGGCAGTTAGGGGTGACCAGGCCTGCAGGGGAGGGCAGTTAGGGGCAAACAGGCTGGCAGGGGAGTGGTTAGGGGGTGATCAGGCTGGCAGGCAGAAGTGGTTAGGGGCAGGCAGGTGAGCAGTTGGGAGCCAGCAGTCCTGGATTGTGAGAGAGATGTTCAACTGCCTGTTTAGGCCCTACCTGGATCGGGCCTTAAATGGGCAGTCGGACATTCCTCGAGGGGTCCCAGATTGGAGAGGGTGCAGGCTGGGCTGAGAGACATACCACCCCCCCCCCCTGCACAAATTTCATGCACCGGGCCTCTAGTTTAACAATATTTACTGAGTTTGTTCTGTGCCAGGCTTGGTCCCAGGGCTTTGGGATTGTATCAGGAAGCAAAGCCCCGCCCTCATGGAGCAGGGACAATGACCAATTCAATGTAAATATTAACTGCTATGCAGAAAAATAAAGAGTAAAGTGGTTCATCTGGGCTGGTCAATACTAGGCAGACATCTGGGGAAACGGCACCCAGGCCTAAGGGAAGTAGCATGCCAGGCGAATTCAAGGAAAAGCAAGGATAGAGGCTAGGGCAGAGTAGAAAAAGATCTTAGGGTAGGATCTAGGGAACATCTTCACCCTGATTGAAAGCAGTTTGCGCTGTCTGTAATAATAATATTAACAACAATAACAAAAGGTCATTTTGCTATTCCAACCTCTCATCTCTATACTTTGTAAGATAACTGCCCGGGAGTTCACAACTCAACTGCTGCGTCATCTGTGGAGATCGCTGTTGCACAAGAATGAAAAGAAGGTAATCATTCATAACTCCGACCACCTGTGTATCTAAGTAAAGCCTAATTCATGCTGGTGACACTCGCCCGGAAACCTTCAAGACCCCACTTTTCCAGACACCCCGCCTTAGATGCTAGCAAGCCAGGCGGCGGCATAGAATAGCTGCGCCCCTGCGCAGTGGAGCTGCGAAGCTTGCGCACCCGAGGGTTCCGCCCAGCTCTCCAATGGGCGGGGAATCAGCTATGTGCCGGAAGCCGCCCCTGTAACGTTTGGGGTGGTGGGGGGCGGGAACGAGGCGCGTCGTAAAAGGTCGCGGTGGAACTTCCCTACGGTATAGAGACCTGGCACTTTACGGTGCCAGGCACTGCTGACCCTGGAGATGTCGGCTGCGGGTTGGGTGGATCCCTTGGGTCCTCCCAGCAGCTTTGCGAAACGGGTGCTGGTGACCGGGGGTGCTGGTTTCATGTAGGTAACGGCGTCGCTGGCCGAGTAGTGGCTTCCCGGAAATCCCAACCTTTTCCTGCGCCTCTGCTTGCTCTTGGCAGCTTGGGACCAGCTTTGGGTGTCTGATACGGGGAGAGTCTTAATGCATGACCGGTATCTTCCTACCTTCTTCCCTCTCCTGGCCTGAGAGGACCTGGTTCCTTTGTAACTGCGACTTCTTTAAAACGCCTTCCTTCCAAAGCAGAGGTGCTGGGTGCTACCCGCCCTCCTACCTGGCCTGAGATGCACCTGTCGCTCTTCTGTGTGCGCCCGTAATTGCAATAAGCTTCTCACCAGTTGCTTCAACGCTCCTTGACCCCCCCCCTCCCCTCCAATATACAGGTCTTGTACGTATAGTCGCCAAAAAATAAATTTTGGTAATGTGATAGGACATTTATTTATGCAACTGACTTAAAAATTCTCTGTTGGTACTAAACGTTTGCTGCCTCTTTCCCGCACACCCACAATCAACAAGTCCTCTCTCCCGACTTCCAAATATAACCCTAACCCTAACCCTTCCCCTTCCACCCTAGCCCATGTTACTTTCTTCTTTCCTAGACGACTGCTGTAGCCTCCTGATTGGTCATAATGCTTCCAAATCTGATTCTCACAAGTCAGTGTTTATTAAGTAAGCGTGCATAACTATTACCCCAATGATTCCTATCAGATTTAGAATAAAAGCCAGGCTCTCTACCATATCTAGAAGACTCTCACATGCCCAAGCACTACTTTTCCAATCTGATCTCCTGCTAGTCTACCCCTAGCTTTTCTGTGCCTGCCACACTTACCTCTTTCGTTCCCTGGAACACAGAAGGCTCCTTCCTCCTTTCTTGAGGCCTCTGCCCTTGCTTCCCCTTTGCTTAGGCTGTTTGCATCACTCAGTTCAGGTGTTTACTCAGACACCACCTCCTCAGGCCTTACCTGACCACCCCATCTAAAATACCCACTCCCTACTAACACACTTACCACTACCGGAAATGGTATTCTGTATTGTGTTTATTGTTATGTATTGTTTATTGCTTGTATCCCCACTTTAGAATGTAAACGGAATGAGGGCAGAAACTGCTGCTCTCTTAGCACCCCGAAGAATGCTCCTTTTATAAAGGTCTTCAGTAATTGTTGAATGGATGAGTGCATAAGTACAACAAGAAACACTCCCAATGCCTAGTGGAAGAAGAGGAACATGGGACTCTTTCTCCCAAGCCCAGTGGTCGGCAAACTGCGGCTCGCGATCCACATGCGGCCCTTTGGCCCCTTGAGTGTGGCTCTTCCACAAAATACCACGGCCTGGGCAAATCTATTTTGAAGAAGTGGCGTTAGAAGAAGTTTAAGTTTAAAAAATTTGGCTCTCAAAAGAAATTTCAATCATTGTACTGTTGATATTTGGCTCTGTTGACTAATGAGTTTGCCGACCACTGCCCAAGCCCATTAGCACATTAAATCTTCTCTTCTGATCTGAAAGGGACTTGGAGAAGGGTTCCAGCAGGCAGGGTTCACTTAATGATAACAGGAGCGTAGACATTAAAGGATGGTACTGGTATGAGAGTGCTGGTCCAGGAAGGGTATTTCTAGAAAATGCTATGAAAGGGCTGTTAAATACAAACTGAATGCAACATTTGGTCGAGGGCTGCCCTGGTTCCTGCCCTTGTTTGGTGTATATGATAAAATCTGGTGGATCATCTCACTGAGAAATGCCTCTGGTTCCACTTCAGGGTCCTCTGAAACCCAGGAGCCACTGTGGATATCTAATTCAGATGGTTTCAGCTAGCCTTGGAAACCTAGGTTTAGTCTAGGACCCCCTGATGTAGACCATCACATTCTTGTACTAAGAGATAGCAATTGCAGTAGGATTACATTGAGCATAGACAACTCCTATGCTCATACTAACTTAATTTTTACATAATTATACCTACGGTCTCTGAAAAGGCTCATGACAGTCCATTTGCATTGGCCACCAACCATTGTATTTATCATCCTGCTTTACTCCCATACTCAAAGCATGCATGGACAGATCATTTGTTTAAACTAATTTTTTCTTACACCCAGGACCAGTAAATTGTCTTCTCCATAGCATAAAGGGAACGTAAGGCTTTATATGTTGATACTATTGACAAAGTTAGTGAAAAGAGTGGGTGTGTATATATTCAGTGTAGTTATATTTCTTGTAAAAATTTAAGGATATCTTTCATTCGTTGCCTAATACTTGATAGCTTACAGTAACGTTAAAGAATTTATGGAAAAGATGAAATTTTCTACTAACATATACTTTTTTCTTATAGTGCATCACATGTGATTGTGTCTTTAGTGGAAGATTATCCAAACTATATGATCGTAAATCTAGACAAGGTGAGTTTTATAAAAATGAGTTCATGCACTGAAATGTATTTATATTTTTTAAAGTATTAGAATTTTGTCATGCTAATAATTTCATTTTTTTTAATCATTTTAGTAACTTAGGGGCCTGTAGTTATGTGTTCATGCTATATTTAATCTTAGTAATAAAGTCCTTTGAAACTTTTTCATTTATTATGATAGCCTATAAAGTAAAGGTTTTAAGAACAGTATTTTTACCCCCAAAAATATCTTCACCCTAAACTCAATATTTAGTATAATCTTGTGATTATTAATCTTTTTCTGAATTGGAATATTATGATTATTTGATTTTATAATTTGATTTTATAACTGTCATCTCATGGAAAACTATATATTTACTTTTTAAATTAAAATGTTATTAATTTAATTTTGAGAATTTTTATATAATAGTCAGACTCTCCCTAGATAATCTGAAAACCATGATTGGTAATCACTAATTTTTAAAAAATTGATTTCAGAGAGGAAGGGAGCGGGAGAGAGAGAGAGATAGAAACGTCAATGATGAAAGAGAATCACTGATTGGCAGCATCCTGCCTGCCCCACACTGGGGATTAAGCCCGAAGCCCGGGCATGGACCCACCTGGGAACCGAGCCCTGATCACCCGTTTCATAGGTAGACACTCAACCACTGAGCCACACCAGCTGGGCAGAGGAGATACCATGATTACTGAATTTTTTACTTTAAACACAAGTTAAAAAAAAGGTTAGTTACCTTTATTTCACAAATGTAATGGGAAAAATACGTAGTCAAAGAACAATCCATAAGTCCTAGAAATTTTTACCTGCCTTACTTTCATAGTAATTTTTTTCCCATCTCTATACCAATTTACCAGCAGTTAACTCAGAAAAAGTGTAATGAGCTATAATATCTGTAACACAGGTGTAATTGTTCTCAATCACTAATTCCTTTTCAGTAAAGAATAGTAAACTTTTCTAGCCACCAAGGGCTGGAGGCAAATCTGGGCAGGAAAATTTTTAAAAGGAGAGGTTTATAACAAGTGATTTTTTTTGTGTGTATGTGTGTTTTGAAACGATAACAAAATTACGTTTTTGTTTTTTACTTTTAAGATATCCGAAACTTTAAAAAATACAAAAAGCAAACACTTTAAGTAAAGATATGTTCTTGTATTACAATCAGAACATCTATAGTCTTTAAAATAAATTGATATTTTATAGGAAAAGCTATTATCACTTTTTGTATTGTTTCTCTACCCTTCTTTCCTCTTATTATAAGCTGGATTACTGTGCAAGTTTGAAGAATCTTGAAACCATTTCTAACAAACAAAACTACAAATTTATACAGGTATGAAAGTTTCTTATAATTATATAATTATTATACATTGCCTATTATTATACATTTACCTATTCAGACATTATATCTTTCTTCTTCACAAACTTGTGTAATATGGGCTTAGAAAGCATGCTAATTAAAGACCTTTTAGTTTCCAGAAGTACCACATGCTATAGAGAATACTACTTTTAGATTGATACCATATATAAAGTTGCATGTGATTTTTGGTACTTTGGCACATCTATGAGTAGCTGATTTAACTTACATGGTTTGTGACTTTTAGGTCCGCACTATCTTTCTTAACAAGGCTTTGCTGGGATTTAAGAAGATTGGTATAAAGTGGGATGTTACACAGGCCAGTCAATGGCCATACAGCCCGTTGGATAGTCTTCTCCCATGAAAGTTGATTGATTGGCTCTGGAAGGCTGATTCTTACTAGCCACTCTTTTTTTTTTTTTTTTTTTAATATATTTTTATTGATTTTTTACAGAGAGGAAGGGAGAGGGATATATAGTCAGAAACATCGATGAGAGAGAAGAACCGATCAGCTGCCTCCTGCACACCTCCTACAGGGGATGTGCCCGCAACCAAGGTACATGCCCTTGACCGGAATCGAACCTGGGACCTTTCAGTCCACAGGCTGACGCTCTTCCACTGAGCCAAACCGGTTTTGGCCTTACTAGCCACTCTTAAAGGAGTCCAAAGTATAAACCACAGAGCCAGGTCATTAATTTGCAAAGGCAGATTTTAATGTCAAATGCAACTCTTTATCCTATGGTTTATGTGGGTTTTTTTTTTAGTGATTCTATTTTAAAAAACTCTATTTTTAACCACATTTCATTATTCTGTTCTTCTGTATGAAAGTGTTTTCTTCAGTCACCAAAGAATTATTGAGAATACATATTTTTATTTTATTTTATTATTTTAAAAAATCTTTTTACCAGAGGCCCGGAGCACGAAATTTGTGCACTCTTGGGGGGAGGGGTCCCTCAGCCCGGCCTGCACCCTCTTGCAGTCCGGAAGCCCTCGGAGGATGTCCAACTGGGCCTAAGCTGTCAGTTGGACATCCTTAGTGCTACCGCAGAGGTGGGAGAGGCTCCTGCCACCACCACTGCGCTCCCCAGCCATGAGCCCGGCCTCTGGCTGAGCTGCGCTGCCTCTATGGGAGCTCATTGACCACCAGGGGGGCAACTCCTGCATTGAGCATCTGCCCCCTGGTGGTCAGTGCATGTCATAGTGACCAGTTGTTCTGCTGTTCCGTTGATTTGCATATTAGCCCTTCACTATATAAGATTGATTTCAGAGAGGAAGGGAGTGTGAGAGAGAGATAGAAACATCAATGATGAGAGAGAATCATTGATCGGCTGCCTGCTGCATGTCCCCTACTGGGGATCGAGCCTGCAACCTGGACATGTGCCCTTGACCGGAATCGAACTCGGGACCCTTCAGTCCACAGGCCCAAGCTCTATCTACTGAGCCAAACCAGCTAGGGCAAGAATACATATTTTTAGAACTAACTACACATCAGAAGTACTCTTACATTTACTTAGTTGTAATAAAATACATTTTTCAAAATGTCATTCCAATTATAATAATTACTTTAAATATATTACAATAATGGTTATCTTGAACTTTTGAAAATATGTTTAAAATTTGTCCTGTTAACATAGTGATCTTAGGTTGGCAAGAATGTTATGGAAAAAACCTAGTACAGTCCTCAGTAGTAGTTGGTACTCAATAAAATATTATTTTAGACATTTATTTGCAAAAATATTTTTGAATTGAATATTTTATGTCCTAGGATGTTGGAAAAAAAATACATCATTCATTACTGTACTTACTTGACCCCTCAGTTTAATTTTAAGCTGTTCTCTATTAAATTGGGGAGGGGAGAATGAATTCTTATCATTTTGTTGTTGTTGTTCATATAGTAAAATGGTTTTTACAAATGAGAAAGCTAAATGAAACTTAGTTTTTTCATGTTTGCTTTTATATAGGGTGACATATGTGATTCTCACTTCGTGAAACTGCTTTTTGAAACAGAGAAAATAGATATAGTACTACATTTTGCTGCACAAACACATGTAGGTAAGCATTATTTTATATTACAGTTATGAGGGGCAAATTATCTTTTCCAGTGGCTGTTTAGCCTAAATCAAAGTCCACTAATGGGGTTGAGCGAGTAGCTACTTAGTATGTGTCTTTGAGCAAGCATATACCATTCTCTACTAGAAAAACAAGCCAGGGGTCACTCTGTCATCAAGGTAATTGGTGCTTTTCAGGTCACTTTTTTTAGTGTAGATTGAAATGTAACCTTGAATGTTATCTTAAAAATACGAGTTTAACGAAAGTCAGCATAGGGATTACTTCTGGGGAGATGGACATTTAAACTGTATTTAAAAAAAATATATATTTGCATTGATTTTTTTTTTTTTTTTAGAGAGAGAGAAAGAAACATTGATATGAGATAGAAACATCAATCAGCTGCCTCTAGCACACACCCCGACTGGGGATTGAACCCAAAACCTGGGTCTGTGCCCTGACCAGGAATTGAACTGGCGACCTTTCGGTGCACAGGACGGTGCTCAACCAACTGAGCCACACTGACCAGGGCTCTATGAGTTTTTAATTGGATTTTTCTTGTAATCAGGTTGAGCATCTTAAGCTTCAGGACCTTTGTATTTATTGTCCAATCTATGTCTCTTCCCCATTTTACCATAGGGTTGTTATTTTTTATAACTTCTTTATAGATTGAATATAGTAACCCTTTATTTCTGATAAGTTTAAATATTTTCCCAGTTTGTCATTTGTCTTTTTAATTAGTAGATTTTTCTGTTGTTGTTTTTTTTAACAATGCAAGAATTTTTATGTAGTCAAATTTATCAGTTTCTTTTCTTTTGCTTCTGTATTGTGAGCCATAGTTAGGAAAGCTCCCCTCATTCCA
The DNA here is from genome assembly GCF_963455305.1 of Plecotus auritus. NCBI lineage: Eukaryota > Metazoa > Chordata > Mammalia > Chiroptera > Vespertilionidae > Plecotus > Plecotus auritus. Next base: position 46,770,425 of record NC_137772.1, read on the forward strand.
AGATTATAGAGAATTGATTCTTTAGAAGTGAATCCTATATAATAAAAGCCTAATATGCTAAATGTCGCTCGTCAGGTCGTCCATTCAACCAATCAAATTGTAATATGCTAATGATAGGCTAAGGCCGCTCAACCGCTTGCTATGATGTGCACTGACCACCAGGGATCAGATGCTCCGACTGGTAGGTTAGCTTTCTGCTGGGGTCCAGCTGATTGGGACTGAGCGAGATGGGCCAGACACACCCTGGAGCCTTCCTGTGGTCCCTCCCCTGCTGACCACATCCCTCCCTGGCCCCAATCATGCACTATTTAGGGTCCCTTGGCCTAGCCTGTGCCCTCTCGCAATCCGCCCTCTCGCATTCCGGACTGAGGGCCCCCTTGCCCCCAAGTGCACAAATTTCATGCACCAGGCCTCTAGTTTACGTATTATAAAATAATTTGTCCAATAGTTGTTGTTTTCAGCAATAACATGTTGAGCTGAAAAGCCCAGCCCTCTAGCTTCAACATGAAATTTCAAAAAAATTTTAAATTTAAAAATATTTTAAATTTAAATGTATCATTTTTTTAAAATTTAAATGTATATATTTTTTTTCTTATGGAATTAAAAGTGTTTCCTGCAAATTTAGCACTGATGGTTTTCTAGGCTCTAAGAATGTACAGATATGATGTAATTTAGGCTTAAAGAAATCATAATAGCCATGTGTTTTATGTTATTTTTAAAACTATTGCATTTATAGTGAATGAAGAGAAGTGAATAGAAACCTGAGTCTACCATTTGGTATTTGTTTTATCCCTTGGATGGAATTGTTCTAGCTTTCTCTCTTTTCTTTAGATCTTTCATTTGTACGTGCCTTTGAGTTTACATATGTTAATGTTTATGGCACTCACGTCTTGGTAAGTGCCGCTCATGAAGCCAGAGTGGAGAAATTTATTTACGTCAGCACAGATGAAGTATATGGAGGGAGTCTTGATAAGGTAAGCTTAGAAAATATATATTTCATCTACTTACCATGGACCTTGCAACAAACCTTAAATATTAAGACCTTCTCTGGGCTTTTTTTATCCTCTGATTATACATTACTTGTGGGACTCTCCAGTTCTCATTCCATTGTGCCTCTGTTCATATCACATAATGCCACTCCAATGGCAACAACAATACTCGCGGAAGAGATTTAAATGTAATATGACTGACAATATTTTACAAGAGAACAGCAGATTTCATCTTTTTGTCCAGTCTTATATGCATGATGAATGTTATTTGCATCAGCCAGGGCATGTGTAAATTAGGCTGCAGCATGCTGTCTGTTCACTCAGGAAAGCACCCTGGGATGTCAAGGAGTAAGTGTGAAATTATTGTAGAAACTGCAATTTGCTCTCCTTTTTTAATCATTTGTAAATGTCATAATTTTAATGCAAAAAATGGCTCCATTTTCCAGTCTATATTTCTCATAGTCATTAATGACCTCATTCTGTTTTGTTTTGTTTTGTTTTTACCAAAACACATGTGTAGTGAAAAAAATCATGTCATTTGGAAAAACTTAAAATGAGAAAAAGCAGACCCTGACCGCTTTTCAATCCACAATCCTACCTCTGTGAAGCAACCATTTTCATTTCTCCTGGCATTTTTTATAAGCTGAACTTCTTCCTTGTTGTACCTTGTCACCCTACATCTGATGTGACACAGTAGCCAGAATAATTTTTTAAATGTAAGATCATAACATTACTCTGCTCAAGGTCAGTTAATGTTGGCCTTCAAGGTTCCACATATTCTGGCCTCCCTCTCCAACCTCATTTCCCATTTCTCTCCCCTCTCATGAAGCTCCTTGTAGTTCCCTTGAACACGCTTCTGTCTCAGGGCCTTTGTACTTGCTGTTCTGCCTCTTGCCTCATTGGGTTGTTGTGAACTTTAAATAGGTTACTGCATTAAAGTGTGCAGAGAAATGCTTGGCACGTAGTTGGGGTTCATTAATGTCTTTTTTAATGTAGTGATTAACATTTCAAGTTTGTAATATATTTTCTGATTCCTCTACTTAGAAAGTATACATAGTACTTTTTAAAAGAAATTTATCTTTTTAAAATTAGGAATTTGACGAATCTTCACCCAAACAACCAACAAATCCATATGCATCATCTAAGGCAGAGGCTGAGTGTTTTGTACAGTCTTACTGGGAACAATATAAAGTAAGAACTTATTTTAATTTAAAACTCTTGAATCATTTTTCTTTGGACTTAGGTTAAAATGTCAAGTTAGCATTAGCAATATTTCATTTCTAGAGTAGAAGATACGTATTGAGAAAGGTTACATATTAAGGAATTTAAAAAAACTGATTTTCTATAGCGCATGGACAAAGTAGGACCTACTTCTTTCTTCTTGTTTAGTTCATCTTTTAAAGGAATGATTTGTATGTGTTTTTTTCTTACTTCAATAATAGGTAGAGTATTACAGCTAAAGTGAAAAGCCCTGTTCCCAGGAATCCTGGGAGTGAAGGAAGACAGAGGGAGGGCAGATTCCATTACCGCCTCTGTGCTCCTCTCTGCACAATTCACCTCTCGTGGCTCCTCAAGAATAGGAGGCAGAGTTCCCCGGGTGGCTCTGACAGTGTCAGTGGGGAGCCTTACCCAGTGTGAATTATCAGCTCTAATCCCCTACGTTTGGCTTCCCACTGATCTTTGGGAGTAATTAGGGCCTGGGTCAGAAAGGCAAGCCAAGGAATGCCTTAAGGTCCTCTTGCCTTTTGTGTTCCAGTAGCATTGGTCCTTTTCTCTTTCTTGGTAGGTTTTTTTTATTTGTAAGGGTTGGTACAACAGAAAGCCAATTTGAAGTGTAACATCTAATCAAACCTAGAGTCCTAGAGGTGGTCTCTGAAATAATCAGGTGGAAATTTCCTTAGTTTTCTTCTGTTGAACTTACAAATCTGCCTTCATCTATACTTGTCCTCCCCTTGTCCCAATAAAGAAAAAATTCCTCTTGAAACCTCTGTCTTTATCTGAATCCCATCCTCTCCTGTCTTTTCAGAAGTCTTACATTAGAAAAAAAAAAACCCCTTCACTCTGTCCTTAAGGTGTGTGGAATTATTTAGCCAAAAGTACCATATATTAAAACTGCTTAACTAGATAATTATTATTTTGGACCTTTCCATTATCTTACTGTCGAATACTCTTTAAGTTTCCAGTTGTCATCACAAGAAGCAGTAATGTTTATGGACCACATCAATATCCAGAAAAGGTACATTTTATTTCTAAATTCAGAGTGTTTTAGTGATTGTAACTTATAATAATCTCTCTTCAGTTATTTGTTCAACATTTATGTTGTAATTATATGTAATTTATAGATGCTATATAGGCCACATGCAGATTTCTGGTTTACTTGATCTCTGGAAGACTTGAGCTTAAGTCTTTTTTTTTTTTTTTTTTTTTTAATATATTTTATTGATATTTCACAGAGAGGAAGGGAGAGGGATAGAGAGCCAGAAACATCGATGAGAGAGAAACATCGATCAGCTGCCTCCTGCACACCTCCCATTGGGGACGTGCCCACAACCAAGGCACATGCCCCTGACCAGAATCGAACCCGGGACCCTTCAGTCCGCAGGCCGACGCTCTATCCACTGAGCCAAACCGGTTTTGGCTTGAGCTTAAGTCTTGACCTTACATTCATCAGCTGGGATGACCTTGGGCCCTTTGAGCATCATCCTTAGAATGAGGAGTAAGGATAATATTAGAAAGGATTTTGAGGAATCCAGTGAGATGATACACATGAAAATGCCTTGCACTTTTCAGGATTCCCAAGCACTGCTATCACGCTGCAGTTTAGACTCCTGGTTTGCAGTAAGACCAGTATGTCAGGCTATACATGAATGTAAAAACTAGTTAGGGAGTGATGTGGGAAGCTTAAACAGAAATTTATCTGAGACTCCACAGTGATGGGACTTTAGCATGGAATAAAAGCATTTCCAAGTGGGCAGAGACACCATACGAAATCAGCCATGCTAGTCCCAAGAATCCTGAACTGGAAATACTGACTTCAAAGTGCATTTTGGAAAGCAGGACTCCAAAGTCAGGGAGATTTAAAGAGACAGATGGTGTTGTACATTGATATTTGCTCAGTAAAGGCAAGAGGGAGTACTTTGCGTGTGGTAGAGCTTTGGCAAATCTGTTTTATCCTAAAATGTTTTATTCAAGTTTTAGGTAACTTGTCTGCGCTTAAAGTGTGCCCCAGAGAGACTGTGTACTTGAGGCCTTTGGAGAACATTGTTTTTTTCCTGCTACTATATGAAATCCCCAAATAGGTCACATTAGTGTCCTTGTCCTTTGATTCAATTCTCTCTACAGCACTTCTAGAGAGTGCAGTGTGTGGCCCCCGAGGATGGCTGGGGGATAGGACAACTAAGGTGTGGTCCCTGTCCTCACTTAGAGTAATAATTGAAGTGAACTGAGATAAGGGCTGGAGGGAGCGAAGAGACTGGATAAAAAATAAACAAAAGGGGAAAAAAATAAATTTATCTTTTAGTCATCTGGTTAACTGTTCTCCAACTCCTCTTTATTATTGCAGGCCTGAATGTCTTCCAGAAAGTAGTACAAATAGTGAATAAAGAAATGTAGTCTAAAAAAAAAAAAAAAAAAAAAAAAAAAAAAAAAAAAAAAAAAAAAAAAAAGAAATGTAGTCAGACCCTGCTGGTGTGGCTTAGTGGCTGAGCGTTGACCTATGAACCAGGAGATCAAGGTTTAATTCTCAGACAGGGCACATATCCGGTTGTGGGTTTGATCCCCAGTAGGGCACGTGCAGGAGGTAGCCAATTCTCTCTCATCATTGATGTTTCTATCTCTCACTCTTCCTTTCTCTCTGAAATCAGTAAAGAAAAAAATATATAAAAGGAAATGTAGTCGACCCTAGCTGGGTAGCTCTATTGGTTAGAGCATCATCCTGATACATTAGGGGTTGCAGGTTCAATCCCCAGTCAGGGCACATACAAGAGTCAACCAATGAATGCATAAATAAATGGAACAACAAGTTGATGTTTAAAAAAGAAATGTAGTCAAACATAGTTAATGCCTGTGTGATTGGTTCTGTATCATTAAGCCCACTTTTAAGTAACTATGCTCCCTCTCATCCTAAATTTAGAGTGAGTTTTTCACTTCCCAGCTGGTCGCATTAATCCGTTTGTCCAAAGGAAAGGGCCCTTATCATGATCTGCTGGTATTAATATCTACTTTGCTTAAGTTTTAGAGTATTTTATACAGTCAACAGAGTAGTGAGTTTTGTGATAAAAAAGCAAATTGTTCATGAAGACTTTCTGAAATTCTCCACTTTATAATATTATCTTATTTTCATATTTTTCTAAGAGATAACTTGTTTTTGTGAAATAGGAAGCTGTCTTAGAGTTCTTTTACTTATCGAAATTGTAATAGGTTTTTCTTGAACTCTGATGTATGTATATTTCTTAACAATAATAATGTTTTAATCTTATAATGAGCTTAGATTCATATTAATGAGTAAATTTCCAAAGTCTAAAGTAATATTTAAATATTCTTTTAGGTTATTCCAAAATTTATTTCTTTACTGCAGCACAACAGGAAATGGTATGTTATTATTTACCTTTGTACCCATATGTTTTTCTGAAATGTTGTGGAATTTCTTCTACATTTAGTCAATAGTTTTTTAAAAAATAACTATAATTTGTAATTCATCTTTATAATTTATTTACTAAGATAATTTCAGTTCTTAAGTGAAGGGACTAAGCAAAATACAAAAACAAAAAAACAACTCATAGACACACAACAGTATGGTTATTACTAGAGGGAAAGAGGGTTGTGGGGAGGTAGAAAGGGGGGAAAGGGGATAAATGTTGACAGAGGGAAAAAAATTTAGTTCTTAAATGATTTATCCTGGAACTTTCAGTTATTGCATCAAATTTGACATCTATCTTTATATAATTTTACTTTTTGAAAGGATTTATTTAATTCATTAAACTGTAGATAGTTCTTCAAAATAAATTTATGGTATACAATTGATGAATAAATATTTCTCAGAGGGTCACATATATTTGCCACTTTCCTACTGAGTACCCTCAGGAGGTTTGAAGATCATTTAAGAACTATGGATAAAATTTAGAAAAGTTGTGAAATTTTGTGTTTTCAGTAAAAGATTTCTAGGATCGCTTTGGGAATTGGCTTTTCTGGAGTTGTGCCCAATTGTTGCCTTACTCTGGCTTGGGAGAGCTTACTTTTTAAAATTTTATGATTTCCTTTTATTTAATCTTTTTAGCTGCATTCATGGATCAGGGCTCCAAACAAGAAATTTTCTTTATGCTGCTGATGTAGTAGAAGCATTTCTCACTGTCCTCAAAAAGGGGAAACCAGGTGAAATTTATAACATTGGAACCAATTTTGAAATGTCAGTTCTCCAGCTTGCCAAAGAACTAATACAACTGGTACGTATATGTTGTGAAAGAGTAGTGTTTTCAAAATTTAGTGATAGCAATGACTAATTTAGTCAAAATCAACAATTTATAGTTTATTCAATTGAAAGGTTAATAAATTATAAATAAAATTTATTATTATATATACCAGCAATTTTTGACCAGTGTGCTGCAAGAATTTTTAAAACATGTAATAATACCTAACTATTTAGTCAGGGGCACTGACCTCTTTTCAGAGCATTAGATTGAAAAAAAACAAACAAAAAAAAACAGACAACACAACAATGGCCATCTGGTGTGAATGGATAAAAATAATATCTATTTTTTTGTCAGATCAGCAAGAAATATATTTTTTGGTGTGCAACAGATTTTAGTAATTAGTTTATGTGCCATGAGATGTAAAATTACTGATGTATACTATCTATACATTACGATATGTCATTTGAAATTATATCACTCATTTAGTAACAGTTTTTCAGGGGGGAAAATCCTAGTATATTATATGTACCTACCCAATAAAAGATATATCTCAATTTTAGAAATATAAAGCTGTAAGTCTTAGAATAAAGGAACAATGATATGTAAATAATTATGATTATGAGTGTCTGTATATATTTGTGAACATCAATGATAAATCTCAGAATTCAGTAGAAAGGAGGACTGAGTGTATTGAAAAAACTGTTGTTTTCCTCTGCACTATTCTCAGAATTCTCTGTACTCCTAATGTGTGGGTTTCCCACAACAAACAATTGTCATTTACCATCTGGGTGTTCTATAGTTTAACTCAATTCTGATGTTATCTATCTGGAGATAGTATCAGATCCCACAGATTAACAAATCAGTCCCATAAGACTGTCCTCAGTTCAGATGCCATTTGTAAGACTTGGCTGTCACCTGTGCTTCTGACCAACCAGCTATAAGTTGGAGGTAATTTACTAGAGTGGCTCACAGAACTCAGGAAGCAGTTTACTGTCTAGATCACTGGTCTTTTACACAGGCTGTAACTCAGGAACAGCCAGTGGAGGAGACACATAGGGCAAGGTGTGAGGGAAGGGGTGTGGAGTATCCATGCTCTCTCTGGGCATGCCCCTCTCCTAGCACCTCCATGTGTTTAGCAGGCTAGAAACTCTCCAAACCTTGTCTTTTTTATTTATTTTTTATGGAGGCTTCATTAACTAGGCATGATTGATTAACATGTTGGCCATTGGTGATTAATTCAACCTCAAGCACTTCTTCCTCTCCCAGGTGTGTGGGGGGTGGGGGGGGGAGGGGGGGCCTGAGTTCTATCCCTCTAATCACCTGGTTGGTTCCCCTGGCAACCAGCCCCCATTCTTAGGGGCTTTCCCAAGATCAGTTACTAACATGACCTCTGGTGCAATTGAAAGGGGTTTATTATAAATAGCAAAAGACACCTTTATCTCTCATCATTTAGGAAATTCCAAGGGTTTCAGGAGCCCCATGACAGGAAAAGGGTCGACTACCAAACATATATTTCTTATTATAAATCACAATATCACAATGAGTAATAACCAAAAGCCAAAAAATTTTATTTTCTGCCATAGTATACAATATGTATTCTTTCGGAGCTTCAGGTAGAGTTTGGGTTATAAAGTACAGAAAGTCACTAAAATGCTGTTCATCTTAGTTGTCTCTCCTGCTTTGAGGAAGTTGTTTTCCTTATCTTTTGAATCCTCTATTGAAAACCATTGTTATTCTCTGGTCTCATTTTATAATTTGACTTAAAAGCCCTTTCCATTTTGACAGATCAAAGAGACCAGTTCAGAGTCTGAAATGGAAAACTGGGTTGATTATGTTAATGATAGGTGAGTAACAAATTAAAACGTTGGGGAAAGATTGGCATCTTAGGTACTCATAAAATTATAAAATATATGGAATTAACCAGAAACTAGTTTGTCCATTTTGAGTTTTCTACCAAAATATTTTTTTCTAATTATAAATGTCATAAGAATAAAGTGTAGCATTATTACTAACTAACTGTGTGATTTAAAAAAAGTTACTGACTTTTTCCAAGACAGGTTTCCTTGAGTGTGAAATAGAGAAAATATTATCTTGCTTTTTTAAAAATTATTTTTATTGATTTCAGAAAGGAAGGGAGAGGGAGATAGAAACATCAATGATGAGAGAGAATCTTTGATTGGCTGCCTCCTGCATGCCCCCTACTGGGGATTGAACCTGCAACCCAGGCATGTGCCCTTGATCAGAATCAAACCCAGGACCCTTCAGTCCACAGACCAATGCTCTATCCACTGAGCCAAACCAGCTAGGGCTTATCTTGCTTTTTAAAAAGTATTTTAAGCTTCAATTATAATATAAAGTACCCAACCCAGGATATGGAACACAAGAGTCCTAATAAGCATTCATTTATTCATCAAACATTTAGGTATGACCCACTGCATGCATACTTAGATTGTGCCGAAATGAGAAGATAAGCCACAGTGAGTGTTAGGTATCTGGGATTATAGATGATTTAAAAAATATATACACTTTATTTTATAAATTTTCTATGGTCATGTCATCAGGGAGAATTTTTTTTTTTTTTAATTTGAATTATGGTGAAGATGCATGGGCACCCATTATTTCTCTTAGTATTTAGATTTGTAAATGTATTTCCACAGTGTCATTTTAAATCTGTTTTGTTTCCCAAGACCGATCAATGACATGAGATATCCAATGAAATCAGAAAAAATACATGGCTTAGGATGGAGACCTAAAGTGCCTTGGAAAGAAGGAATAAAGAAAACAAGTATGTTATGAATTGGTCATTTGAGGGATGAGGGTTGAGAAAAATTTAAAGAAAAAGTGGTTTATTTTTGGAACACTACAAATTCAGTAGAATATTGTGATGAATCATTTTTACTTTTCAAATTGTTACATTTAATGTATTTCTAGCAATAGTACTATATTTCCTAAGCATCTTGAATTTCATAGATTAACTTCTGATCAGTCTTCCTATATCTTTTTAGCATTTATCAGCTACTTATTTCATTGTTTCTCAGGTACACAATTTTTTACTTTTTTTCATATCCTTGAAAGGTATGTGTTTTTACAATCACTAGCATCTTAAAATTATCATTGCAACGTTTTTCTTTCTTAGTGGCATGTAAAATAATGGTCCATCTTAGATTTGATGAAATATAGATACTTACAGTCTTCAAGTGTCTTGAGTCTTTTTATTTTTATAAATATGTTGATTTCAGAGAGGAAGGGAGAGGGAGAGAGAGAGATAGAAACATCAATGATGAGAGAGAATCATTGATTGGCTGCCTCCTGCATGCCCCCTATTGGGGAATGAGCCCACAACCTGGGCATGTGCCCTTGACAGGAATTGAACCTGGGACCCTTAGGTCCTCAGGCTGATGCTGTATCCACTGAGTCAAACCAGCTAGGGCAAATGTCTTGAGTCTTTTTATATTGAAACAAATAAATAGGAAGCAAATTGAATATGTATAGAAATATCTATTAAAATAAGTATATATAAAGTTTGTGTATATATGTTAAAGTTCTACTTAGAAATGTACTAATGAGAAAAAATATGTCCAAACATAAATTCTTGATTCAGAGCTTAAAATACAAAATACTTGTGTTAAATTTTAAAAAGCAAATTCAAAGATAATTTATCTTTTTTTAATTAAAAAGCTTTACTAATAGTATAGCAACATAAAATAATTTCACATAGTAACAGAAGGAAACTCACATCATTTCTCTATGCCTGTAATGTAGTATTCTACATTTACATGAATAAAATACTACACCTATTTTCTGTAACTTTAAAACTAATGCAAATGATTTATCTAATTTCCCGCTGAATTTCTTAAAATCAGAATGTCTTAGACACTTTCACCAGCAAATTAAACATTGAAGCACTTTTGAAGTTAAAAAGAAAAAAAATAGTTGATTTTTAAATCTCAATTTTTGTTGATGAAATATCTTCTGATTAATGTCAGTTCAAAATCAGATTGTCATTAGGCAGTCCTTGCCTGCTCATAAGCTGTTGGGCAAGACTTTTCTTACTTAGCAGAACTCAGTATATTTTGGTTAACTGATGTTTAGTTTTTTAATTTTTATTTTTGTCTTTTTTTCCCCCTATCAGTTGAGTGGTACAAAGAAAATTTTGACAACTGGAAGAATGCGGACAAGGCATTAGAACCCTTCCCAGTACAGCCACCGTTTGTATAGTCAGGACAGTTTTTGGAAAAAGAAGAAAGTTATCCTACCTCGACAAGATGCACAATCAAGCGACCAAATGAAGTTTTTATTTTTTTAAATTTTTTATTTGGAATTAGATTCATGACTTTTTGTATAAAATCCAAATGCAAAATTCCTCAATCTTTAGAAGAGTTTCAGTATTGGCATAGGATTTAAGTATCAAAATTCTTTCAGGAAACTTTTCTGAATTAGGAACCAGTAGGCATAGAAAGACTCCTTCATAGGAATGGGCAGAAGGAGGCATTGCCTGGTTCTGAGAACAAGGACAGTATTAGCTCGGCCGATGACAGCTTTGCTGGCACTGAACTCAGTCAGCCTCCCAGCCTTTTCCTGCCTAGAATGTCTCTGAAGTTCTCATTTTCAGGCAAGTAGGATGAGACGTATGCCCTAACTCATCTTTTTTTTTTTTTTTTTTTTTTTTAAGGTATAATATTGTGCTATAATTGCTTTAAAAATAGAACAAAATAGAAGCACTTTTTAACTTTTGATAATTTTGTAACATGAAGTTAAATCTTTTTTAAAAGGACATAGTTTTTATATTTTCAAAGTCAATCATTGAACTATGTATAAGTAACCTTGTATCAGAAATTTTATCATGTTTAAAATGATTTTATTTATAAAATGATCTATATTTTAATGTATTTAATATAGAACATGTTCGTTTTTTTTTTAGTAATGAATGTTTTTATTTTCCTATAGAAGAGTTTTTAAATACTTAATTATGTATTTTTAATTCCTTTCTCCCCTAAAGACTTTAAGATTATTTGAAAATGTAACTGATTGGACATTGTGTTGAGAAAGGGAAAAGAGTCAGAGAGTGTGCCCAGCTTTCTGGGTTCGGTGCATGATTGATGGTTGTTTTCTCTGTGAAGTAGAAAGCAAGGTCATTAACCCAGAGGTGGTGAGGGAGAGGGAGAGAAATGGAGTGAGGACCTTGAGAGTGTGGAGATTGGGCAAAGAGTAAGCATATCCAAGATTAGAGGATTTGCCAAACAGAAATCAAACGCAAACTGAAGTTGAATACTTGTAACTTCAAAATTCTGAGATAGGTAAAAATAGTTAGATTGAGCCAGAATTGGGAATAGTATGAATCAGGTCGGGCAGAAGGACTAGGGAGTGAGATTAACTGAAATGATGCTCCACAGGTCTTAGTTGTGTAGGGAAGAAATGCCTCTTGGAGGTAGCCTGTAGAAAATGGAGGTCAGGAGCCAGGTGTAAGGGAGGTTGAGGTGAAAGTTCAGGGAGGCTAGGAAGTTACAGGCACAAATGGGACCACCTGAGCAATTGTCTGTGGTGGAGTTGGTCATTGAGGGCAGATGACAAAATAAAACACTTGCTGTATCATTTGTTCTGTCATTTGTTCTTACATACATTTTTGTGTATACTTTTGTTTTCAGTTTTAATAGACTCACTTTATTGTTTGTCTAATCTCAGAAGATGACCTTGACAGACATTAGGAACATAGCATAAAAAACCAGTTTGTTTTTAATGTAACAAAGTGTTAAAAAATTAATGCTCCATGTCATATGTCACAAGGGAAATGCAAATTAACATAACAATGAGATACCACTGCACACCTATTAACCCAAAATCTGGAACACTGACACCAGCAGATGCTGACAAATGATTCCACTTATATGAGGTATATAGAGTAGGCAAATTCAGGGACATAGAAGGTAGAGTAGAGGTTAACCAGGGGGTGGGGGCTAGGTGGAGAGGGGAAGAGGGAGTTAGTGTTTAATGGGTGCAGAGTTTATTTGGGAAGATGAAAAAGTTCTAAAAGTGATAATGGTGATAATTGCACAACATTGTAAATTGCTAATGCCATTGAATTATACACTTAAAAATAGTTAAGATATAATTTTTGTTATGTATATTTTATCACAATAATTTAAAAAATATGTGTCCCCAGACCAACTGCATTGGAATCAGTTGTTAGAAATGCAAATTCCTGGGCCTCATCTCAAACTTGATTGGAATCAGAAACTCTGTGGGTGGGGCCTACTGATCCTGATGCACCCTAACATTTGAGAACCATTTCACTATGGGGAAATTAGGCTAGAGAGGAGTGGTGGCCAGCTCATGGAGGGCCTTGTCTGCCGTGAAAACATTCTTGGACTTTATTCTGCCAGCAGAGAGCTAACTCAACATTTACCGTAGAAATTGAAATTGTTAGATTTGTGGGATTTATCGATTTCCTGACTTCAAAAAGAATATCCATTCATTGCAGAAAGCTTGGAAAACTAAGTAAAAAAAGAAAATCACCCATGACCTACCACTGGAAGATAACCCCCGTTATTGTTTAGATGGATGGTCCTCATTTCATTTATTGAAATATAAACATATATATGTATATTTCTAAAAACCAAATATGGGGTTATAATGTATATACTGTTTTAGAGTCTGCCTTTTTTTTTTTTAGCTTAGAATATATCATGAGTGTTTTTACATGTTATGAGATCTTTTGCCATTTTTATTGATAGCAGAACTACATTTCTTTAAAAAAAATATTGATTTCAGAGAGAGGAAGGGAGAGGGAAAGAGGAATAGAAACATCAATGATGAGAGAGAATCATTGATTGGCTGCCTCCTGCATGTCTCCCACTGGGGATCAAGCCCACATCCCGGGCATGTGCCTTGACCAGGAATCAAACCGTGACCTCCTGGTTCACAGGTCGACGCTCAACCACTGAGCCACAGTGGTCAGGCAGAATTACATTTTTGATAGCTTATTCTGGTAGCAGTATGGAACATGAGTTTAAGGAAAGCAATATTGAGCTCCTGCAGAGATTCAAGTTATGAAGCCATTGCAGTAAATCAGGCTAGCAATGAGAAGGCCTAAAGCACAGCACTGTAAGGAAGGGGTAGTATGGAGGACAGATGTGAGAATGCTTGAGGTTAAAAAACTTCACTGATTATATGTGGGAGGTGAACTTGACTTGTGTGGTACTTTAAGATTTTTAAGTGTTGCACTGTTAAGAGTGGAGAATGGTCAATTACATTTAGCAGATCTTTAGAGATCTGTGGGAGACATCTAACAAACAATCAGACATGACTCTGAAGCTCAAATTGGTGGGCAGGTCTCGAGATCTACAGATCCAAACCGTGTGGGCCAAAGTAGGTTTATAGTTGTGACATTCTTTTGAGTTAAAGCTATTATAATCATCATAAACTGCAAGTCTTTTTCCATACGAACAACTGTATTTAGGCATTAAATGGCTATTAAAACCCTGAGAATGGATTAAAATCTCTCCAAGGAGGTCACAAAAATGATGATGGGTGTCATGATTCACAAACAAACCATGAGAAACACCAAGGTATAAGTTTTAGGCAGAGAAGCCAGAGAGATTAAGAAGGAATGTTTAAACAAAATAATAAAAATAGAGGAGCAGCAGAGAACAGGAGGAAATAATACCACAGAAGCCAAAGGGATAGACATTCAGTAACAAGTAGGTGGCCAGCTGAAGATTAGTAAGGTAAAGACAAAAAACATCTCTTCCTTTTGGCAACACAGGCAAAATATCTAGAGTCCATTTATTGGAGTGTAGGAGAGGAGAGCATCTAGATAATAAAAATTGAGGAGTGATTATGAGACATCAGGGAATAGAAAACACCAGGTGACCAGAAAGCCAAGTTAAGACCACATGGCCAGAAGGAATGCCAGATAGGCTGACCTCAAGAATGTCACCACCCCTCCACTCTCTACTCAGAAACACAGAGATAGCTGATTTTATCTCCTTCTAACTGGGAGTGTTGAAGCCACTGGCCTGCCTGCACAATTGATAAAGGTTTGACAGGAACACCTTTCTAGGGTGGCAGTGATGAACCATCTGCCATCTTGTCCCCACAGCAAAGGCGCAAACATAGTTTGCAATGCAGATGGAAAAGGAAAATTCCGCAAGCCTGCCTTTCCTAAAAAGTATGCCCTTTCACAAAAACCCACCTTGTCCCCAGCTTAATAAAAGCAGCCAAGCAGAGCCAGCCCCCGAGACAGTTCAGGGGACCTTCCTTTCTTTCCTCTGTGCTGCCTCCCTTGTTAAGAAGCATTGCTGTGTGATGATGTTTCCAGCATTCCTTTCTGAACCTCCTCACTCACATGCTCTCTCTGGATATCCTCAATCCTCATCCTCCTGATGACCATGATGCCCACACTTCGTTTTCCTAGCACCTACATTTTGTTCCTGTATTCTACACTCTGAGCAACTTTTCCCCCTTTCCAAAGCCAGTAGCTTTGAGGCCATCCTTGACTCTTCTTTCTTTACCTGCTCATGTTTAATTATAAATCCTACAATTCCTCCATAACCATCTCTGAATTCTGGTGTCTCCTCTTCAGCTCTCACTCACTGCCACTGCCTTAGTACTTAACTGTGACACCCTCCAGCTGGTTCCCTGCCTCCAGACCCTCTCCACTCAGACCTTTCCTTTATACTTCCCCAGACTTGTATTTATTTTTTAATTTTTAATCTTTTATTGTTGAAAGTATTACATATGTCCCTCTCTCCCCTCCCCCCCGCTGCCATTGACCTTTTCTAGCCCACCCAGACTTGTATTTTTATAAATCAAACCACTCCCTGACATAGAAAATACATTTTGGTTCCCTTTTGCCTAATGCTTCAAACTCTAAAGGGTTACCATACCCAGGCTCCCTGCTTCCTTCCAGCTCTATCCTCAGCTGCCCTCACACATGGGCACCCTGGCCTCCTCAGGATGCTGGGCTCTTCCAAGCCCTTTGAAGGCCCTATTCCTCTGCACAGCTATCTGTCCATTCAAAAATGCACCTTCCTCTTTGTCTGAATAACTCCTGGTCAATCTTCAAAACCCAACCCAAATGTCACCTACTCACCAAAGTTGGCCTCACCTGCAGCTGTTGACATTCTGCCTTCTATATTACCAATAGATTTTACTCGGAGATTCATCTGTTTATAGGTTTGTGTGCCCCACTAGACTTGTTGCTCCTGGGAGTATAATCATCTCTGTACCCCAGGACCCAGACACTCAGCATCTCTATTCACTTGTGGGGTTTTAAAGGAGCAGATTATCTGTCACTGTCTTTTTGTCTCTCTCAGTTTCTCTCTGCCCCTCTTTCCACACAAACACATCTGCTTTTCCACCCACCCCAGGCAGAACCCCACGCTTCTTCACACTCCACTGACCACATAAAACATACTTTCTTCCTTGAACTTCACACTTGAAGAAAGAGGTAAACCAGTTTCACAAGTCTTATGCTTGCTACTGATTTCACTTATGTTTTGTTGTTTAGAAGGACTGATCTTTAATCCTCACTTTGGTGCTTCTTTGTGGAAACTTCTTTGAATAATTGTTCTTTGATCTTTGCTTAGCTTTAATAGTCAGTGTTTCTAATATTGTGTTTATAGCTAAACTCACCATGCTTTAATTGACACACTCTTAGACAAGCTTTACCCAATGGTGGAAAATATTCTGTTTAACCAATGTAATCTTTCTATCCTACATTGGGAAAGTAGATGGGGGTGGGAGGAAGGCAGGAGAGAGTAAAGTGGGGAAAGGGGGCTTAATGGTGATGGAATGAGACATGGGGTGGTGAACGCAATATAATATACAGATGATGTATTATAGAATTGTACACCTGAAACCTATATAATTTTATTAACCAATGTAATTCAATAAAAAAAACCCAGAAAGTAGGAAGCTCCTTTTTATCATTTTGACTTAATTAGGTCAATTTTAAAGAAGCAAAAAAGCAATTTTAATTCACAGTTTCCCTCTCTTGGCTTTAAACTGCTGGAAAACCTTGCAATGAAAAGTCTGTTCTAATAACAGTTCTGTGCTTTGCTTAATCCCTTAATACTGACTTGACTTGGAACACTTAATGAAGATCACGGTGAGAAACAGTGATACGGGTAAGAGAGGAGGGAAAGCACATTTTCAGGTTAAAATGCTGCATAAAAATCACAGAGATGAGAAATATTACATGAAATAGGCCAAATAAGCCCTTGAGAAACATCTTTCTATTTCTAGCAAATTTAAAAACTTTGATGAATGGTTCTGCAGTTCTGCCCTTCACATTTTTTAATAGAATAAACTTAGGTGAAAATATAAAGCAATTTTTTTTTGCTCAGGAAAAGCCTCCACAGTAAAATGTACATTATAGCTTATTGGGATGTTACATATCAAGTGTCAATTCCATGTGTTAATATTTAGAAAACACCCATTTCCCTAAGATTCATCTGCTATTCTGCAGGCTTTCCTTTTGCCCTTGTAACATTCTAAAGAAGTATGCTACCTCTGACTTTGCAAATATCTCAGCTATCATAAAAAAAGTAGTGTACCACACAGCTAACATCAAATCAGTTTAAAATTCTCAGGAGTTAAAAGTGTGGTTGCTTAAGTTAATGGACTAATCAAACCATAGTTTTATAGGGTGTTTCTGCAATATTCTAATTACTGCAATCTGATTTTCCTTAGTAATTGTGAAGGTCAAAACTGAAAGCCTGATTCAAGAAGGAAATTAAAAGTTAATAATAAAAGACAAAGGAAGACATTTCTATCCCGAACATATGTCATGATAGATTGAGTTGACCTTGTAAAGTTAAAGGTTTTTCTGTAAATCACATTGGAGTTGACTACAACTACTTCACACACCACAGACCAGATAAAACATACTTTCTTCCTTGAACATACTTTCTGGGAAATTGTGTCCCAGTCTTTGAAACAGTATCATTTCATTTAATTGTGTTATTTTTCAGCAAAGGTGCTTCATGATATATTAAACAAAAAATCATATTTATGCATATTTTGATGTTATACCTCTGTAAGGCTTTCATGTGAGTAAGAACAGAAATAAGGGAAAAAATCCTTTGTCAGACCCCATGTCCTGATTTGGTGATTCCAAAAATATGGTCCTGGTACATACAGGACAAACTTTAGCAACTGATGGACAAATGGGCTATTTGGACTGATTGTGGATTTGGTGAAGAACCTCTCTATTCTCACAAAATATATTCCTGTTCACATTCTGATGCCTAAAAACCCATCAATAAGAAACAAAGGTTTTCACTATGTAGTGGAAAATAGCATTACAATTCAGAAATTCCTTGGATCTGTGACATAAGGCTCATATTTATCTTTTCTCAAATGTCATTATAAAAAATTAAAACAAAAATTAAAGGGCACATTTCTTCACCTAGATTGAACAATTGTTAATATTTTGCTGTATTAATATTATTCATATGAGTGTGTGTGTGTTTATGTTTGAGACATTTTAAAGTGAGCTGTAGACACCATGGCACTTCAACACCAAGCATAGATAGCCTAAAATCCATAGCATTTTCCTACCTACATAATTATAATGCCATTTTCATACATAAGAAAACTGGCAGTCATTTCCTGACCACAGGAAGCAGCAAGGTTCTACTCTTTTTTCTCACCCCATCCCACCCATTTACTGAAGTCCTCCAGAAAAACTCTGGCCGGGCTTTGCTAGGAAGACGGGGAAGAATGGTAGAGAAGAGCTGACTGTTGTGAAGACTCCTGGGTAAGTGTGACGTGGATCAGGAATTGGCCAATGGCGAGACAGGAAGGTGTGGTAAGGGATGAAAGAACAGGACTAGAGAAGTGATGAAAGCAGTGACAGTCAACAATATGAGGTTCCTGGGAGGTTGGAGGGGACTCAGGGCCAAATAGCACAGGTGCCTCTCTGTCTTGGCCTCCTTTTTTGAGCCTCTGGTCATTTAACACTACCTTGTGCATCTTCACTGAGGAAAAAAAAAAGACTAATTATTTCTTGTTTCTGGCATTTAAAAAAATAATCAAGGGTTTAGGAAGCTCCTGCATTACATTTATTTTGTCTTATTTCTTTGAGTGAATAATCAGACCTTATCCTTTCATTGCTGGAGAGGGGTGGGGTAGGGAGTTGGGCAGGGATGCAGTTGGGAGGCTGGCCCACTTCATTAAAAAAGAGAAGCAATTAAGTTGACGAGAATTTAAAGAGTGTGCAAACTGCTGAAATTCAAGCTCTGGAATCCAAGTTTTTGGGCCTTGAGGCCATCGTGCAGGGTCCACATGATTAATTAGGCGTTTGCTTGATGGATTTGGGAGGATTGGATTAGGACATATGAAAAACTTGAGTATAATTTACTTAATTGTTTCTGGCCTGGTAAGTAGAGGCTTTATATCGATGTATGTGATTCAACGAAAACAAAAAACAATAAGGTCTTTGTTGACTTGTGATTTAATGGCTTTAAATAAATGAACTTCTTTTGGATCAATTTAGTACACTGATGATTTTGCAATCTATTAACTTTTTTATACTTCTCCCCCTAAGTTACAACATTAACATATAACTTTGAAGAAATCACTTTATATCCATCAAGCAAAGGTATTATTTTTTGTACACAGAGAATTTCAAATGTGTAGACTTGCCTGTATAAAAGCTGAGCCCTCAATACCAGATTCTAGTTGAGGATTTAGACTCTCAAGCCAATTTTTAATTGAAATAAGGTCTTTCTTAAAAAATATATATATATATTAGGAGCATTTGGTGCAAGCTAAAGAATGTTCTATAGGTCAGCAGTCAGTTCTGCACTAAACTAATTGTGAAACTACTATGGTTGGAATTGTGACACCTCCTCCCCCCAATTCATATGTCAAAGCCCTAACCCCCAAAATGATTGTATTTGGAGATAGGGCCTTTAGCAGGTAATTAAAGTTAAGGAGCTCATAAGGATAGGGTTCTAATCTCTCTCTCCAGGCACATGCATCAGGGAAAGGTCCCTGTGAGCACACAGTGAGAAGGTAGCCACCTGCAAGGCAGGAAAAGATTGCTCACAAGGAACCTAATTGGCAGGCACCTCGATCTTGGACTTCCCAGACTTCGAACTGTGAGAAAACAAATTTCTGTTCGTTAAGCACTGTCCTCCTCTCCCCTGAAGGTTTATGGTGGTTTGCTATGGCAGCCCAAGCCAATCTTAAGCAAGACAATAACCGTGATCAAGTTGTTTATAGCATCTCTGGCCTCAGTTTCCTGGTATGTAAAAGTTGTGGGTCAGACTAAATAAACCCTAAGTTCTTCTCTGTCTCTAGCATTACTTTGATTTAATCTGAAATTTTCTGGCTCCAGAAGGACATCAGTTAAGTGTTTTGTTTTGTTTTTAAATTCTGACTTTCCAATTTTTATAAAAATTACAAAATGGTACAAAGAAGCTCCATCTTTCTTTTATCCAGATTCAACAACTTGTAATATTTCCCCCCATTTACTTTCTCATATTCTCTTCTTTTCTTTTTCTGTGTGTGTATTTGTACGCAAACTGTTTTATTTTTCTGAACCACTTGCGAGTAGATGGCAGATTTGATATCTCTCTGTTCCTGAATACTTCAGTATGTATTTCCTAAAAACAAGAATATTTTCATACCTAACGATGGTTGCCAGTTTTAGGAAATTTAACACAGACATGAAACTTTTATGTAATCTACAACCCATGTTCCAATTTCTTCAATTGCCCCAATAATATTCTTTAAGGCATTTACCCCTCCCCACAATGGGAACCAGTCCAGGATCACATATTGCATTTAGTGATTATGTCTTTTTAGCCTCTTTCCATCTGAAACAGTTCTTTGCTTTTCTCAGCTCTTTGCTTTTCTGAATTTAACAACTTTAGTAATACAAGCCAGTCATTTACCAAAATGCCCTTTATTTTGGATTGTTTGTGTTGCCTCCAGATTAAATTCAGGTTACGCATCCCTGGCTGGACCATTACGTAAGTGACAAAGTTGTGTCCTCTCCAGGTAATCACATTAGGAGGCACATGATATCTGAATGTCCTTCATTGGTGATGTTAATCTTGATGACCAGATCAAGGCATTGTCCAGCTTCTCCACTGTATAGGTTCTATTTCCCCATGCAACTATGAAGCAATATGTGGAGAAGCACTTTGAGACCATGCAATGATCCTGCTCATCATATAACTTTCCCCCCAGACTTTGCATCCATTGATTATTCTTGACTGAACCAGTCTTTACTATGATGCTTGGAAAATGATTTCCAATGCCACTACACTCTTCACATTTATCAGTAGATGCAAGTCATTCACCCATAAGCCAGAATTATCAGTGTCCCTCTCCCTCTGTTATTGTGCTCATAGATATTTGTTTTATTCAATAGGCAAATAATCTATTACTTTCCTTATTTATTTTGTTGCTCAGATTGTCCTAAATTTGGCCACTGGGATTCCCTTCAAGCTGGCTCCTATGCATTTTTATATATTCCCATGTTGTTGTTTTTTTAAACACTTGAGAAATACTGATTAAAATCAGAGGCAAATCAAAGTAAGTGCTATTTTTGTGTGCTGTGGGGTCCTGGAGGCAAAGTTAAGGACAAATTATCAGTTGACAGCAACTCAAAAATGTATTAGATGTTATAACTATATACAACATATTCTCTTTAGTGGTTTTAGTCTCAGGTCTTCTCATAATTAGTTTTCATAGTCATCATAGGTAATTAGACTGGAATTGGCTGAAATCCATGGGCTAATTTGCGGCCTATGTAAAACTGCTTTCAATATGGAGTCTTCTTCAACGTCCTTCTCCTTTGAATGCCAACTTCTTTCTCATCTGTCTCTCACTGTGACGTATCTGCAGGTTTTCACTTTACTGGAGCCCTTGGCACATGGTCTCTGTGGAGGTTCTGATGGCTCTCCTTGCCTCTGCAGTCTTGCTGAGCAAAGCCAGATTTTCTCCCAAGCTCAGTAATGATTTTCATTCTTACTGTCAACACTAAGGCACTAAGCTAGAGGTTTTCAAACTTTCTCTGTTCCTAATGCTCAGTGTCTCAATAATCTTTTCCAATGCTCCAGGCCAAAAGAAATACCAAACTTCCTTTCATATTTATTTAAAAAATTTTAAAATCCTCACTTCAGGACATGCTTATTGATTTTATTTTATTTTATTTTTTATGCTTATTGATTTTAGAAAGAGGGGAAGGGAGATACATCCACATCAATCGGTACATGCCTTGACTGGGGATTGAACCCGCAACCCAGGTATGGGGAGACACTCCAACCTACTGAGCCACATTGGCCAGGACACGAACAGTTCCTTTTATTAAGTGCTCAGGCTCAAACAACTCAAGTATTTATGTCCAACAATTTTGTAATTGTTTGGAAAAAATTATACACATAAATGGAAAGAAAAATTCTATTTTTATGTTATTTATAAACATCATGATTTACCAATGGGATGTGTGCACCCTGTTGCTCGTGCACAATTTCTCCAGCCATGGAAGCAGACTAGACACCGCCACTCTTATTTCCTTTACACATTTATTTTCACAGGCAATTGCTTTTTATCATAACGGCTGAAAACCTAGCTTCCCAAAGAGATAATGTCACTGAAAGAAATGTAGCGTTATCTATGGCTGAAACTATGAGCTACCTAGTAGGTTGTGCAGCATCCCGCAGATGTCCAATATCACTGTATTTCCCTCAAAAATGTACCCATGCAGCACTGTAGCACCCCATGGCACCTGGCTGCACAATTTGGGAATTATGACACCACGCCCAGGAAAAAGTCTCCTTTATAAAACAGCAACAAATATTGTGCTGATGTTAAAAATCTTTTCACTAATGGTGACATAGTAGAGTTCATTATGTAGAACAAGCTGTGGCTCTTTTTCACAGTTTGTAAATTGGGTGATCACATCGTTATTTTCCAGTCGTTCTAGGATATTTTCAAGAGTACATATCAATATTCAGAGACAACAGATGTAAACAAGGACTGTTCAGGGCAAACAGTAGCGTGGCCACCCAGTTAATCCATGACATACATCACAACACTTACATTCTGAAATTCACCTTTACAAGTGATCACTATTACAACCTAGTTTCTATTATATTGTCATTGGCCAAAGGATGCTACCACATTAGATTGTAAAATATGAAGTTTATTGGTTATGTTCTTCCTTTTCTTACCTCTCCGATCCTTTTTCCTCCGTTTCCCCTCAGACCCTGGACCTTTTCTTACCCCCCTACTCACACCCCCAATCCCTTCAAAACGTACCGGGCACTTGCCTAGTCACCCAGGTTCAAGTCTTTCCTACACTGTTTTGAAGAGAATGTGAAAGGTAGCTACATTCATGTCGCACAAGAAAGCCTGTAAAAGTCATCTTTTCTTATCTCTTTCTTTATGTATGACGCGCACAGGGCAGATGCTTCGAATTTCTCCTTCTTTCACTCCAAGCCCACCAAAGCCTTCACAGATCACTACCGTCCCCAAGTTCCCTGGTCCCCTTCCCCTCCTTAGCCAATACCTTCTTTTAAATCTCAAGCTCTTCTGTTATTTGGATTTGGCACAAGAAAGGAGCTCAGAAAGCGACTCTCCACCTTAGCGTTTGCAAACAAATCCAAATATTCCACCCCCCCCCCCCATTGGAACGCATGTATGCATGCCTCCATCCCTAAATGTTGGCTGTAAAGCCCCCGCTTTAATGCAATGCTCTAAGAAGCGGGCTAAAAGTGCGGTACGATGATCATTCCTGCCTTCAGCGAATTACAATTTAATTGGAGAAGGGAAAAAATAGGATGTTTAGGCATTGCAGGATGTTTCTGAAACAGAGGATGTTTCAGAAACATGATCTACTGGCGTAGGAAGCAGGATTGCCAATGGATAATCGCCCCAATGAGCACGCCAGGCTTTCAGAGCGCCTGCATTGAGCCAGGCCCCTCCGCACAAAGCCGCGGTAAGTTGAAGGGGCATCTCGAGGACCCAGTCCTGCCTCCACGACCTTGTCCACTCCCTGATCCCAGGGGCGGGCTGGAGGGAAGGGCCGGGGGTTGGCTGAAGGGACCGCCGTGCGGGGTCCTGGGGAGCAGCCCAGCTCCGAGGAGCCCTACGGGGCGGCCTCCCCGCTGCGCAGCGGCCGCCGCCACCCCCGACCCCGCTCGCACTGACCGCCGAAGCCGGCAGCCGCACACGGGCTCGTTCACGATCCCTGTTGAAAATGAAGTCGGAAATTCGGGTCATGTTGAAGAAAGTACGTTACGTTTACAGGGCAGCTAATTGTGTCTTGTAAAAAGCAAGACAAAAGAATTCTGATGTTAACAATTTAATGAGACAAAGGAGAAACGCTGCAATTATCGAAGGGACGGAGCAGGAAGACGCGAAGAATTCAGTAATATCCCGCTGAAAGGCGAGCGTGAGAGGAGCCGAAATAGCTCAGTTGGGAGAGCGTTAGACTGAAGATCTAAAGGTCCCTGGTTCGATCCCGGGTTTCGGCAGGACCACCTTCCACTTTTCCTTTTAATGCGAAGGGACTCAAATTTCGTAGGATCTCCTCCAAGGAATAACCTGACGCATTAATGCCAGCGCAACTCAGAATTGGGACTTGGAGGCTAAGGGAGGAGTGAAAGTGTCCGTCCCAATCACTCCTAGAGGAGCAGCCTCTCGGCGCGGCCATTTCTCAGGCTAGTGGGAGGCGCTGCTGCGCGTGCGCGATGGGAGCCTGGGACAGAGGCCTCTGCTGCTGTGGGAGGCGCTGCTGCGCGTGCGCACTGGGAGTCTGGGGGCAGAGGCCTCGGCTGCCCAGGTTCCGTTCCGTCCCGGTCTCCGGCGCTGTCCTTGTTTAGTTTAGGGCGCAGCGTAGGGAGTCCAGCGAGAGAGGAGTGGTTCCGTCTCCGGGGACGAGAAAACTTCGTCCCAAATTTCATTCCTCAGAGCATCCTAATTTGAAAGGCAAAACGCAACTGTTGAATCAAATGGCTCCCATCTGGCCTTGCTGGTGAATGTACTTCTGGTTAGAGGCGCAGGCAGGGTGGCTCGAGTGCCCCAATGGATAGAGGCGAGGCAGCTTTACAGCTCTGTAAAATTAATCATTCTTGCAGCTATACAATTTTATATGGAATCTAGACCAGGGGTTCTCAAAGTATGGTCGCCTGTCCAGCATCCTCATGTTCACCTGGGAACTAGTTAGAAATGCATATTTTGGGCCCCACCTCACACCTAAGGAAGCAGAAACTCTTGTTCCCAACACTTTTAACAAGCCCTCCAAGTGAGGTTCTGAAGAAACTAAAGTTTGACATCCATTTATCTAGCTATTCCTTTCTATTTCGAAAGAGCTCTTTACCAAGACTTTTTGTGAACACACTTTTCCTGTTTGCTGTCTTTTGTTCTGCAAGTCTGAAATAAAATTTTGACATTTGCTCAAAATTATTTTTTCTTAAAGAATTTTTGCTTTCACAATGAGAGTGTGTTTTGTGGGTGGAATGTGCAGGGGCATCCCCTTTCCTAGCTATGTGGGGGTCCACCCCAAGGCTAAGTTAGGAAGAGGCCCCAGGCATCTAATCCCATATAATAAAAGCCTAGGTGGCGCAATGTCCAAGCCCAACATCATCACAAGATAGCCGCCACAAGATGGCCTTCACAAGATGCCCACCCTCACGTCGTCACAAGATGGCTGCCACAAAAGATGGCCACCACAAGATGGCTGGCAGGGGAGGGCTGTTGGGGGCAACCAGGCCAGCAGGGGAGGGCTGTTGGGGGTGACCAGGCCAGCAGGGGAGGGCAGTTGGGGGCAAGATAAGGCTGGCAGGGGAGGGCTGTTGGGGGTGACCAGGCCTGCAGAGGAGGGCAGTTGGGAACGATCAGGCCTGCAGGGGAGCAGTTAGGTGTCAATCAGGCCAGAAGAGGAGCGGTTAGAGGGCGATCAGGGTGGCAGGCAGAGCGGTTAGGGGCAATCAGGCAGACAGGCGAGCGGTTAGGAGCCAGCAGTCCCAGATTGTGAGAGGTATATCCCAGATTGGAGAGGGTGCAGGCTGGGCCAAGGGACACACCCCCCGTGAACGATTTTGTGCACCGGGCCTCTAGTTCTATAATAGAAATTCATGCACTGGTGGGGGGACGTCCCTCAGCCCCGCCTGCACCCTCTTTCAGTCCAGGAACCCTTGCTCCTTACTGTCTGCCTGCTCGCTGCTCCTTAGCGCTGCTGCGGAGGTGGGAGAGGCTCCCGCCACTGCTGCTGCGCTCGACAGCTGTGAGCCCGGCTTCTGACTGAGTGGCATTCCCCCTGTGGAAACACACTGACCACCATGGGGCAGCTCCTGCATTGAGCGTCTGCACCTGGTGGTCAGTGCGCATCATAGCCACCGGTCATTCTGGTCATTCCACCATAACAGTCACTTAGGCTTTTATTATATAGACTAGAGGCCAGGTGCATGAAATTCGTGTATGGGGGGGTATGTCTCTCAGCCCAGCCTGCACCCTCTCCAATCTGGGACCCCTCAAGGGATGTCTGACTGCCCGTTTAGGCCCAAACCGCTCCCTTGCCCGTTTAGGCCTGATCCTACCTGGATCAGCCCTAAACGGGCAGTCAGACATCCCTCTCACAATCCAGGACTGCTGGCTCCCAACTGCTTGCCTGCCTGCCTTCCTGATTGCCCCTAACCGCTTCTGCCTGCCAGCCTGATCACCCCCTAACCACTCCCCTGCCAGCCTGTTTGCCCCTAACTTCCCTCCCCTGCAGGCCTGGGTCCCCCCTAACTGCCCTTCCCTGCAGGCCCGGTTGCCCCCAACTGCCCTCCCCTGCAGGCTTGATTGCCCCCAACTGCCCTCCCTTGCAGGCCTGGTCCCTCCCAACTCCCCTCCCCTGCTGGCCATCTTGTGGCAGCCATCTTGTGTACACATGGGGGCAGTCATCTTTGACAACATGGGGGCAGCCATCTTGTGTGTTGGAGTGATGGTCAATTTGCATATCACTCTTTTATTAGATAGGATAGAGGCCTGGTGAAATGGTGGGGGCCTGTGGTAGTTTGCAGGCCGGCCACGCCCCCAGCGACCCAAGCAGAGGCCCTGGTATCTGAGATTTATTTATCTTCTATAATTGAAACTTTGTAGCTTTGAGCAGAGCCAAGCCTCCTGCTTGCTCTGTGGCTGCAGCCATTTTTGTTGGGATTTATTTATCTTCTATAATTGAAACTTTATAACCTTGAGCAGAAGCCTGGGCCTGCCAGGGCAGGCAGAAAGCTTGGCTTCCTCCATTGCTGGGGGTAACCCAAGCCTCCTGCTCTCTCTGTGACTGCAGCCATCTTGGTTGAGTTAATTTTCATACTCGCTCCTGATTGGTTGGTGGGTATGGCTTGTGGGTGTAGCAGAGGTATGGTCAATTTGCATATTACTCTTTTATTAGATAGGATTGTATGGCTCCTTTAGCTGAGTCATGACTCCAGGGTTGAAGGTTCAGGGATGTAGATCTAAATTACAGGAGGAAGAAATCTTAATCTATTGGCGTCACTAGAAAATGGGATATACAGTTTAGTGGGGTGCTGAGTTGCTGGCCTTCAGGTGAAAGAGTCACCTGTTGGATTTATACATTTGGTCTTGTGTATCTTTTGCTTCTATTGGTCTGAGAGGGGAAGGCAACTCATATTTATGAAGTACTATGTGCTCTCACATTGTTAATTCATTCATCAATTGTACATTAATTGACCTCCCACTATGTGTCAGGTATTATTTGATCTTCATACCTACCTTATGAAGTACATAACATGTAACAGTTCTTGTAGGATTGCAAGGACTAAATATGTCAGCCATCTAACATCTATCACCTCCTAAATGTCACTATACATGAATACAGTATGTGTTGGGATGTTTGGTTAAGGTGTGTGCATAAAAGTGGAGGTAATTGGAGGAAAGTAAAAGCTTTTGCTGGTTAATCTGAAAAGGCTCTATGGGGAAGTAGGTCTTGATTGGGCCTTCAAGAGGGAGATTTCTTGAGCAGGGAAAGACTAAACAGGAACAACCAGCTATCCATGTGTTTAAATGGAAAGAGAATGGTGTAGATGTTGGAAATGAGAGTCATTTCAGATAATCTGAGGGCTGACTACCCTGTGGGGCTGATGCAATAACCCCACATGATTTTAGAAAGAAACCTGGGACATCTGGCTCATCTGACAAATTTCTAAGGTGATTGGCAAGCATGCTCCTAAATGAAGACTTACTGTTTAATTATTCTGGATACTATTTTCATTTTAGGCCAGGTTTATGATACAGTGGAGCTGTTATAATTGTTATATACAATAAAACTAGATGAGCATTTAATAACTCATTGGGGCCTGTTGTGTAATAGATGTGTACACACATTAATGCTCATTTTATTAGTCTTGGATCATACTTCTACTCTTTTAAATGCATAGTGCCTTATAGTTGCTTAGTTTCATGTTATATTATTTGTATTATTGATATCTTTGATTTATCTGATGTTGTGCCTTGGTCAGAAATACTAGTACAACTCGTTTGGATTTGCCTTAGATTCCAGAAATATATGGATCCTGCTCAATCATTCTTCATATGTGGATTACCTTGTTTAAATGTAGTTCACATATCTAACTGAAAATCGTGAAGGATTGATTGCAGTCCAGCTGCTGGATGTAATGTTTGGGAGAGGGCCAGCAGATAACCAAGGAAGCAAAGAGGACAGTTGGAGCAAAGGCAAGGGACTTCTTCATAACAGACTTCTGAGTCACATGCCGGTTCCATAAATTCCAGTTTTCATGTAATGAGTTGTTTTAAAGTAGGGTGCACAAATATTTGACCATTCACTAGCTAAATATGTTCTACAGTGCACTTTGAGCAACCCTTTCCCCTCCATACCTCATTGACTCTAGTATAAAGTATCAAGTCTAACCAAAGTCACCATGTATGGAGAGTTGTCTGTGTGCCAAGCAGTCTAATGAGTACTTTCCCCATCAAACCTGTTAATAACCCTTTGAGTTAGGAGGCATAGATGAATATAAATTAAAAAATGCTACATAGGTGTGGTGTGCTGTTGTAAAAAGCCAGCATAATTCTGAGATGTATTAAAATGGAACATTAGCCATAAAAATAAAGTAGCAGTTCTTTTATATGTTGTTAGTGAGATCCATGTCAGAGCACTTTGTTCAGTTTTAATTAACTCACCTTAGGAGGAAAGGGTTAACAAAGAACAAAAACATGATTAAGGAAGAGGAGAATTATTTTATAAAATAACAAAAAAGATACGAAATAGACTTGCTAAGATAAAAGAAAGTTAACAGTAACTTGATTACTGTCTTCAAATTATTGTTTCTCAAGATTATATAACTTTTAGGAAAATGCCACAAGAAGAAATGGGTTTAGATGAAGGTGTGAGAGATTTCTGTTAGTTAAAGAGACAAATTATGATAAAATATTTGATCTAGATTTGTGATTTTAAAAAAGCAGCTGAACAAATTGGGTAATCTAGAGAATTGCTGTTGAATAGATTTGTCTGTGTTTAGCCAACTTTGGTATGTAGGGCAGAAGAAAACTTTTCCCCCACTACTCTCTGAGGTTCTTGGCTAGGGCCTTGTAAATGAGACTGACAAGAGAAAAACAAACAAGTTTACTATGTGCAGCATGCTTGCACATGGGAGTACTATTCAGTAATAAATAACTCTAAGGGGTGATTAGAACTTGGGTTTATAGCATTTTAACCAAAAAACAATCCTTATAATAAAACTCTAATATGCAAATATGTCCTACCGAACAACCTGTGGAACCACTGGCTATGATGCACACTGACCACCAGGGGGCAGACGCTCAATGCAGGAGCTGCTCCCTGGTGGTCAGTGCATTCTCACAGGGGGAGCGCCACCAGCCAGAAGCCAGGCTCACTGATGACAAGCGTAGCGGCGGTGGCAGGAGCTTCACCTGCCTGTGTGGCAGCACTAAGGAGCAGCGAGCTGAGTGTTAAGGAGCAGCAAGCAGGCGGGTGGTAAGGAGCGAGGGGTCGCAGACTGCGAGAGGGATCCTGAACTGTGAGAGGGATGTCTGACTGCCGGCTTAGGCCCAATCCCCTGAGGGGTTCCAGACTGCAAGAGGGTGCAGGCCAGGCTGAGGGAACCTTCCCAGTACACGAATTTCATGCACTGGGCCTCTAGTACATTTATAGAGAAGTGACAAGACAAAGGAAAAGGACTTGGAGTTTCTAGGGTGGCCAATTATGGAAAGGCAGATATATGGGGAAGCTAATAGAATATGAGGATTAGATAGTAAAGTTTGTTATATTGATTCTCTGGTGCCACCTCTGGGCTGATTAGGGTCTAGAGTTATCTCTGGTGATTAATTTCTGTCCTTCCTGGTAGAGAGGGGAGAGGGGACATCTTTACAAATGATGTGAGCTTTTCTTGTATTTGTGTGTTCCCAATTGCATTCAGCTCAAAATAATCCTTATGCCAAAGTGGTATGTTTGGGTTGGCTTATTCTGCCACCCTCAGACACCTCCAAAAAAAATCTACTGATTTGTGGTTTCTTTGTGGTTGTTCTGCTGACAGTTCTGGAAGGAAGGGGATGGGGTAGCATGGAGTGTGGGCATTGCTGGCAGAGACCATAAAAAGGGTAGTTGATGCCCCACCAGTGTGGCTCAGTGGTTGAGCATCAACCTATGAACCAGAAGGTCACAGTTTGATTCCCGCTTGGGGCACATGCCCGGATTGCAGGCTTGGTCCCCAGTAGGGGACATGCAGGAGGCAGCCAATCAATAATTCTCTCTCATCATTGATGTTTCTATCTATCTTTCTCTCTCCCTCTCCCTTCCTCTCTGAAATCAATAAATATATATATATTTTTAAAAAGGGGTAGTTGGAATGGATCCTATTATCTCTTAACATTAAATAGGTCTAGGAGCCATATGGAATATCTCCCCACCTCTCTGATGAGATAGTGTGCATGTCACAATCATGTACTCTAGTCAGAAAAAAATTTCAGAAACACCCTGTATGCTGAGATAAACCAAGCAGCCCCCAGAAGATCCCATGTCTCTAGTAAGAGTTCTCATAATAAATGAGGTTATGAGCCTTTCCTGAAAGTTATTGACTCTGCGTCAAAGATAATTTTATCATGACAGTTTCAGCGTTGATGTCTGAAGATGTGTGGTGACATTTGTAGATAGAATCTTGTGGTAGAATCGCTGTTTTCCCATGATGAACGGAGTAACTGTAAACTTGATAACATTGTTCATCTTGTGTATAGAGATGGGTATATACGTTGGATTTTTCTGGGGGTTTATTTCAGAGTTTCTTGTTTTTTTTTTTTTAAGCTAGTTTGTTTGCAAGTAATCTATTTTATTTTTCGAAGTGCTTTTCTCAGAACAAATGTTTGCTTAAAGATGGACTCAGTGTTAGGAAAAGAAAAATCTGGGTCCTTCAGTAGAGTTTCAGGCAAATGAAACATGTAATGAACCTAAAGCAGTCATATTTTAGTGCAAAAAATTAAAATTTAAAAGCTATCAAGACTACATTATAAAATTTCCAAAAGCGTCCTAATATTTAAATAAAAAAAGAGGGATAGTAGAAGAATATCATGTAAGGAAAAATATCCTGTAAGTAAATTACATCTAGAAAATTTTTACTTTAGAAAATTAACTTTCATTTGTAATGCTAACAGCAAGACACCCATGAAAAACACACATGGTGTCTAAACAAGCCAAAGGAAAATCGTTTGGGCAAAAAATGAAAAAGGATCCCAAGTCAAATTTATAGAAAAGATTCCTTTATTAACTTTTGGTCGAGAATATGTTTGTATATTTTCAGAAAACAACTCCAAGACCATGTGGATTCCTGCAACAGAGAGGAATTGACAGGACTGCTCCAGCCATGAAGACAGAAAAGAAACAGTCCAGAGATGGAAGACGCCGATGACTCCTTGCCATACTAGCAGTCAGCAGCTAGGGTCGGACCTGCATTACCACCATTTGTCCACCATCCAGAACTGAAATATCATCACTGACATGTACACATAAGGAACTGTTTGACATTGAAATTGGGACTCAAAAGAACTGTTGGCCCAGAAAGAAACTCACTACAGACTGATTCATTTGCCTCCCAGCATAACCATTATTGCTTGTCTCATTTTCGGTTCTTATAAGTGTATTTCTAGTATCACATGATCTCACTCATCTAGGGGAAATAATGAACAACATAAACTGATGAACAAAAACAGACCCGGAGACAGGGAAGCATCGATCAGACTGTCAAACCTCAGAGGGAAGGTAGGGGAGGGTGGGGGTAAGTGGAAGAGAGCAACCAAAGGACTTGTATGCATGCATATAAGCCTAACCAGAGGTCACGGACAACAGGGGGATGCAGGCATGCATGGGGAGGGGTTTGGGATGGGAATGGGGGGATGAGGAAAAATATGTGATACCTTTATCAATAAAGAAATTAATTAAAAAAAAAAAAAGAAACATGTGGAGGTGAACACCTGAAGCACAGAGCAGTATCTGGTGAGAATTCAGCAAAGAAAATTGCCATTCCATTCTTGAGGGCCTTGAAGGAAGGGAATAGGTATGAAAAAATGGAATGCTCAAGAGTTCTTGGTCAGTATGAAGACCTAACTTAATGTTTAAAGTGCTTTCGAGAGTAATCCACACACTTAAATGACATTGATGTGTCCTGTTACAGGGGAAGCATGCATCCTGCCAGTCTGTTTTATGCAAGTTTCATGATTACCTGAAGGAAAATTTGACAGGAAAGCAGTAGTCCCTAAAGTTAGTTATCTAGGGAATGAATATTTATATAGTTATATACATTTACTTGTGTGAAGGTAAAGGTGGGGGCAGGTTATTTCCTAAAATCTGGAGTTGAACCACTGGAGTACCTTCCAGTGCAATGGGCTGTGTGCAGAATCATGGCAGAGCCTCCTTCTTTCCACATTAGTGTGGTTCCCTTTGAAATCTGAGTCCTCCCATAGTCTTTCTCATCTTCACAAAGTCAGTGTAGTTGCTGATTCAGTTTTTTCTAGTGTCTCCTAACTGGAGAGCCCAGCTCCAAGGGAAATGCCTTTTAAACACGCGGACAATGTGAAAAGAGGTTTGCTCTCTGTCCGCATCCCTTAGTTCCCAGAGCACAGCATCTAATTAATAACATATACTTCCTTTCTTTCTTCCCATCCTCTCTTCTTTCCAATCCCCCTCTCTCAACTCACAGAGTCTAATCTCACATTTAAGACTTGGGAATTTGAGAAAATGTTTTAAAAATTCTAATTTCTTTTTTAGACTTGATCACTGAAACACACAGTGAGAAGTTTAAACACAGAAAGGGTGTACAATGAAAAGCACATTTCCATTTTAGCTCTGTGCCTCGCTCCCCTCTGCAGAGACCATTGTTAGTAACTTCTAGACTATCCTTGCTTCAAGAGTTTTTGTATATGCAAGCACATATGACATTTTATACAAATAGTATCATTATTATACACACTGTTCTAAAGCTTTTTTAAAAAACTGTACATTCTTTTTTTCACAAAGCACCATACTTGCTTTTTTTCTTTCTTTTTTTTTCTTAACCGATTGTAAACCTGAGCTGAACTTTTAAACCATATTTAGTATCCTATAAAGTATTCAGAGATAAACTCACCCAATATCAATGATTACATTCCTTAATTGAATTGGATTTTAAAGATATGATTGTAAAGGGTTTTAATATTAAATCCATAAACTGTATCTAAATTTGAATGGTCTGATCTCTTATTCTAGGAACATTTATTAACAAATGCTTGGTTTTATTCCTTTTGAAATAATGAAGGCCTTATCTGTTAAGTAGTTTCAGCTATTGATTAAATAAGAATGAGATACAGGTATACAGCAGCCTAAAAACATTTCCCTTTTAAGTATTTTCTTATGTCAAGTTGGTAAGTTGCTCAGATAAAAATAATCAGTTACCTGTTCATTTCATTTCTTATTTCTTGAATGTCTTCTCAGTTCAAACCATTTTTCAGGTTCTCTCAAGTTTTGCCTCCTCATGAAACCTTTCCCATAGCTCAAGCTCTCTCCCCATTTTGACTTCCCAAGGAGCTCAATGTTATACATTAGGCATATATTTCTGTAGCATCTTTCATTTTCACTTTTGAATGGGTGCTCATTTCCTGTGACAAAATGCTACCTCCTCAAAAAAGGTGGCCTTGACTTCAGGGAGAGGTACTTCAGAGTTTCCATGTTCTAGCAAGGAAATGCCAGTATTATCCAGTAGTGGTGCTCTGAAAGAAGTCATGTGACCTGGTAGCTGGAGGGGTGTGGGCTGAATACCCCTAGGAGGTGGAGTAGGGCTTGGGGTCTCAGAACAAAAGGAAAAGGCAAAGACAGCAAGGTAAATGAAACCAGGCAGGCAGGCATAGGGGCAGTCAAACTCTCTTCCCTGCTCTGGCAGTGTGGCTCAGTTGGTTGGCCATCTTCCTGTGCACTAAAAGTTTATTGGTTCGATTCCGGTCAGGGCACATGCCTGGGTTGTGGCTCAATCATGGTAGAATCTTAAAAGCAGCAAGAGAAAAGCAGTGAAGAAGAAGAAGAAGAAGCAGCAGGAGAAGAAGAAGAAGAAGAAGAAGAAGAAGAAGAAGAAGAAGAAGGAGAAGGAGAAGGAGAAGGAGAAGGAGAAGGAGAAGGAGAAGGAGAAGGAGAAGGAGAAGGAGAAGGAGAAGGAGAAGGAGAAGGAGAAGGAGAAGGAGAAGAAGAAGAAGGAGGAGGAGGAGGAGGAGGAGGAGGAGGAGGAGGAGGAGGAGGAGGAGGAGAAGGAGGAGGAGGAGAAGAGGAATCCTATATAATAAAGAGGGAATATGCAAATTGACCATCACTCCATCACAAAGATGGCTGCACCCACAGCTGAGGCTAAGTACCCATAAGGCGCTTTAATGAGCAATCAGCAGGGACCTGAGGCTACGCCCTCCCCTGCCCCCTCGCAGGGCTTGACAGGGGATCTCAGGCCGTGCCCCCCACCAGGTGGGGCTTGACAGGGGACTTCAGGCCACGCTCCCCACCAAACGGGGCTTGACGGGGGACCTCAAGGTGCGCTTCCCTCCCTGGTGCTGGACTAGGGGACCTCAAGCTGCTCCCCCTGCCCCACCACCAGGCCAGGGGACCTCAGACTGTGCCTCCCACCAGTTGGGGCTTGACAGGGGACTTCAGGCTGCACCCCCCACCTGGCAGGGCTTGACAGGGGACCTTAGGCCGCTCTCCCTGCCTGGCGGGGCTTGATGGGGGACCACAAGGTGCACTTCCTGTCCTGGTGCTGGGCTAGGGGACCTCAGGCTGCTCCCCTCACCCCATCGCCAGGTTGGGGGACCTCAGGCCATGCCCCCGCCCAGTGGGGCTTGACAGGGGACCTGAAGCTGTGCCCCCCTCCCAGTGCTGGGCTGGGGGACCTGAGGCTGTGCCCCCCCTGCCTGGCAGGGCTTGATGGGGGACCTCAGGCCATGCCCCCCCAGTGGGGCTTGACAGGGGATCTCAGTTCGTATCCCCCACCTGGTGGGGCTTGACGGAGGACCTCAAGGCACACCCCTGCCCCGGTCTGGGCTGGGAGACCTCAGGCCATGCCCCCCATCCTGGCACCGGGCCAGGGGACCTGATGCTATGTCCCCTGCCCAGCAGGGCTTGACAAGGATGGGACTGGCCGGGTCTGGATCTAGCCCAATTTTGGGGGGGGGATGTCTGGCCAGGTCTGGGTCTCATGCGATTTTGAGGTGCATGTGGGTGGGCAGGGACTTGACTCTGGATCCTGTGGTGAGCCCCAGACTCTGACAGGAGGAAGGTTTTCATATACATTTTACTAATTTTCTTTCATCTCTGACACTTCTATTATAGAGAAAGAGCAAATAGCAATATTAAATTATTTCCTCTAATTAATCCCCTTTTAATGTGCACAAATTTTGTGCACTGGGTCACTAGTGTGAACAATAAAATGTCAATAAATATATATCTATCAACAATTGAATTGAATCTAAAAATCTAAATGAACAAGAAATCTAATGATCAAAATAAACTGATGAATAAAATAGAAACGGAGGCATGGAAATATGGAACAGACTGATGATCTCAGAGGGAAGGGGACAGGGGGAGGTAGGAAGAAATTAACAACAACAACAAAATTATATGCATATATGCATTACCTATGGACACAGCCAATAGGGTGGTGAAGGTTTGGGGCAGGGTGGGAACCGGGTGGAGAGGGGACATGGGGGGAGAAATGTTACTATTCTCAACAATGAAGATTAAAAAATTCATGATAGGCAGTGGAGAGTCTGTCCCCCTCAGCCAGCCTGACTGAAGAATAGGAGGTGAAGCTCATGGCAATAGCTTATAGCCTTGAACTCTCACACTGGGGGAAAAAAAGGTGGGTGGTGCACCAAATCCATATGCTTTTTGGGCTGCAGAGGATGCAGAGGAGGAAATGCAGTCCCCCCAGAGGCAAGCCAAGGTGCCACAGCCCTGTGCAGTCGAATGGGGAGTGGCCAAAGGCATAGCCCTGAAGGCAGGTCTGCTGGAGCTGAGCTCTGACTCCACCTATTGGCTGGGTAATGTTCCTAAGTTCTCTAACCCTTCTCAGTTTCCGTTTCCCTACTGTAAAATAGAGAAAAGGAGAAACACTTATTATACAGGGCTATTATAAGAATTAAATGAGAGAATCTATGAAACATGCCCAGCAAGTAGTGTCCTGCATGCTCAGGAGGCTCACCCTGCACACTGCTCTCTTCCTTCAGAAGCAGTTTAAACTCCAGCTCTTTGTGGCTCCCCAGGAAAGCTTCGTTGTTCTACTCTGTGCCTCCCACACTTCATCCACATATCCATCTAGATAATATCTTACTGTATTTCACTGGCCTTTTCTGCTATGATCTGCTTAAGATCACAATTCAAGTGCATGGCAGAGGGCACATAGTTGGTGCTGAACGCCTATTAACACATCTTCTCCCTTTTCACTCTGCCAATCGTTGCTCACCACCATGTCATAGTCCCTGGCTGCACTTGTTTTTATTATATTCCCTAACAAGGGAATTAACTCCTTTGAGGGCCTAGACTGAGGTTCCTATTTCCTTTCTATGCCTTATACCACATAACCCTGTGCCAGAAACACTTTAGGTTCTCAGGAAATGCTTCTTGACATCTATCGATTTGACAATAAGTAACTCTTTTAGAGGGACTGCAGAAGCTGTGTGGTTAATTTAAGACTATGGATGATTTTCAGTGTTTTTTGTTACTCTGTATTTACAAATTTTTCTTATTTGAATAATTTAAAAGGGAGGGAAAAAAGAGGCCTCTAAACCTTCAACACAGCAGAACAGGACAGCAGAAAGTTGGATCTCTTTGTTCTGGCTCCAAAAAGAGCATGGGTTTGTCTTAATAGCTGAGTCATTTGGGGAACCAGAATCTGCCAGAGCACGAGCCCAGGTGAATTTGGTTCATAAATCCATGAGCTAGGATCATAGTCACACATGGTGAGATTCAGTAAATGTCTTAATAACAGCAATCAAAACCTTCTCTCCAACTTTCAAGTTACTTAAAATGCTCTGCTATTTTTAAGTGTAAGGTTTAAATAACTTTCTAGATAAACAGGTTTTAAAAAACCTTTCATATGTAACAGATTAAAAGCTAAATAAAGGTTTTGTATTCAAAGGGATATAAAGAAAACAAACAGTCCAACACAAACAGAAGCATGTCCTACTAATGCAAACGTTTTACTTAATTACTAGTAATCAATTATCAGGTCATTATTTGTCGATCTTCAGGAGGTGTGCCTGGGAGATCCCCTTTGAAGAGCAGCTGCTGGACATCACAGACCTTGGCGGCTCCCAGAACATTATGCTGTCCAATGGGAATGTTAAATCATCAGGTCCAGGCCTTTTGGTGCATGGCATTCTTAAGGGTTGGACCTGTCAATCCTGGATCCTAGAATGTATCTGCCACTGGCCCTTGGTAGCTGCCACACATCTGTGCACATAGTTGGGTCCGCTAGCCCTTAAATAAAGGGTTCACTTTCTCTTGATGTGGAAGGGTTTTGTGTCACTCACTAGCTTCTGGGTTGTTTCTCAAGACCATTTTAGAAGCATAGCCCAACTTTTCCCTGGAGTTCAGGTTTACACTATCTCCAGCTAACACCTCTTTGGATGCCTGAGAAGGAGTGGGGTTGACTTCGGTTTTCCATGGAGCCTCTGTAGGGTGACAGGAGGTGTTTTCCTTTTAAGAGGGCATACTACGCTGGGCTATACTATTTCAAAGTATTGATTATTAGTGTGTATTTGCAACTCCCCATGGCCTACCAACTTGAGGGTACAGATGGGGTCTTGGTATTGGTAAAACTCAAGAGTTTTCTGACTTTTTTGCCCCAAGTCTTTATTGAAGACCTCAGCAACCAGAAAGACTCTCACCTATACCTGTTGAGGTTAATTCATATATTTTCACAAACAAATCTCAGATTGCCAGGCACCACCATAGGACTTCTGGTTTCTCTCATTTCCTACTTGGCTTCAGGGACACTGACATAGATATTTTAGTGCCCTCAGGTGCTGAGTGCTACTGTGTTCTGCATAAAAGAGCTGCTGGTGGGTCTGGAAGCACCCTTGTCTGATAGATCTTTATGACAGATCTCCTTCAGTTTCTGCAAGTTCCTTTCCATTGGGCTTGATGGAGTGACAGGCACCATTTCCATTTCATTTCCCTATATCTCCATGTCATCATAGCTATAATGCTTCCTCCTTATTTAAGCCAAAAACCTAAAGTTCCTTTGGAGTTCATCTCATGGAAATGACTTTTCTTGGGTCTGTTACACCATTCAATCAAATATGACCATAGTAGATCCTAAACCTCAGTAATAGATATAACTAAAATTGTCTGCATAAAAATGGGTACATGGAATGTATTCTAAATTGTATATATCGACAAGCTGAAACCAAATCCTTCAAGTCGAATTAAATATTTGGACATTTCAGGCAGTCTAATCATGTGAGGAGGTTGTGGGTCCTTAAAAATGCTGTTTTAAAATATTGATTCAACATTTATTTGGATGGCACAGGGGAGGGATGAAGGATGTGATAGCAAGTGGCAACTCTCAGCTTTGATGTTGGGCAGGTTTTCTCCTGCCTTCAAATTTTCCTACTTCACTCAGCTGAGAGTGTTTAAATGACCTCTACTCATCCTGCTTAGAAGGTACTTCAGCAACTTTCAGATGTTGTTTGAGAATGTTCTTTGAAGAGCTCACTCCCCCACCTAGAGCAGCTATTGCAGTGCAGTAGATACCATCCTGACAGACTTCCACTTGACCGGTTAGCCTATGCTTTCCATTACGTTGAGACAAATCGCCTGGTTATCAGGACTCACTGAAAGCTCATGGCCAGTTGGCCACTCTCTGCTGTCCCAGCACTCTCTGCTCCCAGCAGTTGAGTTGTATCCATGCCAAAAGTCGTTTATTGTTCTTGTTTCCAAACCTATTCATGACAGTTGTACTTATTCTATATAATAAAAGCATAATATGCTAATTAGATTGGACGGCCTTCTGGAGGACCTTCTGGATGAAGCTGGGGCTGTGAGGGCTGAGGCAGATGAGGCCACAGAGGCAGCTGCCATGGTGGCGGGGAGCAAGGCAGCTGAAGCGGCAGCGGGGGCTGAGCCCCTTGCACGAATTTTGTGCATCGGGCCTCTAGTTACTGTATAAATGTGAAAAGCAAAAGACAAAGAAATAATTGGAGTTTCTAGGAAAATGAAATTGGATTATTTTGAAAGACTTAATAAAATGGAGTTGCCGGCTATAGTTATTATATGCCTGTAATGGGGGCTCAGCTTACTGACCTGTTGAACTTTCCACTTAACATGACCTGAGAACTTAACAATTCTTCCCTTGAGGTGATACCAGCCTTAAAGGGAAATTTATTACTACAGATTTGAAGGGAAATTTATTTGATTACTTTGTCTTTGTTGGAGGACTAGACATGATTGGGCAGTTGATGAAGAAAGATAAATGAAAAGATAGGGGGAAATTGTGAATGTATAAAGAGGTGTGTTCAACTTGTTTCATAAGAATTATTATGACTTTGCTCTAGTGGAAATCATGGAACACGCATCATGATATAATAAATGTAATGATGTTAATTAGCCAGCTTATACTCAAACAAGGCATACATGCATAAAAAGATTTGTGAATGATGAACTGTTAAATGTTTTGAGGTAAAATAAAGTGTTTAAGGTGCCAATGTCCTTTTTTCATGATTCCCTGCTTTAACCAACTTTTTTAATTATCAGTCCTACTGACCAGCTCCAGTTCAATCGTTAAGAGGGCATCTATCTACTCCATTTCTTTCAACTTGGTTATTCTCCTGTAAGATTCAGTAATTACAGTT
This sequence comes from Plecotus auritus, assembly GCF_963455305.1. Lineage (NCBI taxonomy): Eukaryota > Metazoa > Chordata > Mammalia > Chiroptera > Vespertilionidae > Plecotus > Plecotus auritus. The sequence continues at coordinate 46,810,179 of NC_137772.1, forward strand.
TGTTCTAGCTGGTTACCTGTCCTGGGGTGTTTGCCTGCCTCAAGGGATTGGCACAATGTTGCCTAGTTAGCCCATCCTATAATGCTGCCTGCACCTGAGATTTAAAAAAAATTCCCAGTAAATATTTTAGGTAAGATGCTAGTAAATTTTATTTGATGAAAGGTAATTTCATAGTCTAGTAATGTAAGGAATAGTTGGGTTAAACAAATAAAATACTTTTTTGTTTGTTTATTTTTTACTGCCAAATTTTCATATCCTTTTGCGTTATAATTGGGAAAAAGAAAAGGAGTTTGGGGAGATGGGTCATCATATTTATCATTTTCCATACTTAATTTGCTAGGGAGGCCCTTTTTCAAGAATTGCCTTTTGAATATATCAGACACACTCAAGAAAATTCTTTGTAATTGATTTTTAATGTCCTTAATCTGGATTTTCAATTCCTTGAGGCTAGGAATTGTGTGTTATTCATCATTTCATTCCTAGGGCCTCCCACAGTGCCTGACTCACATACTCCCTCAGTAAACTTGTGTTAACTAAATGTGTGGGCACAGAATGAGTGCCCAATTTAGTTCTTGCTGTGACAGTACTCACAGCTGGGACCCCAAAGCCATATGCACCATAGTTTAGTCAAGTTGTGAAGAGATAATCACTCTCCATGAGCCACAAGCCTTGAAGACAGCATATATGGCCAGAATTTAGTGCCCACATCAGATTTTACTGAGAACAAATCTGAACTTAACCTCTCATAGCTATAAGCATCAGGGTCTGTATGCTCAACTCAAAGCAGTTACATAGGTGATAAGTTTACAAAGGCAAAGGAAACATTTTCAGGGTCATCTAAGCAGACACAAGCTCCTGGGTAGATGGATTTGTGGCACCATGATTCCAGAGTATCCTAGAAGTTGGGTCTTCCCCCTTCTAAAGGGGGCCATTCAAAGCTTGAAGGTTCTGGGAGGAAGAAAGGACATCCAAGAGGCTGCTATACAAAAAGTGCACAGGTTGAGAATGATGCCTGGCAAACAGAGACACTTGGTGGGGAGCAGTCAGGCGTACACACAGCTTTGGAGCAACCATGCCCAGGACCCCCGTTCTTATAATCCTGTGGCATGAAATAACCCACTGTGGGTGGATGGAAGTGTACCATCATCCCATTTCCCGGACACTGGGCTGGACCCCTAGGTGGCAGGGATGATTGCTACCTAAAATAATGCTATTAATTTTGCTTGCAAGATGTAATCTAGCATTGTGGTTCAGAGCACTGAAGCCTGGCTTTGAACTCTGACTCAGCTACTGACCTTGTGGAAGTCATTCAATCTCTCCTTGCCTCGGTTTCCTCGCCTGTAAAATGGGGATGATCATAACAGTACCACCCTCATAGGATTGTTGTGATCATGAGATTGCTAATATAGGTACCCAAACAGAGGCTGGAATATGCTAAACTTAAAAAAAGGTGTTTTCTATATTATTATATTAATTATTTGTAATATGAAGATATTCTTATCTTGAAAATTTAGTACAAAGAGATGAATGGAAGGAATTTATTAAAAGGAAATGTCTTTTTAGTATTCCCAGCTGTGCAGAGGCCCCTAGAGTTGCATTTAACACAACACACTTCTCCTTAGGACAAGCAAGGGGAAGGGAGCTGCCTGCCCGCTGAAGTGAGGCTGGAATGAAAGAGGTAGCTCTCCCTGTGACATGAAGAAAGGATATGCGATGAGAACTAATTCCAAAAAGCGAGGGCAGCAGCCCTTATTCCTTTGCTAGGGCTTCCACAAGAATGTAGCACAAACTTGGTGGCTATTGTCTCAGTTCTGGAGGCTAGAAGTCCAAGACCAAGGTGATGGCATGGTTGGCTCCTTCTGAAGGCTCTGAGGGAGACTGTTCTGTGCCTTTTGCCTTGATTCTGGTGGTGTAAAAGTGTTACTCTATTTCTGCCTTCATCTTCACATGGCATTTACCTTGTGTGCGTGTCTGCATCCACACTCCTCTTTCCAAGAACACCAGTCATATAGGGGTAGGAACCACTCTAATGACCCCATCTTAACTCATTACATCCTCAATAACTCTCTTTCCAAAAAGGTTTCCTTCTGAGATACTGGGCAATAGGACTTCAATAAACGAATTTTGAGGAACACAATTTAACCCACAATAAAGCCCTGCTGGGGTTCCCCAGAAGCCACCACTGAGGATGAACCAAGAGAAGGTTCTATGAATTCTCAGTGGCTGAAAGTGACTTTGCACAGGAGCTTAAAATGGAACAAAATCTTCCTCTTCATCGAAGTAAAGAGTCACAAAGCAACCGGTACAGTAATGCTGGCTCAGCTTGCACTGTCCACCTCAGTACACAGGACTCTGCACCAACCTGTCTGCAGCATCCCAAGGCCAGTGGCAAATGGCACCAGCAAGGGTCCAATCTGACTGAGGAAGGTTGAGAGCTGGCAGGCCTTGGTGATAGTCACGTTCTCTGTGTCTCATCCTGAGCAGACAGAAGGCCGTGAACACATGGCTTCCTGGCATCCCTGCCCTGCTTTGTGTGATGTTGCTTTCAATTATTGAGCCATTGAAGGTGCCACAGCCCACGGGTGTCTGTCAGGAGCTTTGCTGGGTTGACAAGAGCTTCTGACATCATGGAACAATGGATAGGTCTCTGGTACAGGTGCGAGATGCTGTGCCCTGTCACAGCTGGTTTTGAGTTTTGCAGATGAGGGTCTTTCCTGGATGGAACAGTCTGAAGAAGAGCATCTGTCCTGAGATAAAGGAGGAGGTATTAGCTCATTTTTACTGAGTTTAAATCTGCAGATAGCCTCTGAAACCCTTTTCTTCCTCTCCTTCCCCCTCTTAAAGTGGTTTTCAGATTTGTGTACACATCTGTACACACTTGAGTTGGGTCCATGAATGTTTACTATTAACAAATCACTTTGACTTAGGCTTGGGGGAAATGAAAAATGATTTTTAAAAAATGAACAAGAAAATATAAATAATCAGAAGGAGCAGGCTATTGTACGTGTTTATAGGAAAGTATAGACAATTCAAATAGGGGTTTAAATACAAAAGAAGGAACTGAATCCAGGGCAAATGTGTCTCTGATCACACATGTGCTGCTTAGAAATGGTGTTGTTGTAAAACCTTGTAGGAAGTTGGCTAGGGAGATATGAAATAGAATGTTTAGGAAAGGATCTGTTGTTCTGCTTCCTCAAGAAATGGGTCAACCCCAGTAGAAGCTGTGATACATCATTCGCTTTGAAGTTGGAGAGCCAAGATTCCCTACCCCTGGTTATGTAGTCGCTGGTGACTACATTTGGGGGCAAATGGAGGTCATGGAAAAGAGCTTTTATCTCCTCTCAGCTCTCTCCAAGACACAGAAAGTGTGTTCTAATGCTATGGACTTTCACAAACCCATCACTATGGATTTTCACATACCTATCACCTGTATTAGGAAAAACATGGGACTCAACTCAGAAGGTCTGGTTTGAGTTCCAGTTCTGCCAATGTAATCTTTGCTAAAACTCCTAACTTTCCCAGACTCATCCATAAGATGTGAAACAACACCTGCCGCCCAAGATCATTGTGAGCTGCAAATAAAACCTCTTATGTTCAAATGAAATCACATATGTCAACACACCCATTGGCTAGAAAGCACCTCCATGTGGATGAAGGTTGGTGGTAGGTGTTATTATGCTGTTATTATTAGCATTGAATTTGTAATTACTCTACCAAGGAAAAATAGCAATAGATAAAGAAAATGTAGTATATTCATACAATAGAATATTATACAGCCATAAGAAGGAATGGAGTCCTAATATAGCCTACAGTATGGATGAGCCTTGAAAATATTATGATGAGCAAAAGAAACTCCACAAAAGATATTACATTACTCAATTCATATAAAATGTCTAAAATAGGCAAACTTGTAAAGACAGAAAGTAAATTACTGGTTGCATAGGCCTGGGAGAAATGGAGGGATTGGGAATGATAGGTAATGGGTAAGGGGTTTCTTTTTGCAGTAATGAAAATGTAAAATTGATTGTGGTGATGATTGCACAACTCTGAATACACTAAAAACCACTGAAGTAAACACTTTAAATGGGTTAATTGTATGGTACAGAATTATCTATGCTAATAAAAGGGTAATATGCAAATGGTCGGGATGCCCCCACCAGTAACGATGAATCAGCAGGCTGCATGCGCAGCAGGCATGGGTGGATGGGGACTTGCAGCGTCGGAGACTTGTGTCACGCTGTCACAATCCATCACCATGAGGCCTGGGGCCCAGCGGAGGCCTCCGTGCGGCGAGGCATGGGGGTCCCGTGGCTCCGTGTGGCACGGAGGTGGGACCCCTGGGTCCGGCCTACTTCTTTGGGGCGATGGATCATGGGGCTCCCGCACTGTGACAGGGCACAGGCCAGGCTGGGGGTTCCCCCCGCCCCAAGTGCATGAATTTCGCGAACTGGGCCAATAGTATCTTAATAAATCTATTACCTGAAAAACAGCAGCAATTGGAATTATCAAAGGGTTCTTAACATGAAACAGTATCTTTCTCTCTTTGTACTCATTAAAGATATTTGGGTCCCTCTATTGACAAGAATAGTTATGAGCACTTGTAAAATGGCAGTTATTGTGCTAAACATATTATAAGCATTCTCTGTTTCATCCTCACAACACAGGTTTTTGTTCCCATTTTAGAGATATGTAACAAAAGCTCAGAGAGGTTAAGCAACTTCCTCTAGATCACACAGCTAGCGCATTGCCATCAGCCTCCATCTTAACGGTTACTTCCTCATATCATCATTGAGAGCATGTTGAAATGTCTTGAACTCTATTCTGTTTCTATGAGCTCTCATTAAGTTTAAATGGTTAATCTTATTTAAATGTTTACCATGTAATTTATGGTTAGGTGAGAAAATCAGAATCTACCTTTTGAAGAGAAAAAATTATTCTAGAAAGGCATAAACTTGGTATCAGCAACTCCCTCTGATTTTACTGCCAGGAGCATGTTTTGATCTTGAGAGCATGCCTGCAAGGTGTGCATGTCTCAGTCTTTTCTTTTTCTAACAACCTCATTAGAAAAACCAGAGTTTTAGCCAGACATGACTTAAAGCCTACTGTATGTGTGTACCTGTTTTCAGAGGCAAAAGGAAGGTGGGTGCAGTTGATTAATTCTGGGGAGCCGTTTAACATTTTTGTAAGATTTTGGGGGCCCAATATGGTTTTGTGATATGCTTAGCATGAATACAAAAGGCTACACACAACACGAATCCCCAGTTTCTCTACTTGCTCGCAATTGCTTTCCCCTTTGAGGCAGGGTTGGAGGCTACTTTCCAGCCGGGCCACCAGAATAGATTAATTTTGTCATTACCCTTTCTCAGTTTCTGCCTTTGACCAGACAAAAGAGGTTAATTGTGTGCCATTTCTCGGAGAATGAGGTATCAGCGTTTTAATTCCTGATATTTTATGAATTGTGGGCAGCTAATTAAAACTTAAAGATTAGAGGAGCTATTTTGGCTAAGAGGCCATTTGCAGGATTGTGAAATGAAGAGAACAAAGGGTTGTCTTTTCTTTTTATTCCTACAGTTTAAATGAAACTTCATGTTGAAATAGAGCCTTGAATTGTTTTACACACTGAGTATTCGTTGTATTGATTTTAATTTTGTAGCAAGTGGTGCAATATATGAAAGCAATTGAGGGGTTAATATTGGGATTATTGGGAATCTTAACTAGCAAGATTGTGTTTGGAGGCTCCATTTAACCCTACTTGACTTCTGAGAGACATCTTAAAGTCAGATAGGAACCACTTACAGATTCTATTAGATGTCCTTAATTACCATCTCAGAACTCAATACGTATTTAGATTTTTCTCTTCTGTTCTCCCTGGCAATTAACTGTTTGAGTTGCTACATAATAGATTAAAGGATCTGCCACAAGCATTGGGCTTTTTCTTGGTTCATTTATTACCTGGTTGACTTTCAGGCTATCCCATTTCTTTGGACACCACTTAAACCAAAACCATCAAGGACCCACACCTTGGGATGTGAATAAGAAAGTTACCAGCCTCTACACTAGTTTGTGCAAATTAGAAAAAAAAGGCACATCTCCAGCTGATGCAATTCCCACAGACATGCCACTTGGAGAATCAAGCGTGGATGGATTTTAGCTCCTACCCACCTCCTTGACTATTCTGAGCAGAGTTCTGAGCAGAGCAGAACCCAGTCAACAGAGTATGTGGCCATGATTCAAGCAGCTTTTCCCACCCATTTCTTAGCCATGTGCCTCATATGCTTCTTGGTTAGATGAGATTTGAGTAAATATCCCCGTGCAAACTCCTTGGGTACAAAACCAGGCCTTCCTTGATCATCTTTGATATCCCCAAGCACCTAGCTTTTTCCTTCCATCTAAAACTGAATAAGTACCAACTAGGGCCCAGGAACTGTTCTAGGTGTTGGATGTTCACCAGGAAGGAGACAGGCAACACTCCAGATGCTATAGAAATTACCCTCTGATAAGATGTACTAAACAACTACACAAATATTTAACAATTGTCACCTCCTTACGTGCTGTGAAGGTAAAGTATAGGGAGAATATAATTAGCAAATATGATTGAGACAGGGAGGTCAGGGAAGGTTTCTTGGAAAAGATGACATTTACAATGGAACTTAAAAGTAAGAAATAATCAGCCTGGGGGGGGGGGATGGTGGTGATGGGGTAAAAGAGAAAGGACACTCCTCCAAACAGAGGAGTGTGGGCCAAGACTCCAGTTGGAAAGAATTTGGTGCATTCTAAGAATTGAAATAAGGCCAACAAGACAGAAGCTTAAAGATTAAGGAGAAGCATTAGGTGAGATAAAACTGCAGAGAGAAAAGGCCACATCCTGGGGACCTGGAGTTCATGCTAAGGGTTTGGGACCTTATTTTATGAGGAACTGGACTCTATTCAGATATTCAGGCTTAAGCAGAGACATAAAATGATCAAACTTATATTTGAAACAATAATTCTGGTCATGAAAAATGAGACACCTGAAAGAGAGCAAGAATGGATGTGGGATATTTGTGCAGAGGCAATGGCCCAATTCAGGCTACGAATGATGGTGAAAAGAACATCAGTGAAAGTAGAGAAAAGTGATCAGCTTTGAGAAACCATCAGAAACTAAAGGGCTTGGCGATAGACTGGCAAGGGGATGAAGGAGAAAAGTGCCAAGGATAATGCCCAGGTTTCTGATATCAGTGCCATTTCCTGAACTGTGGAACATAGAGAAGTAGACTTGCAGAGTGAGAGCTTCAGATCAGTTTTAAACACATTGGACTTAAAGTGCCTGCATGACCTCCAAGTTAGGTTGGCAATTATACTGTATATGTATGCTGCCTTCTATAACCCTTGAACCTAGTCAATTTTCCCCACACATTGCCAGATTAATTTGTCTAAAATACAACTCTGATGACCTTAATCCTATCCCCAAACCTCTCAAGCTCTTCAGTACAGCATCCACACTCCTCTGCCTCCCACACAAGGCCATCTATACTATTCCTAGGTCTCTACTAGTATCTTCATCCTCCCCCTCACACCCTCTACTCCAGTCACACTGAACGTCTTAAAAGCATCAGCCTTTGTCATTTACTTGCCTTTTGCTGTGGTCTTCCCTTTGCCTATTTAGTCCCTGCTCTGCCTGGTTAACCCTTATCCATCTCTCACAAGTAAGCACAGCCTCTCCTGACACTGCCCTGAAGTCTGGGTCACGCCCCTGCCTCCTCTTGGGCTGCTGTAGCTCTGGAACACAACGAACCTTCCAGTGACTCAAGCCAGCCAAAGAATCCCAACAAGTGGCCTCCAGGGAGCTGGCCACTATCTTTGCTGACCTCATCCAGACTCTGCAGTGGTCCGTCCAGCCTCCGCAGTCAGGAAACAAGAGGGCATGGTGCAGACAATCAGCTTGAATTCCTATGTGGTGAGCCCCGTCCACCTCTCCCGTTTTTGGTGGTCTGGCTTGAGCACTAAGTTTGTCACAAAGTTTATACTTTACCAGCTCTTCTTATAGGTAAGGGCTGAGCAGGATCATCAGGGAGACAAGTTCACAAAGGTAGGTTTTCCAAATTTTAGACCTCATGTAGGGTCCCTTTTGGCTCCATATGACTCTCACATCAATCCACCGGTTGTCTAAGTTGGTCTCTTGTCCCCAAACACCTATTCAGTTTGCTTCTCCACATTGAACATATAACTAAGTTAGAGTTATGTCACCGGGAGCAAGTGGCTGCAAATTTTCATTTCTCAGAGGGTCTGATCCAGTGGCAAAGTGGAAGCACAGACTTTCTCCTGGAGCTTCTTGGCTGGAGGAGACTTTCAAGGGCCCCTAATTTAAGTACAAATTCCCTGCTTTCATCCTTCTTTGAGCGCTGGTCCTCCAGGACCAGGGGTTCGCTGAGTCCTCAGGCAGCCTCACCTGTAATTGGATATCTGGGTTAGAAAGTTTCTTGATAATGAGCTGAAATCACTCTCTCTAAACTTCCCTCTCAGATCACACACACCAGTTCTAATCCCTCTTTCTCAAAACAGCTCTTCACATTTTTAAAGATGGCTTTCACGTTTGCCCTGAGTCTTTCTCCTCCAGTTGGAAAATCCTCTAATTTAAACCACATCAAGCTGTAAGTTCCATGTTTGTGACATTGACAATCTTTATACAATTTGACATAATTCTTTCCTCTTTTCCTTCTTCTATTCCTTCCCTCCCCCCTGCCCTTCACTACCTTTCCTTTCTCCCCTCCATGCCAATGTTAACAGAATGATTCAATTTAAGAGATAAGTAAAAGGGGATTGATCAAATAGGTCCAGTGTGCATTTATCTAAAGCCAGAAATTATTAACCAATGTGTTTGCTGCATCATCTGTGCCAACCTCACAGGGCTATTGAAGGATTAAAGGAAATAATCCATAAAGTGGTCTGCTCAGTGACTGACATATAAGAAGAATAAAATGTTAGTTATCATGACAAATAATTAAGGCACTATTAGACAGCTCTTACCACCAACATAATACACAAAATGGCTAGTGATCAATTTTCCCTCATATAATTATGAAATGTACCATGCTGTGCACGTTCTGGACATATTTTCAGATAAATGATGTTTGACTATGTAAGTCATGGGAAAATGTAAAAACATGACTAAAGAGCAGCATATTTGCATCTTGAAGTGCACGTATTTTTTGCTAATGATTTGAATGAGCAATTTCTTCTAACATTAATGACATGAAGGACAGAGACTAAAACCTGTAGACTCTTGACTCTATAAAGTTAGAAGGGATTAATTAAAACTGAGCTAATGTTTTATAAGGGTTTAAATAAAAATAGTCAATATAGCAGAAACACAAACTCCACCTGTTGTTCAAAAGCAAGATGTCCTTTGATATGGGTTGATTAAAATCTACCAAGGAGAGACTCTTTTGTAGCTCAGATCAAAGGTCTTGTATCCATTAACTTGTGGTGTGAGGCTGAAAGACCATCAGAACCCCAAACTTAGAATACCAGGTGGAGTTTTTATTTCTAAACTTTGTATTTTGAAATAACTTTAGACTTGCAATGAAGTTGTAAAAAAGAGTAGAGAGACTTCTTGCATACCTGTCATCCCAACTTTACCTTAGGTTGCTATCTTATATAACCATAGTCTAATTTTCAAAATCAATAAATTATTGAGACAATGATATTAACTAATTTAGAGATCTTATTTGAATTTTACCAGTGTCCCTGATGTTCCTTTTCTGATCCCGTATGGCATTTAGTTGTCATGTCTCCTTAGTCTTCTTTTAACTGTGAAAATCCTTTCTTTGTCTTCCATGACTTTGAACTTGTGAATAATACTGCTCAATACAATGCCCTTATTTTCTATATAAAGAGACCAAGACCCAGTAACATAATAGTAAAACTGTCAATGTGCATCTGGGTTTCTTTCTTTTTAAATTTATCTTTATTGTTGAAAGTATTACAGATGCCCCCCCTTTTCCCCATTGACCCCTCCATCCTGCACCCCCGCCCCCAGGCCTTCACCACATATTATCTGTGCCCATGGTTATGCATATGTGCATACAAGTTCTTTGGTTAATCTCTTCCTTTCATCTGTCCCCCCTTCCCTCTGAGATTTGTCAGTCTGTTTCATGCTTCTATGCCTCTGGATCTATTTTGTTCATCAGTTTATTTTGTTATTTAGATTCCATATATGAGTGAGATCATATGATACTTGTCTTTCTCTGACTGGTTTATTTCACTTAGCATAATACCTCCTAGGTCCATCCATACTGTCACATGATAAGACCTCATTCTTTTTTTATGGCCTAGTAACATTTCATTGTATATGTACTATCAATTTTTAATTCCCTTGTCTATTGATGGGCACTTGGGCTGCTTCCATAGCTTGGTTATTGTAAATAATGCTGCAATGAACATAGGGATGCATATATTATTTTAAATTAGGGAAACATCATTTTTAAACTTAAAAAAGATTTTAGAATAATACAGACCAAACTCTAACTCTTCTTATTTCCCAGATTAAAAAAAAAGACTTAGTAAAATAATGGGAGAACCCCCATGCCAAGAACCCTAAACCAGTATCCCAAATCCTGTGTTCTTTCCTCAAGACTGAACCAGAATGCACAGGATAACAAAAAGTATTTCTGTAAAAAAGAAAAAAGGGATAATTTGTTTTTATGAACATTTTCTAAACATTTTGGTTTCCCAAATTTCATTGAACTGAACTGAACACCCTTTGTGTTCCTGATGTGTGCTAGGGTACAATGGTGAATGAAGCACAGTCTTAGTTTTGATACAACATAGAGACTATGGGAAGATAGATAGGCGAATACACAGTTTGATGAGAAAAAGTTATTAAGGGAGTTATGCATAAAGTACCTCAGATACAAAGGGATGAAGCCAATGCAAGTCACTTTTGATTCAATAGAGCATCTCTTTGGCATGTCACAAATGCTGCAATGGAAATCCATAGCAGTAATTTTCACAGTGGTGCTCATGGGCATTCTGAGTGGGATAGTCTTGGCTCTTGCCTATTGAATTTCAGTAACAAGAACTGCCTTCCCCCCCCCCCACCCCGATCAAAAACAAGTGCCCCAGCACCTGCTGGGTGTGCGCTGTGTTAGTTGAGAACCCCTGCACCAGTTAACAACAAGCGTCCACTTGCAGGAAAACTGCTAAACTCACCTGAGAAACAAACAAAAGCAGAATGGTGCTTTCCAAACAGTGTTTGAAACACTGAAAATAGAGTGTCCATGTGGAACAGATGATGTTGGCTGATGATTAATTACATTAGCCAAACACAAGCATGACATTCTATAAAAATAGCAAAGGTTGCACCATTTACACTAGCACCTTATTCATTCAACACCTCACAAATCTGGCTTTGGATTCGGATAAACTAATGTTTATTTTTGCTTTGACTTTTATAATGAGTTCATCAAGGAAAGACATAAACAAACAAGATAGAAAGAAAATATCTACCCCACTTATGCATACTCAGCACCACCTATTTTACAGGCAAAACACAAACGTGTAGCTAATAACTCTAATTGTTAACAAAGTCAGGGCCTCCACTTGATAATTATGTGAGTAATTTTTAAAAAGAGAATGGTTTCCTAGGGTGGCCATAACAAATGACCACAAGCTAGGTGGCTTATACCAACAGAAATTTATTCCCTCACAGTTGTCTGAGATCAAGGTATAGGCAGGCTGCACCCTCTCTGGAGGCGCTAGTGGAGAGTCCCTCCTCATCTCTTCCAGCGTCCGGTGGCTCCAGCCTCTTCCTCCACAGACTTTCCTTCTTGCATTTGCTACATCAGCCACGTTACAATGACTTGTCTCAGGGTCCTATGCTTGGGACACTCTACCTTGCTCCTCAGCCCCCGGTTTTGGTGTTTTTGCTATGTGTTCCTACAGCTCTGTCACTTTCTCTCTCTCACTGTGTTCATGTGCCATGTATGCAGGAGCCATGGTTTTCTTCTTCCTCATTATTCTGAGTCTGATGTCTCGTGCAGTGTCTGGCATACAGCAGATGCTTAATAAACAGTTCTAAATAAATGTTTCAACAGTTTTTCAGTGAATGAATCAATAAGAAAAGGAAGGAAGGAAGAAAGGAAGGAAGGGAGGGAGGGAGGGAGGGAGGAACGAAGGAAGGAAGGGAGGGAGGAAGGGAGGGCAGAGGGAGGATAGAAAGGTCATTGTATTTTCTGTGTGCCAACCTGTATGCTAGGTGTGCTAACTTGTTTAATTTTCCCAACTACTGATCAGATATGTATGAAAAACACCTTCTTCATTTTATAAGTGGTGAAAATAGGGACTCAGAGAGATAAACATGCCCAGACAGCTTTAATTCTTCTTGGAACAATTATTTCAAAAGAAAGAAACTAAAAATGTGTATGAAGTTGGCAGTGGTAGAAAAAACTGGAAGAGCCACCAAGTATTCATGGGTTATCTCTGAGTGGTGGATTGTGCTAATAAGTTTTTGTGCTAGATTATTGGAATGATTTTTTTGGTATTTTTTATTTTTAAATTAAAGTTGACTTTCACTGTTATTTTAAACTAGAGGCCCAGTGCACGAATTCATGCACAGGTGGGGTCCCTAGGCCTGGCCGGCAATCAGGGCCAATCGGGGCCCTCTCACCCAGTCCCAATCAGGGCCGGGCTGATCGTGGCCTACTGGCAGGGGGAGGGACCATGGGAGGTTGGCTGGCTGCTGGAGGTTGGCTGTGGGAGTGCACTGACCACAAGGGGCAGCTCCTGTGTTGAGCATATGCCCCCTGGTGGTCAGTGTGCATCATAGCACTGGTCGACCAGTCGTTCCCAGATATTTGGTAGTAATGGTCACTCAGGCTTTTATATATATAGACTAGAGGCCCGGTGCATGAAATTCGTGCATGGGGGTGGGTGTGTCTCTCAGCCCAACCTGCACCCTCTCCAATCTGGGATCCCTCTCACAATCCAGGACTACTGGCTCCCAACTGCTCACCTGCCTGCCTTCCTGATTGCCTCTAACTGCTTCTGCCTGCCAGCCTGATCACCCCCTAACCCAGGCGTGGGCAAACTTTTTGACTCGAGGGCCACAATGGGTTCTTAAACTGGACCGGAGGGCTGGAACAAAAGCATGGATGGAGTGTTTGTGTGAACTAATATAAATTCAAAGTAAAGGAGCAGAGGGGAGAGCAAGAGAACCCTCCACTCTTTTGGCTCCGCGGGCCGGATAGAACAGCCAAACGGGCCAGATCTGGCCCGCAGGCTGTAGTTTGCCCACGGCTGCCCTAACCACTCCCCTGCCAGCCTGATTGATGCCTAACCACTCCCCTGCCCGCCTGTTTGCCCCTAACTGCCCTCCCCTGCAGGCCTGGTCCCCCTCAACTGCTCTCCCCTGCAGGCCTGGGTCTCCCCCAACTACCCTTCCCTGCAGGTCCGATCGCCCCCAACTTCCCTCCTCTGCTGGCCTGGTCACCACTAACTGCCCTCCCCTGAGGCTTGATCGCCCCCAACTGCCCTCCCTTGCAGGCCTGGTCCCTCCCAACTGCCCTCCCCTGCTGGCCATCTTGTGGCAGCCATCTTTGTCCACATGGGGGCAGCCATCTTGTGTGTTGGAGTGATGGTCAATTTATATATTACTCTTTTATTAGATAGGATAGAGGCCTGGTGCATGGGTGGGGGCCAGCTGGTTTGCCCTGAAGGGTGTCCCAGATCAGGGTGGGAGTTCCCTTGGGGCGTGGGGCGGCCTGGGCGAGGGGCCTGTGGTGGTTTGCAGGCCGGCCATGCCCCCCCAGCAACCCAAGAGGAGGCCCTGGTATCTGGGATTTATTTATCTTCTATAATTGAAACTTTGTAGCCTTGAGTGGAGGCCTAGGCTGGCCAGGGTGTGCAGGAAGCTTGGCTTCCTCCATTACTGGGGAAACCCAACCCTCCTGCTCGCTTTGTGGCTGTAGCCATCTTGGTTGGGTTAATTTGCATACTCACTCCTGATTGGCTGGTGGGTATGGCTTGTGGGTGTAGCGGAGGTATGGTCAATTTGCATATTACTCTTTTATTAGATAGGATTAGTTTCAGGTGTACAGCATAGTGGTTAGACTTTATATAATGTATGAAGTGCTCACCCTGCTAAATCTGGTATCCAGCTGGCACCATACATACTTATTACAATATTATTGACTATATTCTTTATTGAATAATTTTTCAAATGAAAATGTATTTAAAAAGTGAAAGCTAGCTGTGTTTTGGACTGGAGCACAGTGGGGGTATAATCATCTTCTATGAAAAGGGCAAAGATCGGGAACCCAGGGTGGACCATGGTTGGAAGATGAGGGTAGTTTAATGTTCTCCATGGCTTGGAGCTTGAGGTTAGATCCAGGGGTCAAATGATTTATAACTGTATTTTTTTGTTTGTGATGTAAAACTGAAATGATGTTTAGCCACTGATGGCACACCTTGTGTATTTGTCTAGTAAGACTCAGAGATGTAAAAAAAAAAAAAAATCAGAGATGTTCTGTGTATTTGAAGTTAGGTAGGTCTAATCCATGCAGCCAATTTTGTTTTTGAACATCCTGAAGAGAATATGATTCTCTCTGTTATCCTGCCATCAGCAGCCGGCTCTAGTGCTTCAGAGAGGAAAAGAAATCCTCCCTCAATGCTCTTACTGCTTCTGAATGGGAATACATATCTTCAGGCTTTTAGTTGTCTTTATGCTAAATTTTATTCAGGAGCATAAATGCACAGCTCCCAAAGATTTTCTGTTTGGCTCTAATGTATTTATTTATGTTTCTTTGACAATTTTAATTGTAGGATTGAATAGAAAATCAGCAGAGTCCCTGTGTTATGCTGGGCCTACCTACTTTCTCTCACTGATGGATTGAGCAGGGCACTTGGTGTCTTTAGGGTTGGTTTTCTGTACCTTTTATCTACAAACAGTCCTTGAAACACCAATCTTGGGGGGTCTGACTCATCCAACATTATTCCCTTCCTGAGGAGAAAGGAGACTTATGATTCTGTTTTGCTGTTGTCCTCAAGCCTATATTTGATTCCTGAGGATAGTAGCTCTAATTGAGACCTCTTAAAGGTAGCCTTTTCTTACAATTTCGAAATTTTTTCTATTGAAAAGTGTAGACAGGTATATTAGTCAGAGTTCTTTAGAGAAACAAAACCAATAAGATGTGTGTGTGAACACACACACACACACACACACACACACACACACACACACAGAGAGAGAGAGAGAGAGAGAGAGAGAGAGAGAGAGAGAGAGAGAGAGATTTTAAGGAATTGGCTTATGTGATTATGGGGTTGCCAAGTCTAAAACCTGCACGGTGGGGCCAGCAGGTTGGAGACCCAGGGAAGAGCTGATGTTGCACTTCAAGTCCAAAGGCAATCTGCTGGTAGAATTTCTTATTGCTCAGGGGAGGTCAGTCTTTGTTCTTTTAAGGCCTTCAACTGATTGGATGAGGCCCACCACATTATAATCTACTTTACTCAAAGTCCACTGATTTAAATGTTAATTTTATCCAAAAAACACCCTCACAGAAATATCCAAAATAATGTTTGACCAATAATTTGGGCATCCAGTCAAGTTGACACATGAAATTAATGATGACAATAGGTCTTCCAGACTGGAGAGCAATTATGAGTGACAACTCAGTGCTATACCCAACATGTTCCTTGTGGGTCTTGAAGTAGGACTAGGATTTGGGTGGGGACAGGGAAGAGTACTGAGATATAATTGAGATACAATGAACTGCACATATTTCAAGGTGAAATTGAAACAATTGCCTAAATCAAGGTAATAAATGTATGTACTATCTCCCAAAGTTTCCTCATACCCATTTGTAACCCTATCCTCAAAGTTATACCTGCCATCCTGTCCCTAGGAAAATACTGTGATTTCTGTCATTTGAGATTAGCTTGCATTTTCTAAGTTTATAGAAATGGAATCATCAGTATGAATTCCTTTGTTTGGCTTCTTTCACTCAGCACAAGCAGGGCAGGAATTTACCTGGAATCTGTAGAAGCCTAGACTTCAACTACTGACAAGTCTTCTGAGAATGGTAACTGATAATACGGAGTCAGACGTTGCCCTACTGTCAAATATCCCCTCATCAAATATTGTCTTATGTACTACCTATATATATATAAACCTAAGCGACTGTCACAACCAAAACAACCAAATGGATGACTGAACAGGCTGCGTGGGGTGACCAGGCCGGCAGGGGGCTTAGTGAGGGACTACCAAACGACTGAGCAGCAGGCTGAGTGGGGTGACCAGGCTGGCAGGGGGGGGGGGGGGCAGTGAGGGGCGACCAGGCTGGCAGGGGAGGAGCAGATGGGGGTGACCCAGCCAGCAGGGAGGGCAGTAAGGGAAGACCAAGCCAGTGGCGGGGGGAGTTAGGGGCAACCAGGCCAGTGGGGGGGGGGGGGACAGTTGGGGGCGACCAGGCCAGCAGCGGGGGCATTAGGAGTGATCAGGCAGGCAGGCAGGTGAGCAGTTAGGAGCCAGTGGTCCCAGATTGTGAGAGGGATGTCCTAAACCAGCAGTCAGACATCCCCTAGGGGTCCCGGATTGGAGAGGGTGCAGGCTGGGCTAAGGTGACTCCCCGCCTTGCACGAATTTCATGCACCGGGCCTCTAGTATTAGTTATAAAAAGAGTCCAAGCTGTTTTTTTTCCTTCAGAGTCATGTTGCAAGAGTCAGTACAGACATGAAGCATTTCACAATCTGATACAATGAACCTTCCCAGCACAGTGGGCCCCTGGATGCTAACACTCTCTCTGACTGCCATGTTTTGATATGACTGACATGGTTTTGACTAAGTGAAACTTTCAGCCTTCCTATTCTCTGTACTTCAATAACTGCAAACTATGGAAAAGTCTTCAGCATATAATTAAATGGGGGATAAAAGTAGATTATGAAAAGGTATATACTCTAATTCCAATTTTATTAAAAAGACTATGGGAGGAATGAATAATTACATTTACCTGGAATGATAAACAGCAATAGATTAATTACAATTATTTCTCAATGGTGAGAATTTGAGTGATTTAAAATTTTCTTCATACTTTTCTGTTTCTTAAATGGTCTAAAGTGAATGTGTGTATTGTTATCAGAAGACATATAATAGTATGGTGATTACAAGAGGAAAAGGGGAGTTGGGGGAGGTAGAAGAGGGCAAAGGGAGATAAATGGTGATGGAAGGAGAC
Organism: Plecotus auritus; assembly: GCF_963455305.1. Taxonomy (NCBI): domain Eukaryota; kingdom Metazoa; phylum Chordata; class Mammalia; order Chiroptera; family Vespertilionidae; genus Plecotus; species Plecotus auritus. Next base: position 46,827,383 of record NC_137772.1, read on the forward strand.
TTGGCTTGGGATGGTGAACACACAATACAATATACAGATGGTGTATTATAGAATTGTATTCCTGAAACCTATATAATTTTATTAACCAATGTCATCCCAATAAATTCAATGAAAAAATAAGTAGTGTGAAAAAAATTTATATTAAACCTCAAATTTGGGCTTTTGATTTGTGAGAAATTATTAAGTTATTTGGAATAGTTCCCACCTTGGAACTAACTTGAACCCTACAGCAATGATAGTTATTGTTTGTCATTCATCATTCATTCATTCATTCATTAACTTATTCCTCCAGTAAACACTTATTATTCAGTTACTAGGTTCTAGATTCTGTGTTAGAGGTTAGATATAAAGATGAACAAAATGGTAATTCCCTTCCTTTGGAAAAATTTTTCTACAGTCAACCAGTTATCCAGGTCAGTTTACTAATTTAAAAGGGTCAGTCAAGGGTTGGGGCTTAAGATTTCAATTAGGAAGTAGGCTTGGAATGAGAAGGGGAAATGCACTGTTTTGGTTCTTAGGGATATGGCACCTATTCTGCATGACTGTATTGGTGTTTCCATCAGTGAACTGCAAAAACAAGGAAGGGCTTTTTAAATGCTTCAATGCAGTGACTGCAGTTGTATCATTTGCTTGCTGACTCCATTATTCTAGAGATTTTTCTAAGGTTAACATTTTTTAATGCACACTACATCTTATTATACTTTAAAAAAGATTTTAACTTTATTTTTCAATGACAGTTTACATTCGGTATTATTCTGTATTAGTTTAGATGTACAGAAAAGTTGTTAGAAATAATGTACTTTACAGGGTGGTCCACCCATTGCTTCAAGTACCCTCGTGGACCCAGACATACTCATCTCAGTACTGTTGACTCTGTTCCCTATGCTGTAATCCACATCTCTGTGAGTATTCTGTAACTACCAATTCGAACTGCTTAACCCTTTAACTTTTTTTACCCAGTGACCCAACCCTCCTCCCCTCTGACAACTGTTACTCTGTTCTCTGTATCTATAGGTCTAGTTCTATTTTGCTTGCTTGTTTATTTTGTTCATTTGATTCCATATATGAGTGAAATCATATGATATTTGTCTTTCTCTGACTGTCTTACTTCACTTAGCATAATATCCTTAGGTTCATCTATGCTATCTAAAAAGGTAAGATTTCCGCCGAAACCGGTTTGGCTCAGTGGATCGAGCGTCGGCCTGCGGACTGAAAGGTTCCGGGTTCGATTCCGGTCAAGGGTATGTACCTTGGTTGCGGGCACATCCTCAGTGGGAGGTGTGCAGGAGGCAGCTGATCGATGTTTCTAGCTCTCTATCCCTCTCCCTTCTTCTCTGTGAAATATCAATAAAATATATATTTAAAAAAAAAAAAAGGTAAGATTTCCTTCTTTTTCAGGCCAAGTAGTATTTCCATTGTGTAAATATAACACAGCTTTTTTTATTCACTTATTTACTGATGGGCACTTGGATTGCTTTCAAATCTTGGCTATTGGAAATAATGCTGCAATGAACATAGGAGTGCATATATTCTGTATAGTTAGTGTTTTGGGATTCTTTGGATATATTCCCAGAAGTGGAATTGCTGGGTCATAAGGCAATTCCATTTTTAATTTTTTGAGGAATCTCCACACCTTTTCCCATAGTGGTTCAACCAATCTGTATTCCCACCAACTTTATCTTAGTAAAAAGGTTAACTTTTTACTTTATGATAATTATAGATTCACATACAGTTATGAGAAATAATACAGAGGGATTCCATGTGCCCTCTATCAGCATATAATTAAATGGGGGATAAAAGTAGATTAACATCTTAGAAAACTATAGTAAAATATCACATATTATAGAAATTTTAATACCTAGGAAAAGGAAAAAGAAAGCTTTGGCTCCTCATCAAACTCCATATATAGCAGGTACTTGTCTTTTTCTTGACAAGCTTCTGCAACATTGACTCTCTCTCTCACAGTCTTTAATGAAGACTTCTCTCAAGATAGGTTTTTCTTTACATCTTAAATATTTCCTTAAAGAGTTACATGACAATCACCTTGTAATAACTTGGATTATTTTCTTGGGTGAAGTTAATATAGAAATGTGAAGGAACAGTTTCTAGTCATCAGGTTGTAGGGACTTTTTGGACAGAAAAACTTAACCTGTTTACATGAAGTATATCTGTAGGGGTGGAAGGAAGATTGATAGAAAGAATATTCCCAAAGGAGGTCATGCAGCAGGGCACAATCTCAAAGGAGCCTTGACGGGGCAACTGAAGTGAATGCAGAATCCTGTTACAACAGCCATGGTGCCATATACAAGGAAGCTTCTCTTTCTCCAGAAAAAAGAGGAGCCACACTTGTAGACTCTAAAAAGAGGCAGTTCAAGGAGAAATCTAGGAGAGGACAAGAGGGGTAGTTTTTCCAGGAGGAGACCAACCCACCTCCCAATTCAGAAGGAAGCAAGGAGCTCCTTGGATCTTTCCATAGAGATGGAGGAGCAGTGCCAGAAGCCAGTTCCAGCATGTCAGCAGGGCTGAATCATCTGGGATGGCTGAGGGCATTTCCCCAAACCTGAAAAGGATGCATAAAATAATTGCTTGCTGCCAGACAGCTCAGGACATTTCAATATACATGTTATTGCCTCCTACTGGCCAAACACCTGAACAGCCATAGGCAATTTCCTCCAATCTGACAATGGATTCTGTATAGTAGCCCTGGCCTTTGATGTGTATATCTACCTTGCCTTAGGACAATTTGTGTTAATAAATAGCAAGGGGTCCTGAGACAAAAACTTAGTTCCTTTAGCTAAGTCTTCTCTAGCTCCCCATAATGCCTTCCAAAATTATGTTTCATCTCTGGACTCTTATTTAATTTACACACAGCGCCTTCTCCAAATTTCTGAACCCTTCTAGATGCTGGATCAAGACCACTGGCATTAGAGCAGTAAGTCAGGGACCTCTTGGATGTTCAGCTGAAAAGTTTATCTTTAAAGGCACAGTGCTTCCTGTTCTCATTCATAAATTCATTTAATAAATTTATTGAGCACTTTATATTTGTCTATCTCTAACTGTTGAGTTGGCAGAAAGATGAAAATTGAGTGACTTTTAAATATGAGATGCTTGAGACAAAGATGAGAGGGAAAAAGTCCATATCAGGAAAAAGGTAGCTCATACTTTACTCATTTCGATCGTCTAATATTAAGAAAGAGCACTGTACTTTGAATCAGGAAACTGAGGCTCTGTCACTAACTAGCTTTGTGGTATTGGGTAAGTTACACTCTGGGTGGGCCTTGGTTTTCTCAATTGAGAATTCTTGTCTAAAATGTTTTCTTAACTTCTCACCCAGATCTATAATTTATGAGATGAAATGGTTCAAAGAGACCATGGATAGCACTAACTATAGAAAAACAGGAGATCCTGGCACTGCCAACCAAATACTACTCTTTACAGAAATAAGCTCTTCTCCACTCAATTTGGAATTTCCAATGAGTTGAAGTAGAATTCTCCATGCCACGGGAAAACAGCTAAGGCTTATGATGGTGATTCTCTGACTTCTCTACAGTGTCTCTTCCCACCCATGTGATCCATACCAACTCTCATTCTAAACTCAAAAGTTTGAGAATGTGGTGAGGGTGACTTGGTTGTGAAAAGAGAATGAGCTTATGACTTTTGATGCCCAGTTTCATCTTTTACCCCATGTGATGAGGTGAACTGTGTCACCCCACACCAAATTTATATGTTGAAGTCCTCACCCCAGTACTTCCAAATGCAACCCTGTTTGGAAATAGGGCCATTGCATATCTAATTAGATGTAAGATGAGGTCATGGTGGAGTACAATGGATCCCTAAACCAACATACTGATGTCATTATGAAAAGGGGCAATTTGGACACAGACACACACACACACACACACACACACACACACACACGCGGAGAACACCATGTGAAGACTGGAGTCATGCTATCACAAGCCATGGGACTACTAGAAGTTGGGAGAGAGCCCAGGAAGAAATCCTTCCATATTAACTTCAGAGGGAGCATGGCCCTGCTGACATCCTGATCTCAGACTTTTAGCCCCCAGAACTATGAGACAATAAATTTCTATTGTTTAAGCCACTCTGTGATACTTTGTGTTAAGGTAATCAAACAAGGAGGCCATTGGTTTGAGGTGTAGACCTTGGTAGTTTATATAAGCAAACCAGGATCCAAGCTAGAGTGAATTGCTGTAAAAGCCTCAAGGTTAAGAGCAACCAATCACAAGCAACTAATTAGGCTTTCCCCCAACTGAAACTGCTTAAGCTATAGCTAAACAGATAATCTCCTTGCTTTGCTTCCAAATCTTTTGTAGAAAAACCTCTCCCCTGGTTCCTGTTGGTGGAATGCTCCTAACTACTTCCGGTTTGGGGCTACCCAATTCAAATCCATGTTTGCTCAAATAAACGCTTAAAAATTGTAATATAATTCAGTTTATCTTTTAACATTCCTTACAATAGCCATAGCAAACTAATATACCTTCTGTGCAATCTTGGGCAGCTCAGATAAATTCTATGAGTTCAAATTTACTCAGTAGAAATTGAAGACATATAGGAAGGTTTATTTTGTTTTAAAAAATATGCTTTACTCTAACTTTTCATCCTACATAGTTCCCAGTACCCAAATACACCATGACTTTGCTTGTTCACTTACAGCTATATAGTTCCTGTTTTTCTTATATTAAAACACTTTTTAGAAATAAAAAATTTATAATAGCAAAATTTACATTTAGTAGGCAGCTGTTTGCCCTGACTTTCACGAACACATTTCTTTTCTATAGCTTATAAAATGAATTGGAAGTTTAGAGTTATTCTTTTGGGCCATGTGTGTCTATGTGTGTGTGTGTGTGTGTGTGGTCTATTAAAAGTAACCAATTAGGTCCTGGCCAGGTAACTCAGTTCTTTAGAGCATCGCCCCTATATGCCAAGGTTTCAGGTTTGACACCTGGTCAGGGCACATATAAGAATCAAACAATGAATGCATAAATACATGGAAAAACAAATCAATGTCTGTCTCTCTGTCAAATCGATAAATAAAAAAATTAAAAGTAATTGAATTAGTGCAGATGAGATTAAATGAGAAAGGGTCATTTTTAATGAGAGTGTCAGACAGACATAATGGTTAGATGCTTTTGATAGCAATTATAAAATAATGAGCATCAGATTCAGGTCAAGTATTTTTTGAAGAAGATTTATTTTATTTTATTATTTTTAATGATATAATTTATTTTGGTCAGCTCTTGAAATTAATAAAAGTGGTTTCAAATCCAGTTTACTCGTAGTTTCTGTTACTTATTTAAGCTTTGTCCACACAAATATTTATTATCATTAATGGTGGGAAAACCTAAGTTCCAAGGCTAAGAAAATAGCATACCTAAGAAATCATTATTTAATTAATTTTGCACAATCTAAGGAAGAACAGTTCTTTTCATTCATGGGTAGTAATATTGCATTATTGGTAAGCATATTTCCCATATGCTGAAGTTAAAAACACTGATTTAGAAGGAAAAATATTGTAAAAGGACCTTATAATTAGATTTTTGGATTAGATGTGTGTATATGAATAAGTATGAATGTGTGCATGTTCATGTGTGTATTAATTAGTAAGTCCTGAAATAAATATTCAGTGGGAATTTTTCAGTGTCCTAGTGGGATCATCCAACCCCTTCCTGGTTGTCCATTGAAATAGAGGCAGTAAGGGCCATTGATTAAGAAGATAATGATTCTCCAAACAAACACAAAATGACCTAATAGGCCAGGCCAATGATTTGCCAGTGCAGGAATTTGAAAGGCTGACAGTGGCATCAATGGATTATGTTATGGAAATAATGATAATTATAGTCATTCTTTGTTGAGCACCTACTAAGTGTCAGGTTCTACTAGGCAATTTACATATGGTGCAGTATTTAATCCTTATAGTTAAACGTAATAGATATTGTTACATCAGATTTATAGATGAGGAAACTTAGGCTGAGAGAGAATAACAACATTGTCCAAGGTAAGAGCAGAGTCAAGATCAATAAGACAAATCTGTGTTGTGCCAAAGCCATAGTAATCTTACTGCTTGCAAATATACTCCCACTCTTTCTAATGTCATCCTTACAAATACTTATCATTCTAAAAATTTTAATTTAAAATTTTATATTTATGATTAAAAAATAACTACTAAATGTCATGGTTCAAAATTAAATATGTGTAAAAAAATAGAATAAAAACAAGTCTCCTTTCCTCTCTGGTTTCCCCCATCCTTTAGGCCCACTTTTCAGCAACAGCCCCTCAAATAGGTTCTTGTGTATATTCTATATATACAAACACAGAGACTAGAGAATCACATCCTCTCCTCCCCGCCTCTCCACTCCAACCCATCCACATAGTATGTTGACAGTGAATTCACAGTTATGGACCTTATATTTTCATTTGACACTATATATATCGTGATCCTTCCAGACCCTGACCAGTCTTAATCACATATTTTTAAACTCTGTTGGATCTGTTAGCACTCAAGTTGTCTAGAGAAGCCTGTGCAATCTTTTGCAAATGTATAAGTGGTATTTGCTGGGTTTGATCAGCAAATTTTGAAGCAGAAGTAGCTATATTACTCCCCCATGGCAGTCAGTAAATTAAAAGGCTTTATATTTTAAAAAATCCAAATTGAATATCCATTACCAAGATGAAAAATAATAAACAAAATGTTAATATAAGAATTAGAGGACACAAGTTGCATAACCAAGTACTGAGATAAAGATATAGAGGAGTGATGCAAAATCTGAAATTAAAACGTGTTTGATGTACAAACACAGCCTTAAGGATAGACTATCAAAAAATGCATGCAGGAGGGAAAAAATGCATTCAACTGAAATACCAGAAGCCACACAGCCCATCGCTAACCCGTAATTCCACTGAAGAACAATTCACACCACCAAGAAAAGAAAAGCTCTTAGATGTAGAAAGCAAAACCCTTATCAGTACAGATGCCCAGCATTTAGGAAACAATTTGGACACGGGAAAAAATATAATCTCTTTTCCCCATGATGCAGCAGCAGAGAATAGATCAAAAGCATCAGCCAGAGGAGTCCAGCAGGGACTAAAAATGGGGAGGATTTTCACATTCAGAGGCCTGGAGAAAAGAGCAGGCAATTCGCTCACAAGCAGAAGAAAGATACAGGTGATTTTTCTGATTAATCTTAGCGACAGCTCTAAAACATTTAGCACCCCATTTGGTTGCTTACCAGGCATTGAGTCTTCCTTTGAATGTAGGAAAAGCACAAAGTGGCATCCTGTCTGCAAAGTTTTGCAGGCACACCCTGCACCATTTGCTCACAATTCTCTAAAGTATGTAATTCACTTCACTCCCATGAACATGCATCAGGTCCTTCTTACATGCAAGATGCTGAAATGCAAAATAAGTTTGCAGAACATCTCTTTCATTGAGATGCTTGCCTCGACTGTAAAAGAAGAGGGTAAAATGAATTGCTTTCTAATCAAGCACTTTTCTACATTCAGATTATTTATTTAGTTTTATGATACTCAGCTGCCTCTCTTGACTGGGTCTCAGAACATTCCTTAGAATACTCCTTGGTTTTATAGCTTCCATTGGCAACAAATGGTCTCAAAACACCCATGAAATATCTCCTACTGAATTTTGTTATGCAGTTTCTAGCAAAGACTTTTCCTTTTGTAAAAAAAAAAAAAGCAATATTTAATTACAGCCATGCTCATGATCTGAGAAATTGGCTTATGTCTTTTGATCTCAGATTTACATCAATTTCTCAGGAATTCATCTTGAATTCTTCTCTAAGCCCTAGCTTTCTTATAAACAATAACTTGGGTGGGTGTTGGGTGGGTGTTTATTACCTTTGGACTGACACAGAAATATACGTGAATGTATATATCTCTCTGTCTCATTTCTCAAGGAATCTGAGATAGGCTGGATAAATACATAAATTTGCAAAGGGATAAAATCAGAATCTCAGAATCCAGAAACATAAGGGAAAGAAAATATCAAACTAAATGTTGTGTGAATCAGTTGCATGACATGAGGGCCGCAAATTTGGCTCTAAGCTTCATAACTGGCAAAGGCAAAGAAAGAAACATTATTCTAAGAGTCACAGGGTCTAAAAGCTATGAGGAAGCACAACTTTTCTGGGTACTGAGCCCTGAGTGAAATCTCTCCCCAGGATCCTCATAAAAGTAACACTGTGAAGTATATTAGATAATATAAAAATGCCTTAGAAGTTTCACATGACGTTTTCCCATAATGTGCCTTCATGTAGGAGGATGGCAGATATCAAAAGGTAATTCAGTTAATGCAAGGCTAGGAGGAACCAGACATTCTCAGCTTCAGCCAGTTTCCCTATCAGGATGAGGATTTCTTTTCTTTTCTTTTTTTATTTCAGAGAGGAAGGGAGAAGGAGAGATAGAAACATCAATGATGAGAGAGAATCATTGCTTGGCTGCCTCCTGCACACCCCCTACTGAGGACTGAGCCCACAACCTGGGCATGTGCCCTTGACTGGAATCCAACCCGGGACCCTTCTGTTTGCAAGCCACACTCTATCCACTGAGCCAAATCAGCTAAGGCAGGATGAGGATTTCTTAATTCGATTCTGACCTGCTTAGGGCTTCTATCTAGGGTAGCAAGATGAAAACAATTCATTTAAATTAGAAGTATTTTATCACAAGTAGCTGTTCATTGCAATTTAGATGGGATAACACAGGTAAGGAAAGCAAGCCCAGCACAGAACCTGGTAGAGAGTAGGAGGTAAAGAAATGTGAGTTTCCATGAGTCCCTTAGCATGAAGCACTTTCCTGGTAAGTTTGGCAATGCAGTATAACGAAAAGACCATGACCTTGGAGTCAGGGAAATGGAGCTCAGTCACATGGCTTTTTACTGAGGTCTCACAGCCTTCACTTTCTACTGTGTAAATGGGGATAATAGCCAGATAACCAGAAATAACACTTAGCTACTTAAATAATAGCTTCTAGCCTACTGCTTGGAGCAAAGCAGAGACTGAATACCTTTTGAGTTCTGATGTATTGCCTGATTCTGTGACTAAATTTCTGTCACAGAATCAGGCAATACATCAGAACTCAAAAGGACCATAGAATCTAGTGACTTTGAAGGACTCACAACACATGCATAACCTGTAGCCATATCCTAATCAAATCCAAGGGAAGTCTTTTTGAAAATAATTTAATCACTCCCTAACAATTCTACTCCAGATCAAATAATCTATACTCTTCCTACCCTTTCTCACCTATCAAGCACTAGTATTATTATTCCTTGGTGCATGTTTTCTTTCAAAGTGTTGAGCCTCAAACTTGGTATTTCCATGGGAAATAGAGTATCCTGGTTTTATGGGGGATGATTGTGAATTTGGGGGAGGTGGGTACCCCATAGATGATGTTTCATTTATTCAACAAATGTTTTTAAAGTGCTTATGATATGCCAGACTATATTTTTTGCAATGGTGTAGCAGCCTCGTTTAAACCTTTTCCTCCCAGCCCAGGTGAGTATGAGAAAGCTCTGGGCCTCGGCCATTCTAGGAGAAAGGTAGCAAACTGTATAAATTTCTCCATTATGGAGAGGCAGACTGGTGGTTAATGGCTGTGGCATCCTTTGGAAGCACCCATGGTGCCTAAGTTTTTTCTTAGGAAATCTAAGGTTTTGCTTGTGCTGAATTCTCAAGGTCTGGGTCATAGACCCATTTGAAAAGCTAAACAAATCGATGAATTTTCTTCACGGAAAAAGACGCATGCCAAATTCTCCATACAATTTCATGATGTTCAAGGGCTCCCTCAGTCTATCCTGTAACTCTCTAGAGTTAGGAGACTCTGTTTGAGTCGCATGTCCCAGGATCCTGCAAAAACCTCTACATTCTCATGATCATTTCTATCAATGAGTTGGGTTCTGAAGACAATGATGACATGCCAACCAAATATGTGGTTAAGACTATGGCCAGAAAGAGAGAAATCACATTGTTTGGCACACCAATTTAATATGACAACATTAAATAGAAGCGACAGTGAACTCTTGCATTTAGACACTGTTATGGGTTGAATTGTGTTCTCCCAAAATTCACATATTAAATCCTTAACTTCCAGAATGTGATATTATGTGGAGATAGGACTTTAAAGAGGTGATTAAGTTAAAGTGAGGCTGTTAGGGTGAGCTTAATCCAATATGTCTGGTGTCCTTATAAGAAGAGAAAATTTGGACACACAGGGGGACACAGGGGAAAAACCATGTGAAGAGAGAGCAAGAGGACAGCCAACATAATAGTGGTGTTCATTAGTCTATAAGCCAATGAGAGAGGCCTCAGTAGAAACTAACCCTGCTGACACCTTGATCTTGGACTTTTAGCCTCCAGAACTGAGAAAATACAGTATTTTTCCATGTATAAGATGCCCCCCACTTTTCCAACCCAAAATTAAGAAATCAATATTTTAATTATAAAACAGAACACATTTTTATTTAGCAATTACTGCTGGTAATGTTTACATACCAGTACTATGATATTATGCAGCATATCACTTTATTCAGCCTCTGTTGCATCACTGCTCTCTTCTTCATCACTATTAGCTCCAGACACATCAATTTCTTCAACTTCTATTGTATCACTGCTGTCTTCTGAGTCACTGTCTATATATGTGAGATCATCCTCATAAACTGGTGGCATTTTCTGAGCTAACTTTGTTCATGTTCTTATGGCCAACCCTTCTCTCCTCATGAAATTGAAGCACCATTTTTCTTTTCCTATAAAATCAACAATGTTCATTTCTCTTGCAAACATTCTTGCCTGACATTGAATAAGCTTGTTTGACACACATAAACCACTCTAGTGCTGCTCCATAATCCAAGTCTTAAGCCTCTGCTCTAAGTTTTCCATTTTGCTGGTTTTCCTCTGAAGGCCTTATTCTTTTTTTTGGCATCTTAAGTAGTTGTTCTTCCAGTTTTCTCCATTGTCTGATCATACACTCAGTGAAAGGAGGTCCAAATTGTCTCTCTGCAGCTCTATTTCCATGCTCTTTTGCATAGTTGATTACATTCAGTTTGAATTTTGCACAGTAAGACAATTGCTTACTAGTATTTATCTTTTGACATCCTTATGGGCTCAGAATGCTCCCATCCCTGTTTCATCTGCGCACTCTCTTCCTCCACCTCCAATTATGGCATTAGCTGATGTCAGTAATAATAAGGCTCATGATTGGAGGAAGCCTTTTTGACAAGGTATGGGCAGCTGCACACCCTTGTGGCTCACTTCCATATTATAAGATGCCCCTCGATTTTCAGTCTAATGATTTTAGAAAAAAATAGCATCTTATACATGAAAAAATATGGTATATTTCTGTTTATTGTTGTAACTGGAAGAAACAAAAGAAAATTCCGTAAGAAAAGCACAGGGAATGGAGATAGGAGAGACATTTGACTTTAGAGCAGCAGTGTCAAAGCTATATGAGACATTTAAGCTATATGAGACATTTAAGTTAATTTTAAATGCAGTGAAAATTAAATATTTGCTAACCCTCCCTGTAGGGGTCCACCTCATAGAGCCCCTGTTTTTGAGAACAGCATTCTTGACCATGAGACTTGCTTTTGCCAATGAAATGTGAGTAGAAGTGAGCATTAGGCAATTTCCCATTATTGCTTTCTTTGCCACAAGATAAGTAATATCAGAGGTATTTAACCAGACACTGGTGATACCTTGTCAGAAACAGTGAGGAGCAAATTTTCTGTTATTGGTGATGTGGAGCCAGTGGTTTTTAAACATTTTTAGTAATGTAACAAAATCTTAAAAGTAACCCTCAACAGAGACCAACATGTGTTTATTAGTCTACATTTATTCTATATAGTAAAATTAATAACATTTAATTTGTATAAAACCAATTTCTGTAATGGTGAGGTTTTGCTGATGAAATTAAAAATTGAGAATTGGGAATATTTACTCATCAATTGTTATCAAGTAGACACTCTTTGCCAGTACTGTTCTTGACACTGGAAATAGGACATGGTTAAGTTTCTTGGTCTCCTGGAAGAACCTGAGTAGAGGAGACAATCAACAACTAAATCAATAAATAAGATAATTTTATTTTATTTTATTTTATTTTTTTAAAAATATATTTTATTGATTTTTTACAGAGAGGAAGGGAGAGGGATAGAGAGTTAGAAACATCGATGAGAGAGAAACATCGATCAGCTGCCTCCTGCACACCCCCTACTGGGGACATGCCCGCAACTAAGGTACATGCCCTTGACCAGAATCAAACCTGGGATCTTTCAGTCCGCAAGCTGACGCTCTATCCACTGAGCCAAACCGGTTTTGGCTAAATAAGATAATTTTAAATAGAGGTACGGGCTATGAAGAACAAATAATGCAATATGGTAGAGAGTAGGTGACTGTGTAGACACAGTAAAGGGAGTGGTCTGGGACGACCAATTAGGAGCTAATATATGAGTTGAAACCTGAGTGACAAGGAGGATTCTGAGCATGAATGTTTCAGGCAGAGGAAAAGGCAGTACAAAAGCCAGGGTGGAAATGAACACATGTTTGCCCTAGCTGGTTCGGTTCAGTGGATAGAGTGTCACCCTGCAGACTGAAGGGTTCTGGGTTTGATTTCGGTCAAGGGCACGTGCCCTGGTTTGGGCTCAGTGTGGGACATGCAAGAGGCAGCCAATCAATTATTCTCACTCATCATTGATGTTTCTATCTCTCCCTCTCCCTTCTCTCTGAAATCAATTAAAAAAAAAAAAGAAATGAAGACATTTTGAATAACAGAGTGGTTACTGTGCTCTGCTACTGCAGAACAAGAGGGAGAGCAAGGTGGGTGAGGGACAGATCACAGAGGATCTTACACAGCATTTATCAAACTACCTATGGTAAAGAGCTTTAAAAATTTAAAAAAAAATTCAGCCACAGACCAACATGTGATCCAACATGGTTAGTTTGCAGCATGTGCTACAAGATCATCACCATGCAAGTTTGACACCTCCCAATCCCAACTGTACCCTGTCTTCAATGCAATGAGTTCACAGATCATGTGCTTGACATTGTGGCAATGTCAAATTATTATGACAGTTTCTAAATGCTGACTCTTAATTTCTCTCCTTATTGTATACTAGAGGCCCAGTGCACAAAATTCATTCACTGGGGGACGGGGTCCCTCAGCCTGGCCTGTGCCCTCTCGTAGTCCAGGATCCCTCGAGGGATGTCCCTCCTAGAGGGAGCGGGCCTAAGCTGTCAGTTGGACATCCCTAGCGCTGCCACAGAGTGGTTCCCGCCACTGCTGCTGTACTCTCCAGCCATGAGCCTGGCTTCTGGCTGAGCAGCGCTCCCCCTGTGGGAGTGCACTGACTACCAGGGGGCAGCTCCTGCATCGAGCATCTGCCCCCTGGTAGTCAGTGTGTGTCATAGCTACTGGTCGTTTGGCTGTCAGGCCGAAACCGGCTCTCTAACATCCCCTGAGGGTCCCAGATTGTGAGAGGGTGCAGGCCAGGCTGAGGGACCCCACTGGTGCACAATCAAGGCTGGGGAGGGAAGTGGGAGGTTGGCTAGCCGGGAAGGGACTGTGGGAGGGCTATAGGGCATGTCCGGCCCATCTTGCTCAGTCCCGATAGGCCGGACCCCAGCAGCAAGCTAACCTACAGGTTGGAGCGTCTTCCCCCTGGTGGTCAGTGAACATCATAGTGACTGGTCAACCAGTCGACTGCCCCCTGGTGATCAGTGCATGTTATAGCGAGCAGTTGAGCGGCCTTAGCATATCATTAGCATGTTATGCTTTGATTGGTTGAACAGCCAACTGGACAACCAGACACTTAGCATATTAGACTTTTATTATATAAGATACCTTGATGCAGACCAGGAACACATGTCTGTGGATCTGTAAACCACACTTTGAGTAGTGCATGAAAAGGACCTTAGATTTTACTCCAAGTGCAAGGGGAGGTGAAAAAGAGAAGAATCAAGGACCAATTACAGGATTGTGGGGACATTCTTTATCAAGGTGGAGAAGACTCATGGAGAAACAAATCTGGGAAGAGAAAGCAAAAGTTCTGCTTTGAACATGTTAAGTGAGAATTTTCTAGATCTCTAAATGAGAGGTCAAGGAGGAAGTTAGGTATATGAATCTAGAGCTCACAGCTGAGGTCAGGGCCAGAGATATAGTTTGGGGAGTCATGATAGCCTGCATTTAAAGCCACAGACCAGGGGAGTTATTTAGCAAGTGCTGTTATGAAAGAAATGAGATCCCATGACTTAGATCTGGGGGCATTCTGACATAAGAATCATTGACTCCATCAATGTCAGTATTCACATACTTTGAATCTAATATTTATGGAACCAGGGCATCACAAAACATAAGTTAAATCCCGAAGTGAGACAAGGTTGTCATAAAGAGGGTCAATAAATACACATGGGATGAATGAGCTCCAAAATATCCTTCCAAATCTGAGATACTGAAATTCAAGTATTGTTCAAGCTTCACCTCCATGACATAGTGTGTTGAATAGGGCTTCCAAGAAGCCATTACATGCCTCAGAAACTGTGAATGGGAACTTAAATGATAAAGGGTCTTTGTAGATGTAAGATCTCAAGATGAGATCATCCTGGATGATCCAGCTGGGTCCTAAAACCAATGACAAGTATTTTCATAAGAGACACTGAGAGGAGAGACACAGACAGAAGAGAGGAGGCCATGTGGCCATGGCAGAGATTGGAGTGATGCTGAGGAATGGTGGCAGCTTCCAGAAGCTAGAAGAGGCAAGACGGATGCCCCTCCAGAGCTTTAGAGAGAGCACAGTCCCATAGACACATTGGTTTTGAATTTCTGGTCCTCAGAACTGTGAGAGAATACATTTCAGTTATTTTAAGCCACCCAGACTGTACTTTGTTAGGCAGCCAAGGGAACCTAACATACTGGCACGTGGAATCTTTTAGCTGACTCTCAACATTTCCATTGGAGCTGGGTCTTATTCTGACCCAGTGATTCTTAACTCTGAGTGCACATTGGAATGGCCTAGAGAACTTATGAAAAAGACTGAAGTCTGGGTCACACTCTCAGAGCTTCTGCTTCATTGGGCTTGGGGTACAGGCTGGCTTTGGTGTACAGTCAGGGTTGAAAACTGTCATTTAGTTAGTCACAACAACTTAATACCATGGGGTGAGATAGAAGTACATGGGATGGGAACAGCTATAGAAAATTTTTTAACCTTAGGAAATTGCTCTGGAAATAACATTCTGTATTTTTGTGCCCTAATATAAAGTATTCTTAGGAACTGTTTGGACCATCAGCAGTCTGAATGGACCCTTTTGGAAGTCAGACAGTCCTGTTTTCACTGTGAAGAAGTGAATGGATGCTCTGACGAATCTGGACAAACCCCCTGCCCCTGGTGCCCCAGAAGCACTAGGGGAGGCATTGCCTTCTAGATCGACAATGCTTAACTTAGCATAAATCAAAGGATGTCACTGGCAAGCCCTTCCTTACAATTAGATAATGACAATTTTGAATTTCTTGTGGCTGGTACTTCATGTAATTAAGAAAAAAATCTGCAGGCTGGATGTACTGAATAGGAGAATAGTACCTTATTATTTAGAAGGAAGAGGGTCCCTAATTGTGGAACAAAGCAATTCCTTGTATGCCATCCCTAAATAAATGTTTCTTTATTTCTGAAGCTGTGTGACCTCCTGTAGCGGTCTTCCTAGCACGTCAGGGAGCAGTCAGGAGTGAATGTAGTTAGCAACGCACACTTGTCTGTAAAGGGCCTTTGACAACGAGCTCACTGAATCTATTGACTCCCTGGGAAGTCTGAGGTCACAAGCTTGGCTGAAGCACATGAGCCCAGATAATGAAGATGGTTTTACCCTCTTGAAACAGAGCCAGAAACTTTATCTACTTCATTGTGCACTTTGGGTCATGTGCTAACCATGAGGCTTTCTCTAACACTAATCCCCCTAATGATGGCTTCTCCCAGCCCTTACACAAACCCCACGAGGCCCGGTGGCTGGCAATCCAGACAGAATAAAGGCAGCCCGGTGTTTGGCTTTTGAACTGAGTTCAAGGCAATTAAAGTCATGGGCTAAGGAGTAAAGGAGGGGTTTTAAAAATACCAGCATAATAAGTAGTATGACTGGAGTGCTCTGCAAATTAACTCAATTAGACAAAGCCTGATTTAACGGGGAAGATGGTGAGAAGCGCTACCCTCATTAAATCTGGCTGTTAGAGGCGCTTCTATAAAATTAAATTTGTTTGAGTTGTTTGGATCACATAAAATAGTCTGTGCATGTGCATGTACACACGTGCACATGCGTGGGTTCTGTGATTTTGTGGGTATTTTTTAAAGAGGAGCAGAACAGACCGCAAAACAAAAATATACAAAAACAAACAAACAAAAATTAAAAGAACGGAGTGAATGCTCAAGAGCTCGCGTGGAAGACAAGAAGAAAGCATTATATAGGAGGAGAGAGAAAGTTCCCCGATTATAAAGCCATGCGCTCTCTTTGGTGGGGGCTTCTGCTCAGTTGGCTGGGCTGTGGAATGCTGCCCGGAGCTTGGGCGCAGTTCCCTCGGGTCTGCATGACGGTGGACAGCCTGGTGGCCAAGGTGTGCTGCCCGCCGCTGGGTGTGGAGCCGGCCAACGTCTGTGGCTCTCAAGAGGGCCGGGGCCAGTGCACGGAGGTGCAAGCCGACACCAGGCCCTGGAGTGGTCCTTATGTCCTGAGAAACCAGGATGACCGAGAACGGTGGCCACGGAAGTTCTTCAACCGGACCTGCAAGTGCACAGGTGAGGCAGACCCCCTGGAGGAGACCTGGCCTGCTCCTAACTAAGTGGGGAGGGCCCAGTTGGGAAAGGAGCCCCTTCTAAGAGCCTGCTAGACCAGGCTTTGAAAGGCAATCCAAGTTTGTTTCTCGTAGGGAGCAAATTGAGGAAGGCTAATGTCTTGCTTATATTCTTCACGCCCTCTGGTACATGCAGTTATGGAATCTAAATAAATATTACACGAGCCAAGCTGGCTATATGAACTCATGCCAACATACCATTGGCTTGTCTGTTGGAAGCTACAGGGCTCAGGACTCAGCTTTGAAAGCCAGAGCAAGTCCTTTCACGATGGATTCAATGCTTCTCCCGAAATGGGTTTGCACTTGTTGAAGAGAGGGGTGGGTGAGGTTGGCATCTGAAAGACGGGCGTGGAAGGCAGGTGTTCTGTCGTCTTCGTGTCCGAGTTTTGAATGGTTTTGACAGGTCTCATGCAGGGGGATGTTCTGCCTGGGTGGGTCATAACTTTGCCAAAGCTGGGGAGATGTGGCAGGCCCAAGCTGTTTCTGTTCTGGGAAGGGAGGATTGTTATCAGAGAGCAATGGCTTTTCTCTCTTTTCTGGGTTCCATGTGGGCATTTCAGAGTTGTGCAGTGTCCCTCTTTTTGGTCTTGTTCTCTGTTATGACCCGTTTCTTCCAAATCTCTGTGCACTTCTTATGCCTCTGGCTCTTCTGAGCCTTCTCAGGTCCTCCTCACTGGGCTCCCTCCATGCTCAGCAGCTGTGACAGCCGTGACAAACTCTCAAAGGCGGGCAGGGCATTTGAAACACAGAAAACATAAATGCAACTTGAGCCAAGCCCTTCGACACTGTCCTGCAGTGTCCAGCTGCATAAGGGGTTTTCCTTTTTAAATTATGTTTTATTATATTTTTATATGATACCAAAACCCTGGAAAATATAGATAATTGAACTATGTAAGGTTGTAAAAAGTAAACTAAGAGAATGTACAAAGGATTGTGATATTAAAGTAGGAATGATGTTGGTATTTTTAAACTTTAAAAATAATTCTGGCTTTATAATCATTTTGTAGTCATATTGTTAATTCTATGACTCAAAGAAATTATTAATTTTGCCTTGAGTATTAATTGTGGCCACGAGTTTTTAATAGCTTATTGAATATTACTATCCATTTTTCTAAACCAATTGAGCATTTGCTTCTATAGACATTATCTCGTAGATTCTCATGGCTTTTCAGTCTAATGAGAAACAGCAGGTTTCATATTACTTGGGTGATTGGAAACCACACACCACAGTAATTTCTTTGTATGGACTGAATCAAAATTTCTTCCAGAACACTTATTTCCGAGTCAATCAATGTTAGAGTTCCGCAAGCACACAGGTTGGAAATCTCTGAGACAGAAGGTATTAAGAAATCATATATAAATGTCCGTTCTTCTTATCACCATCTACTTTATCTTTTTGACCTGTGTAACAAGTTTTTTTGTGTTTGTCTTTTTTTAAAGGTGGGGATGGGAAGAACAGAGAGTGGCAAAATAGAAGGGATAATTACAATTTCTCTTTCCTGAGGGAATGCTTATAAATATTTCTCTAGAAGTGTCAGAAACTTGGGGTCATAGTGGTCTACATTCAAAACATAAAAGGGATCCCCTGCTCTGAGGAGGATAAACATACCTATGAGGCAGAGAGCCAGAAACAAGGCCTGTCTGGTAAGTCCAGACTGTAAGGACCTCTCATGTCCATAAGCCAGTCAAAGGAAGCAGGTCTTCCTCAAGGTATATGGTGTATGGTCTCCAACTCTAGCCATTGTCACGCCCATGGCTGCTTCTGAGATCCACTACCAGGTTATGGCCTTACCCCCCTATTCCATGAGTTGATTTATCCAAACTCATACAGGACCATAGTTCTTTCTATCCCCACTTTGGATGGCTCCACTTACATTGGCTATGCTCTTTTTCTTTGGGTCTCAGGGCACCAGACTAAGTCCTTAGTGACTGAGCTGGGAAGTTAGTTAGTAGACACAGTAATCACTGTGATGTGTCATATGTCCCAAAGCAAGACACATGTCTTTCCGTGTATTCTCCCTAAAGAGTGAGTTGCTTGCCTTCCTAGGGTAGCTTTTCCATGGTTTAGGAAACAGTCTTCACAATTTAAAACTAATCTTGAGTGCTCCAAAGCCCTCTTCTCTGGTAGCCTCATAATTACTTTGCAAATAGGACTCTGGGATTCACCTGGGGTCACCCAAAATTTAAAGAAGTATATAGCCTTAGTCGGTTTGGCTCAGTGGATAGAGTGTTGGCCTGTGGACTTAAGAGTCCCAGGTTTGATTCCACTTAGGGGTACGTACCTCAGGTGTCTAACTGGGGCCCTGGTCGGGGTGCATGCAGGAGGCAAGCAATTGATGTGTTTCTCTCACATCAATATTTCTGTGTTTCCCTTTCTCCTCCCCTCTCTCTAAAAAATCAATGGAAAAATATCCTCAGGTGAGGATTAAAAAAAAAAAGAAGTATAGATTAGCTTCTGGCCAATAGACTACTGATGACCTCAAACTTTGTTAAATCAGTGGAAAAATAAGCACACCATTCATCTATTGCTGGACATATAGGTTGTTTCTACATCTTAGCTATTGGGAATGAATATGGGGTTACTAATATCTCTTCAAGATCTCAATTTCAATTCCTTTGGATAAATACCCAAAGTGGGATTGCTGGATCATATAATAATTCTATTTTTAAGTTTTGAAGAACATTCATACTGTTATCCATAAGCAGTTGCCCCATTTTGCGTTCCCACCAATAGTGCACAAGGTTTCCAATTTCTCCACATCCTAGCCAAGTGGTATATATGTGCAATTGAATACTATTCAGCCGAAAAAGGAAGAAAATTCTGTAATATGTAAGCACATGGATGAACCTGGAGGATATTTTGCTAAAGAAATAAATCAGTCACAGAAAGACAAAAACTGCATGATTTCACTTACATGAGTTATCTAAATTAATCAGATTGAGCAAAATAACTTTGACAGTTCTGTATAGCTTTGTACCTACAATAATGTATTGTACACTTAAAAATTTAAGTGTTCTTACCACACAAAAAAATAAAAATGAAAATAAAAATTAACACACTATAGTTTCTATGATCTTGAAGTTGGTAAAATATTTTAGCCTATATTATTAAAATAAATGCAAACTCTGGGGGTGGGGGGAGAGACTCTAAATTATGTGCTCAAATTCTCTAGAGAGAATTTCTAATTTCTCTATTCTCTGTGGGGATAAATTGAAAACAAACATTATTGAACTTAATTGCTAGGAAGAGCTGAATTTCAGGAGACTTAGCCATTCACTTTATAAGTCATACCTGCCAGATGGCATTTCTGAGACTAACCTGTTGCAGCTGTGTCTTTAGACATTTGAAAAACATGCATACCAAATAGTTTTTGAATAGTTGTCTGAGAACTTCTTGTTTGTACAAGTGACTAAGTGCCTCCATTTTCCAATCTCTGAAATGGGGATAATGATGAAACCACACCTGTAAAATTCTTTTGAGCTCTGTAGATGAAAGGCCCTATGTGAGTATAAAGTATTGTTATTAAAATAATAGAATCTCTAATTAAAAGGAATAGGCTATTTAGAGGTCCTTATAAATTCACTAATCGGTGGTCTTTAAGCTTATTTAGTCTAATAGCTTTCTGAGGTTGAGCTGATGTAGTTCGTGTAGGAACGTGCATTGTTTGGTTGCCCTTAGTCTCTTTCCATTTTATCCCAGTCCTAAGTAGATATTGGGCTTTGTCTTTTTAAATTTATTTTTTTGCTCAAGGACATACTCAGTGCTAGATAGATTGATATCTAGGGATCCTTTATTTTTTTCTCTCTTCATTTCTAAAAGGGCCCTATATTTTTTTACTGTTGCTATGGTGGATTAAGGGGGAAAATAACATGTTAAATTGATGTAAGGAACTACTAGGAAGTCTAAATTAAAGAAATAAACATTTGGGTGCTACATTTAAATTTTTAAATTGTTGCACTTTTCAGTTGTCGTCAGCATTTTAACAGATTTTTGAGACCAGGTTTAGAAGCTAAAAAATGAAAAGGATCTGCAGAGCTTTGGAGTATTTTCTCTGAGACATGGTGTAAAATGAATTTTTATTTTTTTTTATTTTTCAATAATAGTTGATGTACAATTTTTTTTTGTTCATCCTCTCCTGAGGATATTTTTTCCATTGATTTTTAGAGAGAGTGGAAGGGAGGGTAAGAAACAGAGAGAAACATCAATGTGAGAGAGACACATCGATTGGTTGCCTAGTTCTCATTCCCTGGGTTGATAGAGCAGAGGCATTTGTGCAAACATAGGGAACCTGCAGTGATTTGATACCATGGCAGCTAATTCACCTTTATGACCTGCCAGTCACCATTGATTTTGCCTTAACTCTGTCTCCTTTGTGAAATGAACCAACTTTCTTAATGTTAGATTTCACCTGAATTCTTGGAAATCAGCTTATATGTTTTGGTTTCACCTTTCGCTTAGTGCAGGGCTGGGCAAACTTTTTGACTCGAGGGCCACAATGGGTTCTTAAACTGGACCGGAGGGCCGGAACAAAAGCATGGATGGAGTGTTTGTGTGAACTAATATAAATTCAAAGTAAACATCATTACATAAAAGGGTATGGTCTTTTTTTTTTATTTCAATAGTTTTATTCATTTCAAACATTTTAACAAGAAGAATGTAAACACTAATTATTATAATTTGAAACTTCAAAAAATGGAGGAATCATAGCACAATCACATACCTTATATTGAAGATGGCAAAGGCAAAATAAAATTGCCTAACAAAGGAAAGGTACAAAAGCCTTTCAAATTAAACTTAAATATAATAAAATAATTTAAAACTAAAACAAATAGAAAAGAACAAAATGTGTAAACAGTAAATTAAACATTTTCTTTAGTGCAACTTCCAAATTATGCCCGGGATGTAGATGTAGATGGCAATGTAGACTGGGTTGAAAGGTTTTTGGTCTTTAAAACATCAACTTCAGTGGAACAGTGTTGTTGGTCTCCTTTTAGCTAATGCTCTGATACTGTGCTCTCCAGGGGCGTGTCTCCCTACATCACCACGATAACGTGTCTACGCATTCCCAGGGTGATGTTGGGGGACGCGTCCGCGGGCATTACAAGGAGCCTCTGGAAGATTGAGAGGTTGTTCCTTTTACTGAATGGGCGGATATAAATCCACCCACTCAGAAGAAGGAGCTGCGGCCGTGTTTCCTGACGTTGCCATGTTAACACTGCTGCTGGTGAAGGAGCGGAGGGGAGAGCAAGAGAACCCTCCGCTCTTTCAGCTCCGCGGGCCGGATAGAAGAGCCGAATGGGCCGGATCCGGCCCCGGGGGCCGTAGTTTGCCCATGGCTGGCTTAGTGTATAATCTCTCCTCTAAATCAATGAATTGTCTTGTGTCAGCCTTTTAGTGTATGCCACAGGGTAGCAGGGCTCAGCAGGTGGACATCGAGGCTGCCGCTCAGTCTCAGGTAGGGAGATAGAGAGGACTAGGAAGGGACACCCTGCATGACCCATGAGAGGAAGGAGAGTATGGATGACAACATGCGCTTAGATTGCTAGTGCTACTCTAACAAAGCACCACAGACTAGCTGACAGAAATTCATTTTCTCATAGTTCTGGAGGCCTGAAGTCCAAGATCAAGATGTTGGCAGGTTTGGCTGTCTTCTACCTGTGTCTTCACTCTCTGTGCAACTCTCAGGGTTTAACTTTCCTCTTCTTATAAGGACACCAGTCATACCAGATTAGGGGCCACCCAAATGACCTCATTTTAACTTAATTAACTCTTTAAAAACCCTGTCTCCAAATACAGTCATATCCTGAGGTCCTAGGGGTTAGGACTGCAACATATTAGTTTGGGGGGAGAGACAGTTGAGTCCATAACAGCATGTAATACATTTGATATCCTGTTTCTTTGCAGGAAAAGTTTCTAGGGAACTCTCTAGTGTCCAGTTCACTTTGAGATACAAACATTTCAAGAGAGTAAGGGAAGGAAATTGGCTTTCTTTTCCCCCTTGCAAGCACCGTCATCTTCTCATCCACTCTACCCCAAAGTTCAACTGTTAACTTCAGAAATTTCTTCCAAAGGACATAAACTTACTTCTTCCATCTCTCCCTTCCCCACCTTCCTCCCCCATCCCAAATACTCTAGGAAACTTTGCTGGCTTTAACTGTGGAGACTGCAAGTTTGGCTGGACTGGCCCCAACTGCGATCAGAAGAAACCACCAGTTGTTCGAAAGAACATTCATTTTTTGACCCCTCAGGAGAGGGAGCAGTTCTTGGGTGCCTTAGACCTCGCGAAGAACACCACACACCCTGACTACGTGATCACCACGCAACACTGGCTGGGCCTGCTTGGGCCCAACGGGACCCAGCCACAGATCGCCAACTGCAGCATTTATGATTTCTTTGTGTGGCTTCATTATTATTCTGTTAGAGATACATTATTAGGTGGGTTTCCCCCTTAGATTAAGGTATATTTTCATAGGTTTGTGTTTGGGGGTGGGGTAATTGGATGGAAAGTAATTTCAGACAAGTTAATTAACAAGAGCACAACCTGAAGGAAGGGGTAGGTATGTGCAAAAGTCAGAGAACTGTCAAATGCTGCCTAAAGTTAGGCTGGAGCAGTTTCTTCCTGCACATCAGCTGCAGACATTTGAAAAAGTTCTCTCCTGTAGTTTGTGTTTTGAGTTCGAAGTCCAACTCTTGTCTACAAAGCTATTAATTCTCAAAGGCAAGAGATGGTGAACTGAAGGCAAATTCCTTTAAAAAATAGTTTTATTGAATTTAGAGAGAGAGGAAAGGAGAGAGAAACATCGATGTGAGAGAAACATTGACCAGCTACCTCCTGCACGCCCCCAACTGGGGATAGAGCCAAAAACCAAGGCATGAGCCCTGACCAGGACTTGAACTGGCCAACTGTCAGTGCATGGGATGAAGCTCAACCAATTGAGCCACACCAGCCAGGGCAAGGCAAATTTCTTTTGATTCCAGCAGAAAACATTTTTAAATCTGGCCATGGGAGCCCTCTCTGACCCTTTTTTCAAATTAGAGGAGTCAACTAAATACATGCTAAACCACATGACACTTCTTTGGGCAGAATTAGAGTGTGTGTTGGAAGCGTGTCGTTACCAGTAAACTCACATGTATTAGTCTTTAGACTCCCAGGTCATCATCTATGGTGCCCATGCCCTGCTGGGATCCTCAGGGTTTTTCTGGAGTTGTATTGTCAAGAAAAAGCATAGCCACAGCAATGTAGTGTTCCTTCTGGCTCAGTTATTGGACTACAGTTATGTTTGATGCTTGAGAAAACGGTGCCTTGCCCTTCTGGATCCTAAAAATTGGGGACTGGGTAGGACTTGGAATGGGAGGAAGTTCATTAATCTAGTAGATTCTACTCCATCCTCACTCCTTTTTGACTCAGGTGAAAGCCATAAACCCTAGTTTGTTCCAGAGGGGCTTGAGTCCATTCCAGGGTCTGCTCAGTGCAGTTCTGAACCCTTGGTTATACCTGCTATTATTCCCACTGGGGTGACGGTTAATGAGGACATGAAGCTCACTTTGAATAGTCCCCTTATTATTTGGAATTGTCTGTTCTTGTGTTTATCACTGGTTCCCCATCACTTGATTTTCCCTCATCATTTTTTAATTTTAACTTTAATTAATTTTTTGAATTAAAACAAGATTTTCCATTACAGTTGACATACAATATTATTCTCCCTCATCATTCTGTTTTGAGAACTTTAAACTTTTTCTGGATTAAAACATTTAAAAAGGGCTGCATAGCCAACAGCAGCAACTGCAGTCCTTACCTCCATGTGTCTTTAAAACACTTGCCTCTCAAGTACGCATCTGTCTTTATCGATAGATAAGGAGGCTCTTCTGGCTGTAAACCTTTATAGCCTTCCTGTCCTGACTCTGAGAAATTTTTGCTTTATGAGAGGCTAGTCTCTCAAGAGTAAAAGAAAAACTATAGTTTCTGGTCATATTTAGGAATTAAATTTATATTCATGTCTGTTCAGCTCTCTGAAGTTATTATAGGTACTTTGAAAAAGAACTAAAGTTAGCTAAAGTTTCTACATAACCATCAAAAGCTGTTATGAAAGGGGGAAGAAGGATGGAACAGGCATCAGGGAGGTCATTAAATGGCCCACAACTTTTCAGTAAAACTGGCACTTCCAGCGGCCAGCCAAATTGGTTTGAACATATTTTTCTCTCTTCTAGTGTTGGCGACCACACTTGTCAGCCAGTAGTTCTAACTGATTGATGGCTAAGGCAAAATCCGTGAAAGTTCTTTTTGGTTATATAAATGCTGAATTAGACTGAGTGCATTAGAATATGGTTTATTCTTAATTAATCCCTCCCTTATAAATGTATATATTTGTAAGGTATCGGTTAGAAAATATCTTTTAAAAATATATTTCATTTAGGTCTTAATGATCTATTCCTTTGGAGACTCTGATTTCATTAAATATATAACATGGACTTTTAAAGCTGAAAGTGATCTGAATTTCTCTGGGTCTCCATTGACATTCAAACTTTTGAGAGTTGAAGAATTCACCCTAAAAGTGCCAGTTGATTCTGAAATTATTTTGTTGTTGCTTTCAGAAAGATAAATGACAAAAACAATTATTTTGGACTAAAACACCATGGATTTATTGGCTTTGCAGACACATCCTAGGTAAGGTTTAACTTTTTAAAAAACTCTGTTCTGTAGTCTCTAATTAGTTTCCCAATTGTTTTAGGACCAGGCCGCCCCTACAAGGCCATTGATTTCTCACACCAAGGACCTGCCTTTGTCACCTGGCATCGGTACCATTTGTTGTGGCTGGAAAGAGATCTCCAGGTTGGTGAAAACTATACTTTTGGTTCTTTACATTTTGTTATACATTTGGTGAAGACCCATAACATTCTTTGCATTATATGCTTTCCTGTTCTATCTGATGGCATGGATTAAGTGACAAGGCATATTCTTTGCTTTTAGCGACTTATTGGCAATGAGTCCTTCGCTTTGCCCTACTGGAACTTTGCCACTGGGAGGAATGAATGTGACGTGTGTACAGACCAACTGCTTGGGGCAGCAAGACAAGATGACCCGATGCTGATTAGTCAGAACTCAAGGTTCTCCAGCTGGGAAATTGTCTGTGATAGGTAATCACATCTGGTCTGGAGTGGAAATCCAGACACTGGGTTTTCTTCTATCTGAGAGATGGCGAGTCACTTTTTATTTCTGTTTCTAGTGCATGTTGGGTTCTGTTTACATGTTTCTGCAAATGACTTTCCTGAGGGAGGTAGGATTTTTAAAAATTCTAAACTCTTTCATAAAATATGGAGGCATGGCCCTGGCCAGTGAGGCTTAGTTAGTTAGAGTGTAGGGCCATGCACTGAAAGGTTGCATACCCAGGTTGTGGGTTCAATACCCGATAGGGGCACATGAGGGAGGCAACCAATCAATGTCTCTCTCTCTCTCTCTCTCTCTCTCTCTCTCTCTCTCTCTCTCTCTCTCCCTCTCCCTCTCTCTCTTCTTCTCACTGCCCCCTCCATTCCTCCCTCTTTAAAATCAATAAAAAAGCATATTCTTGGATGAGGATTTAAAAAAAAAAGTTATGAAAGTCACATTTGTGAGCTGCATGTGCTTGGCCATCATTTTGAGATCAACTATTTTAGCACCAGTCATATTCTAAGCATTGTAATAATGCTGGGAATATAAGGATGAATAAAATATAGCTTTTTAAAAATATTGTTTTATATTTACAAAGGTGGAATGCTTGTAAACAAATTACAATACAAGGTGGAAAGTATCATAATAAATGTATGTGCAAAGCCAAGGAGAGGAAAGAATCTAAGAGGTAGAGATGATTATTCTGAGACTTTAAGGAGGTACAGATCTCAACCAAGTAGAGGAGGGTGAGAAGTGTGTCCTAGGTGGAGGGAATATCGTATATGAAGCTAGAAAGTCTTTGGAAGCAGTGTGGTGTGGCTGGACCATAGGGTGCTAGGAGTTGAGAGGGATGGGGGATGGGTTAGGGGGAGGACAGGCTCTAAGTACTAAAGAACACAGAAGAAGGTAAGCAGCCTGCAGCCCAGGAAGAAGTCTGTTCTCAGTGAGTCCTTGAATTTGTTTTTCTTTCCTGGCACAGATCTCAGAAAAAAATTTCCCAAGAGGACTTCCTTTATTCATTTGCTTCTTACAAAATCTCGTTTTTAATCCTGCTGATCTAGCTCCCCTTTCCCGTGTCTTTTGATTGTTCCAGGGCACAAAGCTTCAATGTCAACACCCCCGAGCCGAGGCATGTGCATACTTTCAGGGGTGGAAGTCTAGCTTGCAGGATCCCATCGCTCTATCCTAAGCTTTTGCTACAGCCCTCTGAACAGTGCTCCACACCACATGGGAGTGTTAACAAGTGCTTTTTATGTGACTTAGCATAATTTCATAAAGCATCGTTTCTTATAATGCCTTGAGGTATTAATAGGTGGTATGTGAGAGAGATTTCTATAAATTTAGGGAATGCTGACGAAAAAAGTTTTTTTAGTTTCAGAATGTCTCAGGGCTTTTCTTCTATAAGCGTATTATTACTCTTCAAGAGGGGCCTACACTTATGTGACCCTGGCACCCTTATTTCACAGACCATCTCACTGGAACACACTTGGAAATGCTGCCTTGGAGGCCTGCTTTGTATTTTCCCCCTGCCTAGTTTTAGGGAACTGGCCTCTTTCATCCTCCTGTGCGCTGATTCTACTCTCACATCCCTGGTACTATCCATTAAAACCCACACAGAAACAGCTCTAAATTTTTATTTCTCTCAGTAGGATGGCATTCTGATGGTGGAATGTCAGACTACAACAGGCATGGGGAATATACTCTTTTGGGGGCATGGAACTTTCGCAGCCTCCATGTTCATGAGATGACCATCCCCACTGCCTTAGAGCATTTGCTAATACAGTGCTTGCCGTAATACCTCCTCTCTGTGTTTTTACTCTGACCACCTCCATTTGCCTTCAGTTTGCCTAAATGCTTTCCTAGCTTTACTAGTACATAGGCCCTTCTGCCCAACTGGCTTAGCTTGTATAGTACTGGTCACCCTCTTCTCTCTTCAGTCACTCAAGATTCAAATGCACATAATAGGAATCAACATCTTATCTGTACACTCTCTTACAGTCTCTCCAGTGGAATAGTAAGTATAATGATTATGCATATCTATTCACATATCATAGTTTTGCATCTATGTTTTTTTTTAGCATCTCGAATTATTTTTATTTTTTTTTATTTTTATTTTTTTTTATTAAGGTATTATATGTGTACATATCTTACCATTGCCCCCCCACCCCACTCCCATACATGCCCTCACCCCCCAATGTCCTGCATCCATTGGTTATTCTTATATGCATGCCTGCAAGTCCTTCGGTTGATCTCTTATTTCCCCCACCTCTCCCTAACCTTCCCGCGGTAATTTGACAGCCTGTTTGATGCTTAACTGCCTCTGTATCTATCTTTTTGTTCATCAGTTTATAATGTTTTTTATTATCCACAAATGAGTGAGATCATGTGGTATTTTTCTTTCATTGACTGGCTTATTTCACTTAGCATAATGTTCTCTAATTCCATCCAGGTGCTTACAAATGGTAATAATTCCTTCTTTTTTATGGCAGCATAGTATTCGCATCTATGTTTTTGAAAGTCTTTAATACATAATTACTTTTGAAGGCAGTACTTTTACCATATAAGATAAATGTAATACATTTTATTGTATGACCCTGGTTGGTTTGATTGGCCCAAAGTTATGATACTATCGACACATTAAGACATATTCTTTTTAATCCCCGTACAAATCTTAGCTTAGATGACTACAACCGCCGGGTCACCCTGTGTAATGGAACCTATGAAGGTTTGTTGAGAAGAAATCAAGCGGGAAGAAACGGTGAGAAATTGCCATCCTTAAAAGACATAGAAGATTGTCTGTCTCTCAAGAAGTTTGACAATCCTCCTTTCTTCCAGAACTCTACTTTCAGCTTCAGGTATGTGCTCTGAAGTCCAGCACTTAGTTTTTCATGTCTGGTTGAAATGAATTGAAAGGAAATCCAGGTGTTAGGAGACAAAGCTAAGTAATGGAGAGGGCTTGATAAAAGGGGGTAACCAGGAATTAGTGTTAGAAAAGTCATCATCCACCCACTATAATTAATAGTGCAGTTTTAATAATTTAGCTATTTAGAACAATATTTTAATATTTCTATTTTATATACACATATAGGTATAGTCTTCAGAACCAGGGAACCTCATCAAATATAGTATTTTAAAAATATTTGCCAAAATAATTTTGCTCATGATCTTTCTTATACTTTTCTGTTTTGTTTTTTTAAATCTGTCTGCCATAGAACTTAAAATAGGGGTCTGATATCTCAGAGGGGGAATTACAGGCTTCATGTAACTCAAATTACAACATAGCAATGACATTACCCTGCTTGAAATTTAAAGGTCAGCTAATAATTCTCTCCCTCTAAACAAACTTTAAGAATTATGAGAAATGTGTATGTATATAAGTAATATTTTAAACAAAGATAAATGAGACTAAAAAGAAATGTTGGATAGATTCATATTCTTCTCCCAGACTTGGTTTTCTCTCTTACCTGTGTATAAATTATGTAACTGCTGGGTTATTTGGGGTCAGGGCGTGGGTAGACTGAACTTAAATGCAGAGGTTGTGCTAAGTGCAACAGTTCTCAGGGTTTGTGATTGGCTGGCACAGTCCTCAGGATAGTGTCAAAGGTGACATAAAGGGCAACTTTTAAGATTGTTTTGAAAATAAACATGCATTAGTTTTCCATTGTGATACAAATGCTTTTGACACAGATTGAATTCCATATAGATTTAAGGGAGTGGTTCTCAAAGTGCAGTGCCCAGACAACCATAATTGGCATCATCTAGGAACTGACTAGACATACAAATTGTTAGGACCCCCCCTGAACCTACTGAATCAGAAACTCTGGAAGTGGGACATGAAATAAGTGTTTTTCTCCAGTGATTCTGTTGTACGCTTAAATGTGAGGATCACGGAATTGGGTATGGACACTGAAAATGGGGAGGTTGGAAGAAAAAAAAAAAGGAAAGGGAAATTTGGGGATATGTTTAGAACACTGAATATATATTACAGTCAAGCTTCAGGTCTATTTAGTTGAGAAATTGGAATAGAAGAGTATATGTTGATTCAAAAACCATGTGCTGGGCGTGGTACTGAGTCCTATTAATAAAACTCAAAAAACTGCTCTCTAGGAGTTCATTGTCTGGTCTGGGAGACAGATGTGAAGGTAAATAATTGTCATACAGACACTAAAGAGATATAACCCAACTGAGCAGGTGAAGAACCAGCGCTGAATAAGAGTTCCCTCCCCTTAGAGGAGATCATCATTAACGGTTAAGGCTATTTCTTAGTTAATGAGCCATGGCAGAACTCCCCATTTCCCTACCCAATCTCAAATTAGAAGATGATTAAGTAGGCTGGGGCAAATGAAAAACCTTTATCAATTCGTGACTGTTGTTGCTGACATACCAATTCCTCTCAGGAATGCCCTGGAGGGGTTTGATAAAGCAGATGGAACCCTGGACTCCCAAGTGATGAGTCTTCATAATTTGGTTCATTCCTTCCTGAATGGGACAAATGCTTTGCCACATTCTGCAGCCAATGATCCCATATTTGTGGTAAGTTCAAAGCCACAGCATAGATGAAAGATTTTCTACATAATATATTGGATTTATTTGCTTTTCAATAAGATTGAAGTTTGGTATGTGTTTTATTCTCTGTGTAAACAATGGGATGCATGCCTATGTAAATTAATTTTAATCTGCACCATTGGTGTGGTTAGAGAGCATTTGAAGTCCCATTATCAGAAACTTGTGCTTTGGAGATGTTTAGCTTTAGAATGATCCTAGATAGGAGTTTACCATCCAGAGGTAGATTCAGAAATTAGCCTAATGATATTAACTATTATGTCATAATTTAGCATAATTTATACCATAAATCAGCATAACTAGAAATGATTTCTAATTGGTGAAATTAGTGGTATTGAAGATAAATGGTGGGCTGCAAGGACTTTGCACACACCATGACCCTTGCATGAAGTCCAGCAATCTGGCACCTTTGAAGCAGCACACAAAGTCCAAAGCTCTAACTGGTGTTTGGTTCTGGTCACCTCACTTCGCAAAGCATTCTGATTGAGAATTGGCTGCTCCAGCTGTCAGATATTATTGTGTCCACTTTGGAGTGAATCTTCCATGCAAGAGGAGAGCATGGATTTCCCTGGGTGTACAAGAACAGGCTCTTTCATTTATTTCTGTGTCTACTTGCTAATAAGTGTTTGTAGGTTTACTAGAATTTGGTCTTATACTTGCTTTCATTGTTACACACCACCTAGTAGCAAATCTACTTAAGATGGGGGACATATGGTCACTGCACACCCCCAATTGCAGGAGGCTTCTGATATAGTATAAAAGAACCTGGTAGAGCTGAAATGACCAACTGAGCTGGGTCGATTGCAAACTTCAAGGTATATTATTTGGTCCTGTTGTTACTAGATAGAAATTGGGTCTGCATCAGGTCTGCCTCTGGCTGGCCTGTAGCTTGTGGGTTCTTGATTTAGTTTAGGAAAGATTTTATAACACGAGTCCAGGTGATTTTGAGAATGCATTCATTAAAGCTGGGGACAATAAAGCAAGGACGAGCTTACAATAGAAGGAACAACAGGAAAGCAAGGCAGGGCTGCTTTGGCTCCCCAGAAATTTCATGAAAAAGAGGTGAGGTGAGGTGGGCTGCTTTGACTCACTACAAAGTCAGAGAAAAGTGGGCCTTGGGGACAGCTTCAGGGGGTTAGCCTGGGTTGAGCTGCCGCTGCCTATTGCTCTCCTGTTTGCAAGTCTCATGGGGAGCCTTAGAGTTTAGGAGATGAATACCTGGGGGCAAGAAAGGTATGGGTGTTTTTCCTGGGAGTGAGAATGTGCCCTGGGTCCTTCGTCTTGAGGGCTTTAAAGGGAGTTTAAGGAAATCTTAGGGGAGGATCTCAGCAGAATATTCATCAGCTTTATGCTGATGTACCAAAAGGAGATTTATTCCCTTAACTTGATCCATCATTGGGTGTGTTGGAACAAATGGCATTAATTGGGTTTCTGTTATCTATCTTCCTGAGTAGGGTGATTTAAGCTATTTGCCCTCTGGTTGGGAAGGAGAAGTGTAAACCATTTACTCTTAAGTGTCCATGGTTACAGAAGATAGGGTTTTGTGATTTTCTAGATAGCTGTAAACTGCTTGGCCTTCTAACTGTCTGTCTGTTTCCCTGTTCCACTTGTCCTGGCTTACTTACCTGTCTTGCATAGATGGTTTCAGAGAAATTAAAGAAGAAATTTCACTACTGGTCCTTTTTTATTTTGCCAGTATTTTGAGTTTATATTATTATTCAGATTAGATTGTACTGCAGCAAACAAACACTATATGTTCTTTTTCTCCCCAGAATTTTTCTCACCTTAATGTTAATCTTAGCGATGTGTTTTAGTCTGCTAGGATGCCACAGAAAAATAGCACAGCTGGGATGGCTTACCCGTGGTCAGCAAACTGCGGCACGTGAGCCACTGCGGCTCTTTGGCCCCTTGAGTGTGGCTCTTCCACAAAATACCACGGCCTGGGCGAGTCTATTTTGAAGAAGTGGCATTAGAAGAAATTTAAGTTTAAAAAATTTGGCTCTCAAAAGAAATTTCAATCGTTGTACTGTTGATATTTGGCTCTGTTGACTAATGAGTTTGCCGACCACTGGCTTAAACAACCGAAATGTGTATCTCACAGTTCTGGGGACTGGGAAGTCCAAGATAAAAGCACTGGCTTATTGGATTCCTGGTGAAAGACCTCTGTCTTCTTGCTGTGTTCTTACATGGCAGAAAGAGAAAGGGAGTGGGCTCCTGGTATATCCTCTTAGAAGAACGCTAATCCTATCATCTTAGGGTCTCACCTTTATGACCTCATTTAACCTTAATTACTACCCTATAGGCCCCATATCCAAATACAGTCACATTGGAGATTAAGGCTTCAACATATGGATTTGGGGGAGGGTGGGGTCACAATTTAGTCCATAGCAAAGTGCATCCTGAAACCATCAGTGTACAGCAGTTTATTTTTCTGGACTCCTGGGAGGCCACATGACTAAATCAAAAGTGCACAGGATTACAAATCAAATCCGTTTCACTCAGTCCTGCCTTGTGCAGTGTGGGAGCTTCACTGAACTATGTAGAGCCTCTGCCTGGTGTTGGGTAAAAGTGTTCCTTAAAGCAACTCATAATAAATTAGGGTACTATGAAGGCAGTATAGAAACTCTCAAGTGCAACATGAATATCTCAAAAATATCAATGTGTTTTATAGTAGTTGGTGGGAAAGAATTAGAAAACTGTGTATTGCATTTGAATTTCCAAACCTTAATTAAGATTCTTCTTGTTCTCTTTAGCAGACAGTTGTGCCTTAAGGCGATTTACTGACAAGACAAAGTCAGAGGTATTTCAAAGATGATTATTATTTTTACTCCATCCAGAGTACAGAAGAAAAAGGAGATTCGAAGAGGGAGGGTAAAGGTATAGCTGCCACGACTCTCAGCTTGCCTGGTGGTATGAAGGCTGAGGGAGTGTTCTGGACTCCTAGATAGATAAAAGCATGGTAAGAGAGAGCTGTAAGAAATCCCGAGATGGGAGCAATTGATGGAGCTGTTCCTTCTTTCTAAAAAATGTTTCTCCTATCTGTGTGGTAGCAATAAACGAAGAGGTTGTCACAGATGTGGACTATTGGTCCCAACCTCTAATAAGGGGGGTGAGGGAGAGCTTACCTGTTAGGTCTCCCCAGCCATCTTTGCTCTTCTGTAAGATGTCTGCCTTGTTCTAACTTGGTATTTCACTCCATTATTTTGGCTATCACCTCAGCCATCAGCTTCACCATGCATTTCTGGTGCCTACCTTCTTTGCTATATAGCTATACTTCTATTTATCTATACTATATATCTCTAAATAAGTTTTTATTAAAACATACATATTCTGACTGGTTCAGCCACTGTGGAGAACAGTATGGAGTTTCCTCAAAAAACTAAAAATGGAACTCCCATTTGACTCAGTGATCCCACTTCTAGGAATATATACCAATATACTAGAAACACCAATCAGAAAGGATATATGCACCCCTATGTTCATAGCAGCACAATTCACCATAGCTAAGATTTGGAAACAGCCTAAGTGCCCATCAGCAGATGAGTGGATTAAAAAACTGTGGTACATCTACGCAATTGAATACTACACTGCTGTAAAAAAGAAGGAAGGAACTCTTACCATTTGCAACAGCATGGATGGAACTGGAGAGCATTACGATAAGTGAAATAAGCCAGTCAGAGAAAGATAAATATCACATGATCTCACTCATTTACGGAATATAATTAACAACATAAACTGATGAACAAAAACAGATCCAGAGACAGAGAAGCATTGATCAGACCGTCAAACCTCAGAGGGAAGGTAGGGGAGGGTGGGGGTAAGGGGGAGAGATCAACCAAAGGACTTGTATGCATGCATATAAGCCTAACTAATGGACACAGACAACAGGGGGGTGAGGGCATGAGTAGGAGGGGGGCGGTAAGGACACATATGTAATACCTTAATAAAGAAATTAAAAAAAATCAATGGCAAAATAAAAAACATACATATTCTTTCTTTTAATTTAATTTTTCAATTGCAGCTGACATTCAATGTTATTTTATATTAGTTTCAGATGAACAGCATAGTAGGTAGACAATCATATATTTTACAAAGTGATACATCCCTGATATTTCAAGTACCCACCCACCTGGCACCATACATAGTTATCACAGTATTATTGACTCTATTCCCTATGCTGTACTTTACATCCCCATGACTATTCTGTAACTACCAATTTGTACTTCTTAATCCCTTCACCTTTTTCACCCAGCCCTCCAACCCCTCTCTCTTCTGGCAACCATCGGTTTGTTTTCTGTATCTATGAGTCTGTTTCTGTTTTGTTTGTTCATGTATTTTGTTCTTTAGATTGTTCACATAAGTGAAATCATATGGTATTTGTCTTTCTCTGCCTGACTTATTTCACTTAGCACATTATCCACTAAGTCCATCCATGCTGTTGCAATGGTAATATTTCACTCTTTTTTTATGGCCTAAAACATATACTTTCAATTGTGTATCATTTGTACACACCATTTATATTCATAAGAAAAAATGGCATAATACTCCTTATCCAGGACTCCAAAATATGATGAGTGGAAAAGCAGAATCCTCTGACAAATAGAGAATTATGCCCCAAATCTTTCTCTCCTACTGAAGGGAATAATGATGATCCTAGCAATTTGATTTTCAGCATCCTAAGTCTCAAGGACTGCCGTGTCTTATTTCCTCCTTTTGAGGAAGCCCAGTAAGTGTGCACAGCTTGGCAACATTTTTCTCCGAGTGGCCAGATAACAAGTATTTTAGACTTTGCAGGCTGAACAATCTTTGTTGCAGCTACTCAACTCTGCCACTGTAGCATGAAAGCAGCCATAGACAATGTATGAACAAATGAGGGTGGTGTTCTAATAAAGCTTTATTTATAAAAATGGGTGCTAAACCCTATTTGGTAACAGGCTTTAATTTGCTAACCCCTGCTAGAAAAGGACCAAGGTCCCTTTTCTACAATAGGGATATCTCTTTAGTCAGATATCTCTTCCTGTTCTAGCTGGAAGTCCACCTTATGACTTTATGGATGAGGAATTCCATGACTTACATGTAGTTCAAAGATACTAGATGTTTAATCATCATTGTCTTAATTACTTTTAATGCCTTTAATATTTAAATTTTTTATTTTCTTTGGGATATGTTATGTGCATATAAATAAACCAAAAGCCCCAGCCTTTCTTTGAAGGCACCATAGGAATAATGTTTTAGCACTAGTTCCAGAACTCACAAATAGTGTAGTCTATTTACAAAGAGTTTCATTTTAAAACCAATTTGGCTTTAAATGATTCTTCACATATTGAGAGCCAGGTTAAAGCATTTAAGTGAACAGAGCTATAGCTTCTGGAATTTCAAATTCATGAGGCAATTCATGCAAATATATTGAATGTATTTATTAAAATTATTTTGTGTGAAATCTCTCCAAGCAAGAGAGGTATAAAATTATATGTAATCACAGTAATGAGTAAAAGAAGGTATAATAATAAAATCAGAAAAAAAATCTCTGAACTAATGTCTGAAATTCTAATAATTTCTAAAATAAATGAAGGAAATGCACACATTTATCATGGAAAATAAGATTAGGTCACACATAAGTGGTGCTGTCTTCTATTAAATATAGATATAACCTAGGAAAAAAAAGGAGGAAATCTAATAGACTGTAGTTAAATAGTTGAGTTAGCTGCCACGAAAGTAGCTATGTTAGAGACTGGTAATCCTCTCCTCAATATCTAAGAATACTGTTCTGAGAGTGTACATGTGTTATTTTATTTATTTATTTATTTATTTATTTATTTATTTATTTATTATCTATCTATCTATCTATCTATTTATTTATTTTTAAAATATATCTTTATTGATTTCAGAGAGGAAGGGAGAGGGAGAGATAGATAGAAACATCAATGATGAGAGAGAGAATCATTGACCAGCTGCCTCCCCACAACCCGGGCATGTGCCTTTGGCCAGAATTGAACCTGGGACCCTTCAGTCCGCAGGCCGACACTCTATCCATTGAGCCAAACCAGCTAGGGCTGTTTTCCTTTTAGAAAGTACACTGGCAAGTTCTGATCCTTTCTATTCCTCAGTGGCTGGGGGATGAGCAGGTTGCATGGCTAATACCCACTGAACAGCTCATATTTGTTCTCTACCTTTTACACTGAAATTTTAAAGGTAATAAGACATACAAATAGCCTTGATACCACTGGCATTTCCTAACATTGACAGTCAATTGAATAAAGTAGGAATTTAGGAATCTAAAGCAAGAAAAGAGAAAACGAGTTTCTGAAAACAAAGATCTGGTGGATTACACTAGGTTAATCCTGTAAGACCCCTTTTGACTCTACTATTCTAGGCTGCAGTAAAATTAGTAATATTAATAATTAGTAAAAAGAACAAGTATAAAATATCTCTGAGTCAAAATGATTTCAGTTGCAATTTTAAAAAAGGAGTACATAGGACAATGCTTTTCTCTCCCCAAGAGTGAAGCACTTATAAAAATAGATCTATTTTATTTATCTTTCTTTAAAAAGTCATAATTAGGCCGAAACCGGTTTGGCTCAGTGGATAGAGCGTCGGCCTGCGGACTGAAGGGTCCCGGGTTCGATTCCGTTCGATTCCGGTCAGGGGCATGTACCTTGGTTGCGGGCACATCCTCAGTGGGAGGTGTGCAGGAGGCAGCTGATCGATGTTTCTCTCTCATCGATGTTTCTAGCTATCCCTCTCCCTTCCTCTCTGTGAAATATCAATAAAATATATATATAAAAAAGTCATAATTAGACTAGTACTTTGAGTAACAAGAATTTTTTATGTCAATTAAAATTTTTAATGATTTCATGATTTTTAATGATTTACAGTTGCAGAAATATTGTCAAAAAGGTTTTAAAATGTCCATAATTCCCTCTCAACTTTTTTACTTATTTTATTTTATATTCTTTTATGTTTGCAATTATAATGCACACATTTTAGGTAATTATATAGTTTTCTAAATTTTTTTAAATTTTAAAATAGATAATGCACATAAGTGGTTGCAATGTAAAGGCACAGTTTGAAGAAACTGTCCACAAGTATCTCCCTGCTATCCAAGATCATTTCCTCTGTTCTCCCTGATTTGATTTATTGTTTTATTAATATGGACACATATGTTTATAGATTTCTTACTACTTTTTTACTTATATGTAGCATACCATAGACACTTCTGTGACTTCATTTATATTTTCCTATTCTAAATCACTCCATACCAGTTTTTTTTTTTAACTCCATATCAGGTTTTCTTATTTCTTTTCATTTTTTTTAAGGATGCATGGTATTCTATAGAATGGACTTACCCTGAAATTTTTAATCAGTCTCCTGTTGATGGGCATTTGTGTGATTTGTAATATTTTGCTTTACAAACAATGCTGCAATAAGTGAATATTTAGGGTAAGTTGAGAGACTAGAATCCCTGGGTCAAAAATTAATGTCTTTGAAATTTTTATAGATACTGCCAAATTGCCTTTTAGAAGGTTAACTGATTTTCCCTTCTACCAGCTATGTAGCAGAGTGACAGATTTTCTGCTCTCTTTCATTAGTATAGTGTGTTATTATACTTTGTAATCTTTGCCAATCTGATAAGTGAAAATGGTACTTCAGTAAGTTTACTTTTTCTTTCTCTTATAAATGATGTTCAGCACCTTTTAAAATATATTTAAAGAATCATTTGCATTTCCATGAGCTGTCTGTTTGTTAGGATAATGACTTCTGGGAAGAGAAAAAACAACCTAGTTTCATAAGAGAATTAGTAAAAGAGATCTCTATGTAAGTTAGTAACAAAATACAACATGTGCTTTTGATATCTTACTTTGCATGAAAACCTAACACGGTTCATATAAAATGTGTTTTTCAGCTTTCACTAGCTTACGAGGAGCTAATGTGATCATTGATACCATATCTAAGCTCCAGAACAGTGCCTGGCATTTAGTAAGATGCTCAATAAATTTTTGTTAGGACAATGTTATGCTATTGAGTATCTATTAATGTGTCTCTATACAAGATGTTATGCAAACATAATCTTTTAACTTCACAAAAATGTGAACATGTGGGGAAAAGAAAGTTCAGGGGCTAAGACTTGAGTATAAGGTCATATGAACCAGTAAGTGGCCATGCAGAGAACACAAGAAAAGTTTCGTACTTGAACCTTTCCCCATGTCGTGTTTCTAGCTATATAATTTTGCCTTTTATCATTTTAGACAATTCTAAATTTGATCCCTTCATAATTGCTTTCATTATAGCTGAGGAAATGTAGTCTTGTTAGATCATGTTAATAGGAATTAACACTAATTGGTAAAGGACAGTTTTGAATAATATTGCTTGATAGGGCATTGGTTTTATGAAGAGTTAAAAAAAAAGGGGTACTCTTCAACTCTAGACTTCATAAGGATAAATCCATACTCTATTGAGAAAAACTAAACCTGTACAAAGAGATGAACTATATACACTGCATTATTGTTGAAATTAAGTAGTATAATGGCAAACAATAATTGATATACAAATCTAAGATGGTCTACCATTGATTTTTGAGTTACTCTCTCCTAGAACTTTGGTGATTCCTTAGCCATGAATGGCCTGGGAGTATCTCAGTTATCTAGAATCTCTTCTAACATCACCTTGGCTCTTTCTTCAACCTGTATTGTCTGTTTATGAGGAATGCTGAACTGTTCACTTATTAAAACATGTATTTTAATTGATTTCAGAGAGAAAGGGAGAGGAAGAGAATATAGAAACATCAATAATGAGAGAGAATCATTGATTAGCTGCCTCCTGCATGCCTCTGACTGGGAATTGAACTGTCACTCCTGGTTTGTAGGTTGATACTCAACCACTGAGCCATGCCAGCTGTGCTGGTCACTGCTTTTGAAAGTTGACATACTAATAGCAGAACCTTCTTGTAGTCCTGCTTACACCGGCTTAAAGTTTAACCCTTAAACTACAAGCTTCCTTCCTGCAGGATTTAGCAACTGAATTTTAATGCTGTTGATATTTCTTTTAGTATGCATGCTATTA
This sequence comes from Plecotus auritus, assembly GCF_963455305.1. Classification (NCBI taxonomy): domain Eukaryota; kingdom Metazoa; phylum Chordata; class Mammalia; order Chiroptera; family Vespertilionidae; genus Plecotus; species Plecotus auritus. Next base: position 46,867,006 of record NC_137772.1, read on the forward strand.
TATCTTGTATATATTTTATATATACACTAGTAGCCCTGCGCATGAATCCATGCGCCAGTAGCTTGCCAGTAGCTCACTGCTACCCTCCAGTAGCTCTCTGCCCACTGCCCCACCCTCCTGTAGCTCCCTCCTGCCCCCCCCCCACCTCCCCATAGCTTGCTGCCCTGCCCCCTCCTGTAGCTCTCCACCGCCTGCTTGTAGCTCGCTGCCCCACCCTCTTGCTGATCCGTGACCCAGTCGGTTGGTCATTACGCTTCACGGCGTAATGACCATTTGCATATTACATCTTTATTATATAGGATATGTATATTTTGAATGCAATGTTATTAAACAAATCTATACAGAAAGTGTGCTTTCCCTAACTATATAACTCCTCCAAATGCCTGAAAAACACCTCCTATTCTGTCTGCTCAGGATGCTCTGTCTGAAAGGTGCATAGGGAAGGATAGAAAGAAAATTACAGTACGTCCTCACTTAATGTCATCAATGGGTTCTTAGAAAGTGTGACTTTAAGTGAAATGACGTTGTAACAAAACCAATTTTAATGTAGGCTAACGGATAGAAACAAGAGTTCAGCTCCTATGGCATATTTCTGGTCACAAAAACATCACCAAATTTCTAAATAAAGACCCCCAACACTCCTAACATTAAATATTGAAATAATTGTGAGCTATTCATACATTTGAGAAAGATGAGTAAAACGAAGTTAAGATAATTATTCTCCAACTTGCTTGTTCCAGTTCAGGCTCTCAGGTGGGTGGGGCCTATCCCAGCAGCTCAGGGCACAGGGCAAGCGCTTACCCTGGACAGGACGCCCTTCCATCACAGGGCACACTCATGCACAGACCCACACTCTCTCAGACGGGCACAATGTAGACACCCCTCTTCACTTACCAGGCACATTTTTGGGATGTTGTAGGAAACTGAAGTTCCTCAAAAAAACCCCACATGGGGAGAACGTGCAAACTGCACACAGACAGTGGCCCTGGCTGGGAATAATTTTGTTTTGTTTTTCTTTCTTCTTTTTATCAATGTTATAAGAAAATGAATAAAACAACATTTTTGAGGACCTACTGTCTAGTAAAATGGGAAATACATCATTTTGGCTGTGCACTGCCTAGAAGACTATTATTCAAAAAATTTTTTATTATGGCTTCCTATCTCTCTCTCCAAGACCACTGTGTATGGAGTACACATCTCCCTGTGGCAGAGGGAAGTAGAAGCTTGGGTATGATTTAACTATCCAATGCCTATTGCATATGGCTTATTTAGGAAAATGCAAACACAACATCCCGATTATATACTGCTTCAAATCCTTGGTAGAACAAGGCAAGAATAAATAAATATCACTATAAAATAACAAGCATGATTAAATATGTTTTTTAGGAATTATCATTAGGAATCCTCATATGTAGAAATTCAGACCCAATGTTTTTATTATGTCATCTACCTTAAGTTCTAAATTGGAATTTCCCATATGGAACTGTGGTCTCTCTTGGGACTTAAGCACTCGCACATAAATTCTCAGAGGGCCAGAGCATTAGCATGTTACTACAGTAAGAGCCACTCTGAATCGAATGTCGTCTCTCGATAGCACACGTGAATCCAAATGCTGAACACTGTGTGCTGGTCTTTGGTAACGCACAGATGTCTTTGCAACCAGCCCCTGGTTCTTATGGTACTGTTCCTCCACATACAAATACTCTTGTCATGTCACCAGTGTGGCAAGGTTCTGAACTTGCAACCATCTTAGTTAAGGTTAAGTTTGATAGTAATTTCATCCCCCACTGATCTTGAAGATATGCATTTTTTTCTGTAATTTGTTAAGTTTCTTTATGCCTGTAAGTACAATATTTGTTGATTAGTTGATTTCTTCTGCAAGGGTTACATTAAAAATTTTTTTTACCTTAAAAGCCCATGCAATCACATTTTCTTCAATAGTGCCTCCACGTTAAAATTGGGTGGTTTTTTCCCTTCCTGTATCTATTCTACAGGTTGCATTACTTCTCTTTCTAGCCTATGGATATGTTATTGCTTCCAGAATTTTGCTTATTGCATTCTTTGCATTTTCTTGGCACACGCTACCCTTTTTAACTGCATAAATTGGGTTCTCTGTATAGAGTTTCTACAAGAGCATTATTGTATAATGTTTTATAGCCCTTCTGAGACCTATAATCTCTCCCTATTACTTTTTCCTGTTCTTTTATCTCTTCACATTGTGAATTGCTTTAAGAGCCTTGTCCCCTCCTTTATTATTTACACTTTGCACTGGGCGAATTCTGGTGCTTTCCAAAAGTTATTTGTGTCTTGCAGCACTAAATCTGGAGCTTTTTATGTCCCGAGAGTCTCTTGTCTTTTTTTCTAATCACAATTTGATTTCTGACTTCAATGCAGACAGTATCTTACAGTTCAAGAAATATTGTGTGGACTTCTTTGGAAAATACATTCTGATATAGCCCTAGGTACTTTTCCCATGTATCACTTAGGATTTGTCTCAACTGCTTAGAACAGGAAACCCAAATTACAGAAACTTAAACCAAAAAGAAGTTTATTTTTTTCTTTATGTGGAAGAGTTCCAGGGGCAAGCAGTCCAGTCATCACGGACGCTGTCTTTTTCGTCCTTGGTGAGTGGCTTCTTAACTTTGCTGGTTGGCTCGTCTTTGCTTGAAGGCTGCTGCAGCCACATCCACATTCCAAGAGGCAGCAAGAAGAAATAGAAAGAGAGAAAGGGACACTTTTAGAGTGAAACAATCACCTTTAAAGAGCTTCCCTAGAAGTCCCATCCAACGACTTCTAGTTAAATCTCATGGATAGTTTGGCATAGTCGTTCACTCAAAATGCAAAGAAAGTTCACTAAGGAGAAAGAGGGGAATGGACATTGAGTAAGCAACCAACAGTGCTTGCCACCCTTAGACAGTCCCACTGTAGTGCTTGGGCTCCATACTTGAGGCAAAACTTGCATTTGAGGTGTCCAGTCTCCCCAGGCCACACCTTCCCTCTCTGGGAAATGCCTAACCTTCTCTGGACTTCCCATGACATAGGGCATGTGGTACCTTTTTCAGGGACATACACCAACGACAAACGCTTAGCTCCTTTCCCAGGGATGATGACCCTTCTCAAAGATGACTCTTTTTGAACGCTACTTGTTAGAAACACTGATCACTTGCATTATCGAGTATTCTTCCAAAGTTGTTGCTTTTTGCAATAAACTATGCCTTTATTCTTTATTCTTTTTTTATTGATTTCAGCAAGGAAGGGAGAGGGAGAGAGAGAGAGAAATATCAATGATGAGAATCATTGATTGGCTGCCTCTTGCATGCCCCTTACTGGGGATCGAGCCCGCAATGCAGGCATGTGCCATGGACTAGAATCGAACTGGGGGCCCTTCAGTCCGCAGGCTTACGCTCTACCTACTGAGCCAAACCAGCTAGGGATGCCTTTATTCTTTTGGGATTTAAATTTTGTTACTCAAAGCCAAGACTTTAGAATTAAAAAATCCTTTATCTCTCTAAAATCCCAGGCCTTATAATTTGATATTTTGGTTTTTAAGATGATTGTCTCTGCCATAAACTTTAAAAATTTACTCATGACAACAAATTCCCTTCAGTAAATAACTTGATTTCTGTTACTATCCCGAATGCAACTACTTGAGACAATGTAGAAAGCCTCCATTGTTACCTGACCGGGGCAACTAAACTGCAAGGAACCTCGGGTAAGATATGAAAATGTTATCTACTGAATAAACAATAGTAATACAAGCCAGACGGGCAACGCATTTAAAGCGGTTTAAGAAGTGCAAAGAGCAAAGAATTCTGACTGTGGGCAAGCAGGGAAGATGTGCCTGGACAGGGACTATTGAGTTCCTTCGTGCCTGAGAGACTCTGATGCCAGAAAACAGAAGGAATGACTTTGCAGACCAGCTAGAAAGGTGCCTGTTTGGGTCGATTGTACAGAAAATATAACTACTTTGCACGACACTGTCAGCCAACATATATTTCTTCAGCATCAGCTTTGTCCAGGTTGCTTGCTAAGCTTGAAGCTTCAAAGGCAAAGAGACCTTATCTCTGACATTTAGGAGTTAGGGGTCTTGTTAGGGGAAATAGGTAAATAAATAACATTATAGTATAATTTGACCAGTGCTATATTTGGGATAGAAGTAACAATGATGAATGGATGAATAAATTTATTATTAAGTATTATTGAAATAAGTACCTTCCTCTCCCATGTGATAGGCCCTGGGGTGACAGGCACTGGGGACACAATGGAAGGAAAAGCAGACAGTGTCTCTGAGCTCCTTGAAGTTATAGTCTAGAAATGAAAGAGGAACTCTAACGACCAGGCATAAAGCCTAAGCTGAACTCACATTTATATTCTGTTGTGAAATCAGGGCTATACATGTGGAAATTTTGCTGTGACTATTTTAAAACATGTAATAATTTCTGTATTTAAGAACTTTAACAGCTTCCTTGAGGAAATTAAAATAAGCACTATGCACATTACAACATTTTTAGACTTTCTTTTGCTTGCATAATACTCAAAATTCCAATGAGAGGGTTCTCAAGTGAGTACACAGAAGGGTACTCCTGGTGAGAAAAATTTGAAAACCCATTTCAGATACATTTTTAATTGTCCATTTGTATTATAATACTGGTAAATGCAACCTCTTCTATCTCTCCTGTTAAAGCAAAAGCACCTGAAATTTGACTAGGCTATGTATCTCATCATCCTTGCCCTTTTTCTGAACTAGTCATTAACCTACACTTGTTGAAGGCCTCAAATGTTCCCAAACCAGTGTTAAATCTCAACAGAACCTTCATTTGTTCACTTGACAAATGGGTTTGTAATCCTGTTTGGAGAGATACATCATACATTCTTGAAAACTTAACTGAAAATGCCAGTAGGCATGCGACTGATATTAGATTGGGTATACAGAGTTGCTCATGTCAAGAAGACCCACGTTCCATAGTAGAGAAAGCTCCAATTAGGTTGATCTAACTGAAATAGTCTGATAAACATTAAAGGTTATGTTCAATGTCCTGTAGGTCCTCCATGCCTTTACTGATGCCATTTTTGATGAGTGGATGCGAAGATTTAATCCTTCCGCAGATGCTTGGCCTCAGGAGCTGGCACCCATTGGTCACAATCGGATGTACAACATGGTTCCTTTCTTCCCTTCGGTGACTAATCAGGAATTCTTTTTAACTGCAGACCAGCTTGGCTACAGCTATGCCATTGATCTGCCAGGTAACTAATACAACTTCTAAATGGGTGATTCATCTTTTAAAGGAGCTTTCTTTCTTTTTTAAAAAAACGTAAACCAAGACCTTAAATCGAAGCAAATTAACTTTATTGGCAATTTTCTAGGATACATATATTTAGTAAAATTAGCCTTTGAACTACTAATTAAACATCAGAAAAGGGACAGGTTGGATGACTGTTATTTTAGAAAACTGAAAGTTGTGAACAAACCTTATTCCACAGAGGAAATATCTACTCTTACACTTGATTTGACAATTTTGTCTGAGTTAAACGAAAGCTGGCCATGGTTTGAACTGTCTAATTATTAAAGTCAAAATTCACTAGCCTCATGTGGAGAGGGACTCCCAGGAGATCATTACTGGAAAGCAAGGCTGGGTTTAGAGTGAGGCAAGAGCAGCACTTGTTTGGACCACAAAGTTTCAGGTGAGGCCAAACATGTTAGTAATGTAGATATGTAATAATATCATGCAATATTTTAAAACAATTAATGCAAAAAATGTTTTGATGAGTTCACTATCAAAATTTTAAATAAAGATAGGCTGTTGTTTGTTTTATATTCCTGAAATATTTTGTAACTGGACCATTTTTTCCAATTATCCCATACCACCCTTGCTGGGAGGGGTTGGTGAAGCTGACCATCGTCTGATAACAGATTGGGCTACATGGGACTTCATGTGTATATTTTATAAATTAATGTTTTTTTTTTAAAGACATGTTTTTAGATTGTTGATTTTTTATTTGCTTTTCCTACTTGGTTCAAAATATAGAAGGATATTTTGATAAGTTCATATAGGGGCACTTTTTTTTTTTCCTGGGCCCCAATATAGCTCTGTGTGCTATTTAAAGAATCTTAGTTTGCAATATATACAAATATTGAATCATTATGTTGTACACCTAAAACTAATAATGTGCTGTATGTCCATTATACCTCATTAAAAACAATCTTAGAACAGGTTAAGAAAGAAAGCTAAAATAATAACAAATACCTTAATTTGTTAAGAAGTCAAAAAACACACATCCCCTCTGCCAGTAGCTTTTCATCTTCACTAAGTCTCCACCTACAGAGTAATTAGGACAGTTTTTGAGCTCACCTTTGTCTCTGACTTCAGAGTCTTTCAGTCCCCAGAATCTGTACCCTGCTTTTCCTTCTAATTTGCATCTACTCCTGCTCCTTCTCCTTACTGATTTGAAATTTCATTTCTGTGGGCAACTGAGGGCATCTCTTTGAAACTTCTTTTCCTTTTCTCTGGGACATAAAATAACCAAAAAGTTTGCAATGTGCATTTTGACCATGTTTCCTGCTCTGAAATCAGCCAGTTAAGAGGTATAGACTGAGAGTCTAAATATGCCCCGAAACCATTGATTCACTAGAAGACACAAACTCATGCTCATTTACTGGTCTGACAAATAAGTTTACAGTTGCTTCTGCAGTAACATAACTATAACCAGAAGTCAGAGAAGGGAGTGAGGGATTTGGGAAAAGAGGTAGGTTTTGAGCTAGATTCGAAGAGATGATAGATCTTAGGTAGCTGAGGAGGAAAGAAGACAACATTTTAAATTGAAGAAGGGCAGGGCACAGGACTGTGAAAGGCACAGGTAGTCCACATAGAGGACTGTGAGAAGAAATCCTGGTTGTAGTAGAAGGCTTCAGTAGAAGATTATTGTGAATTCAAGTTGGATATGTGATGTACACCTGCAACCTATATAATTTTATTAACCAATGTTACCCCAATAAATTTAATTTAAAAAAGAAAAAATGGGCATTGAATAGTTAAAAAAACAAAACAAAGTTGGATCTCTGAAAAGGACCTGATTATGTAGGACTTTAAAAACTAGGCAGAAACCACAATTAGGTACCATTTTGTACCCATTAGGATGGCTATTACCAAAAAAAAGTAGAAAATAACAAGTGTTGATGAAGGTGTGGAGAAATTGGAAGCCTTGTGCACTGATGTTCAAAATGTAAAATGGCATAGCCTCTGTGGAAAAACAATTTGGAAGTTCCTAAAAAAAATTAAACATAGAATTACCATATGAGCCAGCAAATCAGGTTCTGGATATATATCCCAATGAACTGAAAGCAAGTAATCAAACAGATATTTGTACAACTTGTTCATAGCAACTTTATTCACAGTAGACATAAGGTGGAGGCAACCCAAGTATTCACTGATGGATGAATGTATAAATAGAGGTGGTATATGCATACAATGGAGTATTATTCAACCTTAAAAAGAAAGGAAATCCTGTTATGTGGTACAACAAGAATGAATCTTGAAGACAGTATGCCAAGTTAAATAAAGCAGTCACAAAAGGCCCAAAACTGTATGATTCCACTTCTTTGAGGTATCAAGAGTAGTTAAATTCATAGAGATAGAAAATAGAATGGTGGTCACCAGAATGTGGGCTGGGGGGTAGGAGATGGGTGGGTTACCATTTCTGTTCTACAAGATGAGAAAAGTTCTGTGGATGGATGGTGGTGGTAATTGCACAACAGTGTGAATGTTCTTAATGTCACAGAACTATATACATAAACATGGTTAAGAGGGTAAAATAGATGTTATGTGTATTTTACCATAATTAAAAAATAATATTAATTTTTTAAAAAGCTAGGCAGGGCAGTTTGGACAATAACAAAAGACAATCATTTTTGGTTCCTGAACCAAGAAATGCAGACTCAAAATCTCTGTTTTAAGAAACTGAGATTGGCAAAAGATGCTGCTCATTTAGAGCAAAAGGAGACAAATTAAAATCCTTTTGGGGGAATCCCATCAGGATGAGTTGGAGCCCTCTGTGGGACTGAAAGAAAAGAACAAGAAGGAGAATCTACATTTAGATAAGTATAGGATATAGAACAAGAACCTATTGTAGAGAAACTGAATTTAAGAACAGCTGTCCAGGCTAAGATACTTAAAAAAAAAAATGACAAGTAGGTATAAATATACTAGAAATAATACCCATTAATTTTGTGGAAGAGTGATTATAAAATACATTTGAGTAGAGGATTAGATTTCTCATGTAGAAGATTCAGATTTTATTCACAACTATCTAAATGGGTACCAATTTTATCTGTTCCTGCTACTGAATGTCTCCTGTTATAATAACCCATCTGATCTGTCTTGATCATTTATCATCCCATAAAGAAGGTAGAGACAATGGCAAAAATTCTTCACCTGAGGGTTGCATATTTTGCAGTTCACCAGATACCATTTTAGCACGCACTTTTACAAATGAGTTTCTAACTCACAGAAGTAGTTATTTATACTTCCTTGGAGGGTTTATTTTGTATAAGTATTTATTGTAAGAAATTTTTAAAGATGCAATAAACTGTATTTAAATAATGGAATGACATTTCCTGCTTCCTTAAGAAAGAAAACAATTATGGATATGATAAATAGTTGGTGAGGAAGGAGAAGATACATTTTATTCTAGCTAGTGTTGTTTTGCTTTATCAACAAAAATGCATGTAAAAGGCAAATTGGTTTATTTTTTCCTTTGTGAAGAGTGTTCAGCTGATGAAAATCCCAGTCACAGACTTTTTTCTTCTGCTTTTATTTCAGTTGAAGAAACTCCAAGTTGGTCCACGACTCTCCCAGTGGTTATGGGAATGCTGGTGGTTTTGGTAGGTCTTTTTGTCGTGCTGGCTTTCCTTCAGTACAGAAGACTTCGCAAAGGATATGCACCCTTAATGGAGACACATTTGAACAATAAGAGATACACAGAAGAAGCTTAGGATGCTCACACCTTACCCTAGAGAAGGGGCCAGCCACACTGTTGCTGAGACCCTGACAATAAACTAATCCTCACTGTTCTTCCTTTAGCTAAAGATCTTTGGCACAGCTCATTCTGTTGTGATGATGATCCCAAACACAGAAGATGCTTAGCTGTAGTTTCTGGTTTGCTTTTCTGTGTAACAGACTCAAGCTAAAGTGCTTGAGGTTATCTCTACCATCAAACAAAGGTAGAGCTGAAGATTTGTGCTATCTCATAATAGTTCCCCATATTGATTTAGCCTCCTCAGTGTTTTGAGAATATAAAAAAAAATGATAGTGTAGATTTATTGTAATTTTATGGTTAGTGAAATTTGCAACTTGGGCAAGATTATGGTTCAATCTTTCTTAGCCCAAGTGTCACCATTTGTAACAGGGTGGGGTAGGGTGTGGCAGGTGCTACAATGGTCTCTAAGCTCCCTTTGAACTATAAATATCTATGCTTTTAGGTGCCTTTCTGATTGTTCTCTGAGGCTTATTTTTCTTCTTTTCCTCTTCAGCCTTTAAAATGGATCTGAGGATGAAAATAGGCCTTATTTTCTAAGTAGGATAGAGAATAAATGAGTGAATGATTAATTCGGTTCTTTTATAAATTAGACTTTGCAGAATTTATCAAAAGTCTGAAGTTCTTAACAGTAGACATATCACAAGATTCAATAGCTGGATAAATATGAATCGTACAGTGATAAATAAGTAGATGAAGGATTAAATTATAGAGCTTTCTAGTTAACTAACGTATAATTTCAAACCCATTACCAAAAATAGAATCCCTCTTTCCAGGAAAGGCTGACTGGAGAAGGCTGGTGAGGATATAATCCAGAATATGAGACAATTTGATCAGAATTCCATTGCTCCCAGTCTCATTTGACTGATCCTGAACCAATTTCTTTACTAGGTAGCCTCAGATGAAAAATTACTCATGTAAAATGCATTTGGCTTATTTTTAAGAGTTGACTTTGTATTAATTAATGCTGCACTATACTGATGTTACTTATGAATGTTAATCAATTAAGTCTCATCATTTAAAAGCAAACCATGTATACAGAATATAACAATCCAGAATTAAATGGTTGTTCCATTTAGTAAACATCAGATCATGAGAGATAAGAATGAGGCATTTTTTCACTAAAATGTTTAAATTTAGCAATATGATCTTCACTTCCAAAAGTTAATAGCTATTGAGAGTTCAAGTGGAATTTCATCTGCTCATATCTGTTACTTGTGTATCAGGGGTGAGGCCAAAGTTCTAGAGGGTGGCCCGTCTGTCTGCTCATTTCAGCACCTCTCTCTGGAATTGATGTGTCTTAAGAATGGGTATTAAGAGGATCCTAGAGCTGCCTTCTACAGATGGGGGCCTAGAGGGTACAAGATTCACCAACACCCAGTGTTGCCCACTGGAATAAAATTGGGAAAGCCAGAGAAATAGACAAAGCTCAATCTGAACTGAATTTGAGTCTCATAAAGCCACAAGTATATTTAAGAGTAGGCTCAGCAAATAAGAATCAAGATAACCCAGAGTCCTTCATGGGGTGAAGGACTGCTGAGAGTTTGTTAGCCACAGCTGCATCTGAATTCCTGCCTTTAACAGCATATGGAAAATTTAACAATGTTTCATTAACATTCTCCACTCTGGAAAGTGTATGCTCCCGACTCAGGGTTGAACACATTTTTACATCCATTTTATACCAAAGGAGATATACTGTATTTTAAAATGAAGATAAAGCTGTTCATGATAGGATGTTGCAGAAAAGTTGTGTATAAATCATTTATATGTTAAAAGCACCAGGGAATTAGTTTTTATAGATGAACTATTATGAATAATTCTATAAAGCAAATAACCACCTCTAGCTTCTCTTTCAGGTATATCAGAATTTTCATACATCATATTCTCATAAGATTTGTTTAAAGCAAGATCTATCTGTGGTAGGAGTAAAGGATAGTCATTTATACTTAACTACTTTATCTGTAGTGCTGAAACTTATAAATATTATATTTTATAATGTCTTCCTGAAAGAAATAATTTCCTAATTTTATAATTCTTTTAAGAGGAATAACATTTTCTAACAGTTTCTAATATTACAATAAATCAATGATGAATTTCTTTTAAAAATTTAAAAGTAGAACAAACCTGTAGAATAAAAGAGTTAGTATTTATGTACATTGAATGTTATGCAAATAAACTCAGAAAATATCAATGAGCATTGTAGGGTTATACTTCTCAATGATAGGGGGAAAATTCAACCTTGAAGAAAATGAATAGATAACTTTATATGCTATATCCTCAGTATGAGAAAAATTATATGTATAAGAATTATGATTTCAAAAGAAATGTTTTTATAAATCTAATACACAGAAGTGAAATGAAATCCAATGCCATCTTTCCTTTGTGAATGAAATTCTCCTCTAATTCTAAAATTCTTTGACATTAATTTGTGTCTTGCTTAGGATTTACTAGTAACATTGTTAATTATAATAATTCTAATGAATAATTTTAATCTCACATTAATAAGAAGTAAAAAACTTATTAAAGAAGAAAATAAAAATAAATGTTTTGCAGATTATTGTCATCTAACGGGGCTATTGTTTTTTAACAATAATAATTTGTGAGCATCAATTCCCATATATATGTATATATATATGAACATGAGTCTATATAATACATAATAACTACTTCACTCTTTAAAAACAAATATAAAATACATAATAGTTACTTTATTTTGGGAAATAAATTCTTAAACTGATGTTTCTACTTTTGAGTTTCTAAGCAATTGAGACTTCCTGGTTCTCTGTTACATAGGTAAGAGAAATGAGGCACCACCCTTTCCCCAGGTGAAGAGTTACAATTGATGTCCCCATGGTCTAAAGACTGATCCTGGGGAGCGGGGGGGGGGGGGGGGGGGAGAGTGTGGTAGAGTGGCTACTTCCAGTCACTGACCAGGAAGGAGGGGTCTGTAGCTGCTAACTCACTGATCCTCCTAGAAAGCCTTCTCTGTCAGTCAACTTGTTGGAGGTCCCAGAAGAAGGAAGTTAGAAGCAGTGAGGTAATGGTCATGTCCTGTTTACTTCTACATCTAGACTTGAAGCTCCCTAAGGTCAGGTGGCACACCTTTCTGTATGGCTCCAGTGTCACTGTATCAAAGCACTTCAAGTAATCAGAAAATGTTGCCAGTTAATTGACACACATAAAAAAGCCAATTCAGCCCTAACCGGTTTGGCTCAGTGGATAGAGCGTCAGCCTGTGGACTGAAGGGTCCCAGGTTCGATTCTGGTCAAGGGCATGTACCTTGGTTGCAGGCACATCCCCAGTAGGGGGTGTGCAGGAGGCAGCTGATCAAAGTTTCTCTCTCATTGATGTTTCTAACTCTCTATCCCTTTCCCTTCCTCTCTGTAAAAAATCAATAAAATATATTAAAAAAAAAAAAAAAAGAATAGAGTCAATTCATTCCAAACTGGGAGATAATTACTCTCCTCAATGCAATCGCAAAACCCAAGGTTGAACTTTTCTCATTTCTACAGTGCCTTGCTCATCCTGAATGTTCTATTAATAAATTAATCTAAAAGTGAACTTGAACCATGAAATAAACTATATTTTAGATTCTGAGTAGGGCATATGGTAGGCAAAATTTTACTTCAAACAACCTAATACAAAGGTACACTTTTCAGCTATATTTTCTTCTTGGGTATGTCTTCTCCCCACTGATAGTAGGCCTTAATTCTACTATTTCTAGGGACAAGGATAGAAAGTTGGGTCCTTGCAGTGCCATTTTAGGGCCCCTATCACCTGATATCTTAACAGCCTTGCCAATGAAGAAGTAAGTGGGCAAATTATCTAGCCAGGCAAACCAGTGCTTTTCTTATTCTAATGGGCTCAAGAGTTTCTTTAGAAATTCTCTAAAGATTATATGATATTTTGACTTTAGCTATAATGACAGTTCAAGCTGAAAACACACTTGTGAAATATTGCAAACAACACGTAAGGTAATTGTGAGCATAACAAAGTTTTCTAAAAGTAAACAAAGCAAACAGGAGCACAAGGTCCCTACTCAAGGCTTGTATGCGCTATATATTTTCCCCAAGACTATATCTATTTGGCAGAAATCGTTAACCCACTTGTGTTATTTGCCACCTTGATTCAAGTCAGACTTCTTGGATGTAATATGGCTGGATTTGGTCCTTTCTTCTTCTGGCCACCCTCTGCTCTTTTGCAGGTTTATAAACAAAAGCTAAAACCATCACAGTGTCTCCCACATATAATTGTGCTCTGTGTTGTAAATAACGCCTCGTAGAAAGGCTTAAACTTGTTCTTCTTTATTAAAATACCACAGATTTCCTGCCAGCATACACATTCTGATTACTCATTCACTGTTACTGAGCATTTTTGAATGTGTAATTAGCACAGTAACCTTCCTGATTAACTGCATATAGCTGAATTGGGTTTACAATAAAGCAAAACCTGCCCTCTTGTGTTTTATTAGAACATTGCACAATCTGGTAAAATTCTTAGGGTTAGTTTTCTCCACTGTGGTTAATTGCCTGGGTCAGAAAAAACCAAAAGCTGGAAGATTTCCCACAAATTCAGAAATCAGAACAGATAAGCACAAAACTTAGAAGGAAATGATTCCCTATGTAGGCAAAGTCACCATATAATTAAGGCTCTTAGAATTTCCTTCTCAATATAGTTTAAAATATTAAATGTTCACCAGCAAGCCATAAAAATTTGGGGGGACATTTCAGGCCACTGGGCAAAACTCTTCCATCCTTGTCAAATACACATAGGGTATAATTTAGTTAAAATTATTTATATGATCATACTGCAGCTGGAGATTGGGGAGATGTTTTTTGTCAGTTTTTTTCCCCCCCAATTAAAAGCTGTTACAGAGAAGCTGGTAAATTTTGAAAAAAATGTTAGAAAAAATACTGGATGAGTGAATAGAAACCAGATGTAAATACCTGAATATGGGTATGGGTGAGCTCAGTGTCAGGCAACATCCTTCACGGTGGGAAATTCACTTTTCATGACTGGGCTATTGGCCTGATAGTGCCAAGAGCAAATACTTATTTGGGTGCCTACAGTGGTTGATATTAGGTGACTGAAAAAGGGACTCAAGTAATAAAGACAACATTTTTTTAAATGTGTTTGTAAAGCCTTTCCTTCTAGTATAAGCATGTCAAACTCAAAGGCTAACACGGGCCAAATAAACAAGGTTTAAGTTTATGTGGGCCGCAAAAAAACCAAAAGCTTCAATTTTCATAGAAACGTAGGTTTATTTCAATAGAGACATGCTGAATACAAAGGGCTGAAATAAGTGAGTAATCGTTAACATAAAATAATAGAACATTTTAATAAAAATTAATGTTTTTTTCTTGAACATTAACTTACCAGACACTGAATAACTGCACAAATTAATAAGCATAATGCAAATAAACCTATTTTTTTCGTTCTCCAAAAGTGAAATATTTCCTATTGCGCACACCAAACAAGTCAGTACAAGACTAGTGACATGGCAATTGGCTGCTAAAATATTCGCTGCTAGTATTAGTGGAGAAAAATGGTGCGCCTATGCATAAGGCAAGTAAGGGAAATGAATGCAACATGATTATAGTAATTAGTCATTATTAATAACTAGAGGCCCGGTGCTTGAAAATCGTGCACTTTGAGGAGGGGGTCCCTCAGCCCGGCCTGCGCCCTTTCACAGTCCAGGAGCCCTTGGGGGATGTCCGACTGATGGCTCATGGGGGGAGCGGCCCTAAGCCATCAGTTGGACATCCTTAGCGCTGCCGGAGGTGGGAGAGGCTCCCGCCAAAGCCACTGCGCTTGCCAGCCATGAGCCCAGCCTGCATTGAGCTCCTGCGTTGAGCGTCTGCCCCCTGGTGGTCAGCGCTCATTATAGCGACGGGTTGTTCTGCTGTTTGGTCGATTTGCATATTAGCCTTTTATTATATAGGATTATGTATAACAGGATATTGTAAAACTTAAGTTACAAAATTTTTATTAAAACGTTTCTTACATACCATTATATTGGCTGGGCCGCAAATATTCATTATGGGCCACATGCCCGTGGGCTGCGAGTTTAACATGCTTATTCTATATGTATACCCAGGAAAAGATTAAAGGGGCAAAACGTGAGCAGGGCATGTAGTATTTGCTTATTCTGAGAAGTTTTGCTTACGTGAAAAAATTGGGGCTCAAATTTTCCAGCTGGCTCTGCCTATTATTCTTTCCTCTCCTAGTGGGAATTCCAGACACAGGGACAGTAGCTGTTCCTATGGAGAGGAGAAAAAAGGAAAAAAACACCCCAAAACCAAGAACAAATTGGGGAGTCAGATGGGAAACAGCATGATGCTGGAAGGAGCAGTCTTCCCTAGAGGAGCATTATGACTTTTCCTACGGATAAATATGTCACCATACGAAATGCCTTGCTGAAAACTTAATTTTCAAAGCGCACATCTATTATTTGTTTTTACGTAATGTCTCATGTTCAATATTTGTATTTGCTTCTTTAAAAAGCAAGTTGTGTCTTGACTATTGCCACTAACCAGTGTTTTCTCTTATGAAAAATATATGTCAAAGCCTTGCATTTCACACCAACGAGGCATGTTCAGCTACAATGCACGCGAGTTGGTGTCTTAAGTCTCAGACTTTTTAATGCAAGCAATGGTGGGCCTTGAATGGAAATGTAATCTAAGTAAGAATACTCCCGGTTATCTATGAACCTCTTTCTCTGCTTTAATGTGGCAAGTGCACAACGCCCAACCTTTTCAGCTCTGAGACTTACTTGAGCAGCACATTTTCTTTTCATTTCAGGCATTTTACAATTCTGAGGCTTGTAACATTTTACAGACTCAAGGTCGTTTTCTTTCTGTTCCCTTCTCTCCACAGCCTGTCCTCTTATCAAGATGCAGGCTTTTTTGTGTTTTTAACGCTTTTACTTGAGATAGTCCCAACTCTTTGATCCGGCGCTGACTCTCAGCCGTGCGCTGTCAGCAGCGGGGAGCACATCTCAGGTGCGCTGCCTGCCAGTGCTTGACAGCATCACCGGGCCTCACCGACAATCAAAGGGCTCTTCCAACCCGGTAACATGCAAATGTGTTCCTTTTTTGCTTCAGTCTGTCACAGCCCACATTTTCCAGCTTAGCTGCACAAAAGCACGCTTGATAAGATCATTCTGAAGTTGACGCTGGGTGTCATGGATGCAAATGTATTGTTTTTAAACAAGGTCCTCAAAACATGAAGTCAGAGTGAACTCACCTTGCAGCTAGATGGCTGCCTTGGACCTGGTTTTCCGCTTGCTGGGCGGACAATGCAACTGAGAGGCATTTATCACAGAGCAATCTGCTCCCCTTTGTTGCAGCTGTCGGAGGGAAGAACGCTGTATCCCTGGGAGACTTTGCTAGGATTTCTCCCTATGTACCTACTATTCATAGTCACAGGAGAAAACAAGGATGCCACCTTAATGATCTCCCTGTGTGAACTCCCTGGCAGTGTAAGATAAGAGTGCTGGGCTCCCATGAATAACACAGTCTTTCCTGAGCCCGGCCACAAGTCAGTGTTCAACATGATCTCTCTTGACATCTGGCAGGTTTCTTTCCATGCCTGTTGGTCCTGGCACTGGTTCAGGTATTAGGGAGGGCTCCCAAGGGTTATTTTAAATGGCATAGGGGCATTTTGAGGATAAAATACTGGCCTCAGCTGGCATAGAAATGAAATGTGTTCAGAACATTTTTGAAAATTTTTACTTTTTAAATTACTGTAATTTTTTTGTGGCATGGTATATAACATAAAATTTGTCTTTTTAAAAAATATCCTTACTTGAGGATATTTTTAAAAATTGATTTTGAGAGAGAAAGATAGATAGATAGATGAGAGAGAGAGAGAGAGAGAGAGAGAGAGAGAGAGAGAGAGAGAGATCTCGGTTGCCTCGCCTGATGGGGATCAAACCTGTAACTTTGGTGTAGAGGACGAAGCACCAACTAACTGAGCCACCCAGCCAGGGCAAAATTTGTCATTTTAAGTGAACAAGTTCAGTGGCATTAATGACATTCACAATGTTGCACACCATCACCACCAGCTATTTCCAGAACTTTTCCCAAATAGTAACTCTATACTCATTAAATAGTAACTCCCCATCTACCCCTCCTCCCAGCCTCTGATAACCTCCAGCAAGGCTCAAGGAAGTCTTCATTTCCGTTCTGAGACCTTCAGCTCTGTGATTTGGGTGGGGACCTAATTGTCTTAAACCAATTACTCTATTTCATACCCCTGGCTCCAATGTAAAACTGAAGGCCAAAACATTGGAAAGGGATGTTTACTGAGGATTCTAGGAAATAAAGCCAAAAAACATGTTCTCACCCCTGAGGGATATGGTGTATAGATGTGAGGTCTGGAATCATGGCAGCCATTTTGCCTCCATGAGGAAAAGTTTGAACTTAAAAAAATTTAGGTCAGTTTGGGTTGGGGTTTATCTTATAATATGAAGAATCCTAACTGATAAACTTCTCTTCAGGGAATTTAAAAATAAAGTAAGGAAGCAGAAGAGCTGATTTATTTATTAACTAGAGGCCTGGTGCACGAAATTCATGCATGGGGGGGAGGGTCCCCTCAGCCCAGCCTGCACTCTCTCCAATTGGAAACCCTTGGGGGATGTCCAACTGCCAGGATTCCTGGGGATCGGGCCTAAACTGGCAGTCGGACATCCCTCTCACCTGGACCACTGACTCCTAACTGCTCACCTACCTGCCTGCCTGATTGCCCCTAACTGCCCCCCCTGCCAGCCTGATAACCCCTATCCGTCTCTGTCTGCTGGCCTGGTCGCCCCCCAGTGCCCCCCCTGCTGGCCTGGTCGCCCCATGCAGCCTGTTCAGTCGTCCATCTGATTGTTTCGGTTGTGACGGCCCCTGGCTTTTTATATATTAGGATTTTCAGACACCACAATCCTTGCCTTCAATTGAGTCGAAGGAAATTTTTTTTTTGTTCCTTAAAGATTTCAAGAGAAGCATCGGTGCATAAGTAAGGGTGCCTCTGGGTATAGAAGGACAGTAGGGTCTAGTGGTTCAGGCCATGGCCTGTGGACGCAGAGCACCAGTGTTTAAATTCTAGTTCAATCACTTGTCACCTACATTTTTTTTTAAGCTTCTATTTTTTTACTGCTCTGGACTTTAGTTTCCTTGTCTGCAAAAAACATATTAAGAATGTTCTTCCTGCTCCATATACACACAGGTTGTTGTAAGAATTAATTGGATTATATTACATATATAATTCACACCCCTGGTATCTTCCTCTGTGCCCGAATTTCCTCTTCTAAGGGCACCAGTCAGATTGAATTAGGGCCCACATGAACAGCCTCATTTTAACTCAATCACCTCCACTTAAAGGTCCTACCTATAAATATTGCTACATTCTGAGGTACTGGGGATTGGGATTTCAACATATGAATTTTGAGAGGACAACCAAAGTCAGATTGGGGGGACATACTAGTAATTCAGCCTATAACAGCCTGGAACAGAGAAGATGCCCAATAAAGGTTAACAGTATCTGTCAAATCTCTTTAGAATGCTTGGTGTGTGAAACCAACGCTACAGGTTAAATCCTATTGATTAAGAGAAGCAATTGTAGCTCGAAAACTGAAAACCAGGCTTTGTAGAGTGTGCATGGATATCTGGAAAACAAGGCAGGGCCCTGCTGTGGGTTCGATGCTCTTTTATTCTCAGTGGGAGACCCTGTGTGATTTCTTGATGCTCAGGTGGGAAGGAGTGTCACTGAGACACTGATGGCTTCAGTTGGCATGAAGACATCTCACCACAGAGTGAGGAAAAAAGGGAAGAAAGGGAATGACAGGGAGAGGCTTTTCCAGGAAGCCAACCATCCTGTTCCGCCCCAAAGGGCACCACTGCCTTTCTCATTTGGTGGAGAGAGGACGGAAGTGTAAATGGGGTGTGAAATGTTAAATGTGAGCGAATTCGAAGCAATTGACATGGTGCTTCTGCTTCATTACCAATTTCATTTTTTCTGTGCTGTGAAGCCAGAGAAAATGTTCCTAATTTCCAGTTCTTTCTAAGAGATTAAGAACTTCAATGGTGGGCTCAGGCTCGATTTACCGCAAACTTACCTTGGATCCTGCCCTCTTCTTAGTTTGTTTCTGAGAGAGAAACAGAAGGGGTTTGAACAATTGGGAGGGAAAGGGTTGACTGACTTTCCACCTCTCTCAGTCTGGAGCTGGAGCTATTTATTGCCTCACAGAACAAGCAAGAGAAGTGAAGAGATTCTCCCCTGCTCAGCCGTGTACCCCCCTACTTAAGGCATGCCTAGACACTTTGGGTCTTCAATCTAGAATTGTAACCTCTCTGAGGTCTTTTTTTTTTTTTTTATGACTTTGCTTATTTTACCTGTTGTCTTTCACATATGTGACTGTTGATAGAAATATTCTTCTGAAAATTATGCATTGATACCCGTAGATTGCCTTGCGAATTGCACATTGGATTTGCATGTATTGTCAAACCAATAAGCATTGTGAGCTATGCTGCATAGGGTGCCACCTGCCAGGCAACTGCTGTTTCAACTGAGTTGTTAGGGTTTCCCCTCCCCCCCCCCACATAGTATTTGTGTACTTATTGGAGTATTTAATGTTATGCTTACTCCTTAATGTTTTAGAAAAGTAACTGAAAAATGGAGCAAACAGGGAAAGATTAATACTAGTGATAAGTTTCACAAAATTGTATATATTTGGGACAGAGATGGAAATCAATTGTGGGTAGATTTAACCTCAATGGAATGTAAACTGGTTAACTGTGGGTTTAATAGCAAAGGACAAGAATAGGATAACCAAAATCCTAAAATAAAAATCAGAGATTTTGTGAAAATGGGGAGGCATAATTAAAATTTTTAGAATATTATTTTACTTTCTGGAAATACATGCTTGTTGTTGGGCTTCCAACTTAAATGCCTTAGGTCTTTGGATATTTACTAACTAGCATTAGAATTAGAATTGTCTGCTGTCAGGAATGGTATTTGGTCAAGACTAATTTTAGTCTGCAGCCCAGTCTCAAATATTCTTTTTCATTGGGCCATAAAACATAATGAAATAATGCCTATTTATTTAAACTGTTAAACCTAACCAAAATGAACTACATTTCCCCTACTGGCACATAAAAGCCACTTAGCAAATATTGGTTAAATAATTGAATGAATAAATAATAGTTTTGACTCTTTGAATTAGCAATCTTTAGAAAATTAAATATGCAAACTGCATTCAAAAGGCAGTTCCAAAGCTGGAGTTACTGGTTTGGGAACTCATTTGCAGGAAGTGATCATCAAAGCATTGAAGATGATGAGATCCACAACATGACCCTAAAGGTAAGGAAGGTGGGAAGGATTAAAGAAAAAAAAGCATGGGAGAGCCATGATTGTGGGCCCAGAGACAGGAGATGGGGCACCTTATCCCAAATCTTCCATTTGCTGGCAGAATGGTCTTGGGTAACCAACCTGGCCTCTACTAGCTCCATTTTGCCCATCTGTAAAATTGAAGGGTTTAGGATTAAGTGATCATCAAAAATCTACCAAGGTAAAGAGGAGAAACTGCATATTATAACAGAAAGAACACTAAACTAAGAATCAGAAAGCTGGGTCTAAGTTCCTTTTTTAATATTTGCTAGTTCTAGACTTGGATAAATTATATATGTTCTCTGAACCTTAAGTTTCTTTTATAAAGTGGTGTCAGTACCTCTTTCACTACAGGTGGGTTGCAAGGAGTCAGGTAACACATATGAAGACACCAAAAATGACTGACACTCAAGGGTTCAGTAATCATTCATTGAATCTCAGCTAATGAATCTGAAGTTTATGTTTTGTGATTATAAAAAGGACTAGAGGGCCATTTCATTTCCATGGGATTTTTGCTTTGCTTATCTTCAGAAACTTTGGCTGACAAAAGTAAATAAAATATAAAGCAGGGGATAATTTAAAATATCAAAAAGATAAAAATGGAGCAAAAGGAGCAGAGGAATTGATAATGTCTTGTTCCTGACATAATTTAATTACAGAATGTGACACCAAATCTAGCTCTGAGTTTCTTAGCGGTTAATTGAAACCTAGGAATACATTGGTTTTTATAATTAGCAGTAGAGCCTCCAAGAAAACATACACACTCAATTGTGGAGACCTCAATAGTGCATTAAAGCAAGCACATGGCCTTTCTGATCACCGGACCTGTGCAAGTCAGGTCACCCACCCATAAAGCTGTACCCCACATTTTTATTTGGCTGTAGGCCTGGTAAGTTATGTAGCTGTGCCTGCGGGGGGTACTGACTGAGGTAGGAGAGCAATTCACTTTGTTCTACAAAGGCATATAGGGCCTCAGTGGAGTCAGCAGACCAGCAAAATCTAGAAGGCTTCCAAATATTCCTTGTGATAGCTCATTTCAATGTCTCATGCCTTAGAGCAGAATTATAGGAGAGATATCACAGCCAATTTACAGCCAAGATATTGATTTTCTCAGCCCTCAGAGCTGTGGACAGGGCCAATGCTGGTCAAAACCACAAAGTAGGACTCCTCTGGGCTCACATAGCCCATCCATTGACACCAGAACCTTATAAATGGAGAGGAAGGTTGGGAAACATGATCTTAGAGGGAGGTCCAGTGTTGGCTGAAATTAAAAGACTTAAAAATCTATAATATAAGATTCTAAAGAGGAGACTATAAAAAACACTTTGTTTCAAATGGACATGATTTGCCCTGGCCGGTTTGACTCATTGGATAGAGCGCCAGCCCAGGCCCTGGTCAGAGCTCGTGCAGGAGGCAACCGATTGATGTTTCTCTCTGTCTTTCCCTCTCTCCTTAAATATCCTCAGGTGAAGATTAAAAAAAAAAGGGGCATGATTTAATTTCACAACCAAACCATCACAAATGCTATCAGTTTTGGTTAGAGCCAGCTGAGTAGAGAACGTGAAGTCAGCAATTTTGATGATACAGTTGATTCTTATTAGTCACGGTAGTTACATTCTATACAGTCACAGCAGTGAATTAGCAAATACTAAATCATTCCCCCAGGGAAAAATACAGGGTTAGGTTCCTGCAAGCCTCAACATTTTCATCAACCAATCAATGTATAACTTTGTTTTATATGTGTGTCTGTTTAAAGGCATCTTATTTAATATGTATTGTTGATTCATTAACATTAAAGTCACAGCCAAGAACACTATGACATGCCTGAACAAAGCTTACCTAATGCATTTATTTTCCCTGTAAGGCACCTTGAGTTTTGGAATGCTACACAGTGCCTCAGCACTATGCTTAGGGGCCATTTTAAAAAGTGAAATCAGCCCTAGCTGTTTTGGCTCACTGGATAGAACATCTGCCTGGGGACTGAAGGGTCCCAGGTTCGATTCTGATCAAGGGCATGTACCTTGGTTGCAGGCACATCCCCAGTAGGGGGTGTGCAGGAGGCAGCTGATCGATGCTTCTCTCTCATCGATGTTTCTAACTCTCTATCCCTCTCCCTTCCTCGCTGTAAAAAATCAATAAAATATATTTTTTAAAAAAGTGAAATCACCACCCAAAAAGCACAAATAGACTGAAAAATGGACACAAGTTTACAGTAGGGGAGTTGAAATGAGAAAGCAAAGCATTGCCTTGTTCGACCTCAGCTGGAATATGTGCATCACATGACTCATATTTTTTATCGCTCTGTGCATATGCATGTCTGAATGGCTGTGGAAGTGCCTGAGTATTGATTCGGGGTTACAAATGATTTTTAACTAGTAGACACATTGGCAAACACTCAAATCATGAGGATTGACTGTACTGAGGGCAAAGTATAAAAACATCAGTTAGGCACTTAATTCTAGTATTTAATGTAGAGTTCCAAACCAACAGATTTTACTTTCTTTGTGGGATAAAATGTCAATTAAAAGTGAAAAGATAAGCAACATGAAGTGTGTAGGTGGCATGGTACACTTATTTCATCCAAATGCGCAGAAGGATGAAAATCACAATGAAAATGGCAGAGCAGATAAAGGGTTTTGTTGTTATTGTAACTATTTTAACAATTCTTTCCATGAAATTAAGTTAACTAAGGCATGAGTAAATTTTTCACAGAGGCGAGAAAGGTATACAACAGAGTCAAAGCTTATTCCTGTGTGAATTCCTATTGTGGATCTCAGAGTTGAATAATCATGATAGAGAGTCTTCTTGGGCCAATGGCATGGAGAGGTAGCAAGTTGGAGTTGCATTGCTTCTCTGGCAAACTCCAGATTTGCTAGTGTTGAAATAACTTTCTAGGCCCAAGATAGAGCTGCTCCTGGAGCCCAGGTACCATGTCAACAAAATGTTACCAGACAAAAGGGTCTGTTTGCCTGCGTGCATCACAGCCCAATAATACATGAATAAGAGTTTGCAGCAAAAAAAAAGAGGGTTTATTTTCAGGAAGTGACCTATGCCCAGAGACACAGGTGAGCTAATGCTCAAAAGGCCTGGCTCCCTGCTGGCTTGCAGGGGATGGGTTATATAGGGGAAAAATCATCAATCATGGTGACTAAGGGAGTCAGGGTCATGGTCAGCGTTGTAGTCTCTACTGATTGGTCAGCTCTAGGGTAGGGGTCACTGGTCATTGCTTCTGGTCCTGCTGTCAGCCATAGAGTCAGTTTGTCTTATTTCTCCATTTTTCTGGGCCTGGAGCTGAAACACAACTGAGGCCTGGATGCCATCTCTAGTTCAACTGAAACTTTGTCTCTGTGATCACAGACCAGAGGCTTTGCTCCCAAGATTATTTGATGCTGATCAGTGCCGGAAGCCAATGCCAGCATGTCATAATTGCAAGTTTCATCAAAAGGTTGATGGAACTTGGGGACTCAACAAGGGCTGAGTCACATATGTTATCGCTGTTGGAAATGGCTGAAGGCATTTCCCCAAACCTGAAAAGGATAATTGTTTGCTGCCAGACAGCTCAGGGCATCTCAATCTACATGTTATTGCCTCCTACTGGCCAAACACCTGAACAGCCGTAGGCTATTCCCCAATCTGACAATGCTTCTACCCTTTGAAGTCTATATCTCCACCTTGGCTTACGACAATTTGTGTTAATAAAAAGCAAAGGGTCCTGAAATAAGGAGAACTTGGTTTCTTTAGCCAGGCTCCTCTCACCCCCAATGCCTTTTAAAATTATCTTTGGTCTCTGGACTCATATTTAATCTACGCACAGCCCTTCTCCAGATTCCAGAACCCTTCTAGATGCCAGATCAAGACCACTGGCATTCAATGTCACCCAACGTCCAGCATTAGATCAGAACCTCATCGTCCTGAAAGCTCAATGCTTAAGGGAGTGGATGTGCAAGGGAGAAGGATGGGTGAGTGAGGTGCTGGATGAGGCCGGTTTGAATCAAAAGGGAAAAAAAAGAAGAACAGTCATATTAAAGAAATGAATTTTTATCTTACCTAATAATAGAGAAACATGTAAATTGACTGGACCTCTGCTACGCCCACAGCCAATCAGAGTGAGTATGCAAATTAACCCAACAAAGATGACAGTTAATTTGCATACATACCTGGGTCCCAGGAACCTCCTTGGCACCCAGGTCACTCCCAGGCAGCCATCGGAGGGTTGGAGGGGTCCCCCTTCCCAAGCCTAAAGCCTGGGGCGGAGGCTTTAGATTGGAGGTGCCATGTGGGGAGAACCCCTTCCCAAGCCTAAAGCCTGGGGCAGAGGCTTTAGATCGGAGGTGCTGGGGGTCCCCCTTCCCAAGCCTAAAGTCTGGGGCGGAGGCTTTAGGCTAGGGAAGGGGCCAAGCCTGGGATTGGAGGGAAGGGGAAAAAATCAATGGAAACATATCCTCAGGTGAGGATAAAAGGAAAAAGAAAGAAAGAAATGTCATATCCTATGAAAGACACATCTTGAAAATGCCTAAAGAAAGTTGTCATTTTTTCATGGTGAAGGGACTGCAGTCTGTGTTGATGAAAATACCTTGGCGGCTGCAGCAGCGGCGTGATGGGGCTGGCGCCTTCCCCTGATCAGCCCGGTTGCCTCCCGCAAAGGGAGGCCAGACTGCGGCTTAGGTCCGCTCCCAATGGGGAGCGGGCCTAAGCCATCAGTAGGACATTCCCTGAGGGCTCCCATTATGTGAGAGGGGGCAGGCTGGACTGAGGTACCCCTCCCCAGTGCAAGAATTTCGTGCACCAGGCCCCTAGTGCAATTATAAAAAGCAAAACTTTTGTGTCCCTTTAAAGGCTTTGCTTGACTAGAAATGCAGGCTGTCCAGTGAGCCAGTCTCTAAAAGTGAAGCCAACTGGTTGTTCTCATCCCAAACAAGGTTGACTATGTGGCTCCAGACAATAGGTATTTTCTATTTTTCTCTTTCTTGTTCTTTTTTCTTTATCCTATAAAAGCTTCCTGTTTTTTTGTCCCATTTTGCAGTTTTCTAACAGATACTGCCCATTTGCTGAAGTGTTAAGTTTGTACCACTTACATAGTCTTTAATCATTTTTTAACACTAGTGAGGACTTTCAAACACTACTGCGTCCTAGTTTGAAAATAGTAACTAGAAAGTAGGCTTAAGAGTTTAGGTACTCCCCTTTCCCGTGATTTTAAAGAGGGCTTTGCAAACTGGGTTTGGGGAGCGGGATTTGTGCTCTCAGATCTGTTTTCCTTGCTGGCTGCGTGCTGAATGAACATCTAGGAATTGCATCAGGAATTCCTTCAGGGGAAGCTGCTCATGCTCCTTAGTTGTAGCCACCTCCAATCCAGGTGTCTTAGATCTCATCTAGAATTTCTTACAATTGTATTTCCTGCTTGGTTAAGGAGGCAGCTCTGCAGGCCACTCCCAGCAGCCACGGGGCTAAATGATAAAGAGGCCAAAGCAAGGGACCCCTCTATCTCCTGCATTCCTTTTTTCTCCCCTCTCCAGGCCAAAGGTCAGAATTTTCTGTTTTTTGTTTTGTTTTGTTTTTTATTAGTGTTTTTTTCTGCACCACTCATGGCCATGACCCTCCCTTGCCTTTGGACTTCTCCACATTTGGATCTTCCTTTTTGATATAAGAAGTCTTCTTAATAATAGCAATAAGGCACATTCAGAGGGAAATTAGATGCCTGAGGATTGAGGTTATCTTTTGCTTATTTTCATGCTTTGCAATTGTGATGTATTCAGCACAGACCACTCTCAGCATTTCTTATTGCTTAATTAAGAAACATCTCAGAATTTTCTCTCTATTAGTTTCAGGCAGATTAGAAGGAGAAAATATTTTAACAGATGCTAAAGAGTCCTTCCAATGGTTTGAAGATTAGGAGAATGCCTTTTATAGAGCTCCCAAAGTCTTCCCTGCTGCTTCTGCCAGAGTCGAAAAGAATTTCGTGGCTGAGTACTTGATGAAAAGCAGAGATACTCTGACAAAAAACTCCTGCGCAACTATTACTCTGGCTCCAAAGAGTTACTGCAAATTAAATTTTATCCTTGTCCTTTATGATCTATATGAGGCAGTGGGTGTAATAACATGAATGAAATATTCTTGTCTTACACAGTTAATAAAAGCACACATTCATGAATGGGTGTGTACAGCAGGAAACAGGAAGTGTGTGCTCTAACAGAAAAGCTGGCTATCGTATTGGAAACTGTAGGCAAAAGGCAGAGTAAATACAATTTGGGTTTGGGGACAGGGTAATTACTGTCGCCATCTGGTGACACATTCTTTATGTGAATTCAAACCTCTTATGTGTTTTAAGCACTTATGGGCATCTTGCTAGGCAACCTAATATAGGATTACTTTTTAAATGTTACCTTGAAACCTTTCAAGATTGCCTTTGTCTAATCACACAATATCACATCTGGCCTGATTGCCATCGCTGTAAAGCGAAATCTTTTAATAGTGTTTATTAAGTACTTTCCGAAGATGCATAATTACCAACATGAGTTGGTGTTAATAGGGAGTCATTAGTCAGCCCAGTCTTCACTATTTGTGGAAAAGACCGGCTCAGCAAGAAACACATAATGAATGTAAAGCAAATACAAAACACAACGTCCCTGCAGCCCACTCCTTCCCCTGATGGATGGGAGCACTGCACGCCACAGTCCAGCTGCTGGGTGATTTCTGAACACTGTCTCTGAAATAGTTGGCATGAAATATCATGAGCTAAAACAAGCACGAGGAACACAGCAGCTAAAAGAACCTTATGGGGAGAAATGGTATTTACTTTAATGACCATGGCTTAGGAAATTGCCATGCTTCACACTGGGTTACTAAAGGCTTAGGGCAAAGTGTGGAGTGTCGCACAGACTGAGAGCATGGAGGAAATGTCAAGCACCTTCTTCTAGTTGTCATGGAAAACTCTCCTCTCCCCTCTGTTCCTTCCCCCATCCCTGTAGCCCAGAGCAGGGCTGGGTTAGAGAAGAATTGTGATTAGGGAGATTCAGCAGCTGGGAAGGTATTTTCTGACAGCACTCTAGATAATGGAGTGCTGAGTGCAGGGTAATAAATAGGAGAGTATGATTATAAAGCTGTAATTCAGCCAAGAGGTTAGATGACCTCATAAACAGCACAAGACACTGTGGTTTGTCTTGATGTCATCAAGACCTGAAGACTGAGCCAGAACTCTGCTAGTCAATATTTTGCCTTGTTTGTTTCTCTGGTGTATAGGGAGTTGTGGGAGGACCTCTAGGTCTCCATCTGATCAATTATTCTAACCCATATATATTTATGTGCATATACATATGACTTTATGTATATCCTTCCAGAGCTATGCATTCTCCCCACACCCCAGGGTATGTACAGGAAACACAATTTTTAAAACTTGGCAGAGTGAAAGCATGTATGGAAATGAGGTGATCATTGACTATTTTTCATGTGTTTCGCCTGCAGTGGAGCCTACACTAGTTCATTATTTCCAAAAGGTAGCCTCTCTCCTTTCTTTATGCTACTGCACAGCAAGGAGAACTTTGCCTTCATTCATTCAGAGCTGTGTACCTCTTCACATAACCATGCTGCTTCAAGCTCTGGTAATTTCAACAATTTCCTTTTCTCCCCCGCACCCCCAGCTTTATTGATATTTGATTGACATAACATTGTGTAAATTTAAGGTGTATGATGTATTGATTTAATACATTTACATATTGCAAAATGATTACCACCAAAGCCTTAGCTAACACCTCTTTCAGGTCACATAACTACCATTTCTATTTTTGTGGTGAGAACATTTAAGATCTACTCTCTTAGCAACATTCAAGTATATAATAAGACAGTATTATTAACAATAATCATTATGCACATTATCTTCCCAGAATTTATTCACCTTATAACTGGAAGTTTGTACTCTTTGACCAACATCTCCCCAGTTTTCTCCCACCTCCAGCCTCGAGTAACCATTATTTTATGAATTAAACTTTTTTAGATTCCACATGTCATATTATACATTCTTTGTCTTTCCCTGCCCGACTTATTTCACTTGGCATAATGCCCTCAGTGTCCATCCATGTTGTCACAAATGACAGTTTCTTTCTTTCTCGTGGCTGAATAATGCCCATGTTTATATCTTCTTTATTTATATGTTAATGGAGACTTAGATTGTTTCCATGTCTTGGCTATTATGAATAGTGATTTCAGCGTTTTTCTATATCTGCTGATTTCTAGCTATTTGGGACTTGGGTGAGTTAACTTACCTGTGCCTCAGTTTCCTCATCTGTCTATTCACAATAACAATAATAGTACTTATTAATTTTAAGGATATTTTAGTGTTAGAATATGAATTAATATGTGGAAAATGTTTGTAGGCATTGTTATTATTGGTGTTGCTTTTGTTATTATTTTTTAGTATGTGTTATTATATTCTCTTTGAGAGGGAGCATGTCTTAATCAGTTATATATCTTCCTAAACATATACCATAGTATAAATATATGAGTCAAATTTAGATCACTGGCTAGATTTTGCAAGTCTTGTACAATATTTTTAATTCTAGTAGAAACCTTATCTCTATTCTGCAGACAATGCAATCTACACATTCAGTCAACACCCTTAAAGAATATCATTAGTAATAGGTGCTCCTGCAAAAGGGAGCCTGAAGTACCCTTAAAGGGCTGAGTGACTTTCCTTTCTGTCAGTGGCCTTCAGTCTAAGAAGAATCTTATTATATGTTGGGCATTGAAGAGATTCAGAATGAGCCTTCCCAAAATGTGCCACTTTGGCATGTGGACTATTTTGAACGAAAGACAATCAAGACCCAGCAGACTCAATAAAAGCTTTTATCTCTCCTTAACTACCTAATATAATTTATATAGGGAGCCCAGTCCAGAAAGAGAGCTATTACCAGAGACAACATTTTATCTGAATGACCTGTCTGTATGACAGGCCAAACATCTAATTGTCAAGCATCTGCTCTCCTATGTGCTGTGAATTACCCTCCTCCCCTTTGAGGCTCCAGGCCCCTATCCCATTCCTTTTAGCTCAAGATAGCATACAAGCCTCATTTGCCCAATTTATCCTGGAATCTCATTGTCTTTGTGGGGCTCCTGTACATACATAATTAAATTTGTTTTTCTCCTGTTAATCTGCCTTATGTCAATTTAATTATTAGACCAGCCAAAGAAACCTAGAAGGGTAGAGAAAACTTTTTCCTCCCCTACAGTATCAGCAGGTGGCACTTTTATAACACACTTTGTTCTCTTTGGAACACATTCTCCCAGATGTTAAGTGGAACAGCACAGAGTTTTATAAATCCAATGTAGGAATTGATTAGAAAGTGTTGAAATTAGTTTGTTAGAAACAGCAATTGAATGAGTAAAATTTGTGAATGACTATAACTTAGAGTGAATTCATCATTAGTTCTCTGACAGTTTTATACCCACTGATTCCTTGCATTCTGGTATGCTCAGTTAAGTGGGGAAAAAGGGATGGGGTTACATTTAATGCATAAGGAACTACAGATATTACTTGATGGGAACATTATATATTCTTCATGTTAGGAAAGGAAAATGGTTGAGAACTCTGATATAGATGGGCAATCTATCCATAGTGGTCAAGAAATTGGTCCTACTTGTGACTCAGAAAACAAAAGGAAATGATTATAGTTGTTATTAGACTGCTAAGATTGGCAAATGAGAAAAACATGCCTCAAGTCACAGCTTTCCAGCAGCAGCAAATGCAATCAAAATACAACTTCTGGGGCAGTATCAATTGTCAGTGGTTTTGTTCACTGACATATCCAACCAAAATTGCTGCAAAGCAGGAGGGGTCACTCACCTGGGATCGAGTTCCAAATGTGGTTCATTTTGAGATGAAAGCAGGCTAGTGTTTATAGCTGGGTATTTGTGAGTTGGGATTGCATAGCATTCTTGACAATATTCAAGTTGTTTTTTGATTATTGATTCTGATTCCAGCTGATTTTCAATACAAGTAGGCAGGGTGGATATAAATAGGTAGTTTTGTGATGAATAGCATGACCCAGTACTTCTTTACCTGGGTGGGAATTTTGAAAAATTGTAAGGTGTCACATACATTTGAGTGTAAATTGATCATGTGAATAGCCATTATTCATAGCTATAGTGACCATATAATTTATCATTCAAAACAGGGAAAATGTAGAGAGTGGAAGTGGTGCTATTAATAATTATTCTGGGACAACAGATATAAGGAGGACTGTAGGACAAGTTGGGACACACAGATTGTGTCTTATTTATACCTTGTGTGTGAAGAAGAGTATTTTTTTTATTCAATGTATCATAATTACTCCATTTCTTTTCTATTTATTAAAAAAAAAATAGAGTTATTTCCACAGCACCTTTTTGCCTCTTTCTTTATTTCTATGATGCTGGGTAGAAGCCTTTATCACAACCCTTATCACAGCAATTATGCAGTCAACTGTTTTTGAATTCATGCTATATTCCACAATTACTAGAACCTAGACTTCTTGAGTCTAGGTTCCTCTCCTGGCCTCTGTCCAGGCCTGATCGCAGCCCCCTTGGTAGTCAGTGCTGGATCGCTGAGGTGCCCGCAGCGTTGCAGTCAGTGCTGGGTTGCAAGGACTGACTTCCACCACGCCGACCCAGCACTGACTGCAGGACTGACTTCCAGTGTTTGGTTGAGGCTTTGGTCATTTTGGACGTTATGGACCCTGGCTTTTTATATATATAGATTGTGTGCAGGGAGTCTTTCCTTTGAGAGGATACTTTCACAGTGAAGGTTCGGAAATGATCAAATAAGTGTAGAAAACATCATGTGTTTCAAATGGCCCTGGTTTCTAGTCTTTCTTCATTTTGCCTCCTCCAAGCCATCCTATGTCACCCTCCTTGCTCATGAGACACAAGGAGGGCAAAGATCATAGGACTGCTCAAGAGAAAGAAAGATTTTCTATGTGGGGAGAAGTCTTTTTTATTTTATCCCAGAGAAATATATTTAGTTGCACCTTTCTCATGGCTCATTCTCTCTATCTAATAACATACTACTCAAGGTAAAGTTTCCCCTTTTCCATTAAAAAGAAAACACCCTCCAATTTAAAAATAAATATATGCACAGAACCTGGATTTATCTTTGGCTATATAAAATAGCATTAATATGCTAATTCATATGCAATAGTTTAAACAAATAAAAACCAATAAAATCATTACTGTGTCACTAACAAGCTTTGAATAAAACAGTTGGGTGAAACTTCTTTGGCTTAATATAATTTTCCACATGCAGGAACTCAGTATATGCTAATTCACAGTATATGATTCAGGGCTAGAAATAAATCAGAAGATTATTGGGGTATCATTCTACTGGACTTGGCTTGAAAAAAATTGTTACTGGGTACCTGTGGCCCAGCTATTGGGCTGTTTCTATAAATTAGTGAGGGGTTTATAGGAACCAGAATGACTTACATTAAAGTCCTTAAGATTTGGGTGAGCTGATGGGAGAGAAAGAGAAGGAGAAAGGGAGAGAATTAACATAGTGAGGGACCTTGGCTTCACTAGGTAGCTTCTGTGAACTACAAATTAGAGACCATAATTCCTATCTACTTCATGGAAGTGGGATGAAGATTATGAAAGAAAATGATTATGAAAGCTCCTTTTAGGGTGAAATGCTTTATGTAAATTTAAGGCATTTTATATCAAGAAAGAGAAATAGATATTCCCTAACTTGATATTCACCTACCTTTCTGAAGTGTCTAAAGAGAACCTTTTTGAGAGAGATAAAACCTGTGATCAATAACCTGGATTCACTCAGGTAAGGAGGGCAATGGCCCATGCCTTTTAATCAGGCATAAATTAGGTGGAATACTACATGAAGAAAGGCACAAGGGTATCTCACTGTCTGGCCTTATATTTAAGTGAAAAAACCATCTCTAAGGCTTCCATTTGAATGGTCTTCAAGGTCATAGACTTTGCAAGATGTTGTAAAAGTCAATTTAATTAACAAGCAGCCAACCTGGTTGCTTGAATTGACTAATTGTTGTATTGTTTGAATTTGTATTTTGGATCAGATTGACCACCCAGATAGGTAAATTATAGACAAAGCTAATGTATGGGAAGAGCCATGGAGAATTGGGCTAAGCACTGTGGGTAATTTACTTTCTGTGAATATGATGTTTAAGCCAGATATGCAAACAAGGGGAAAGCAGATTTGCTACACATGTTCCTGTTCTAGACATCAAATTTTGGTTTACAGCAGTTTTAAGTTCAAAACTATGCAAGAATCCAGAATCGGTAGTTTATTTACTTAGGATTTTAATTTTGAAAACAAAAAATTAAAACAGAAAGCAGCTAAATGGCACTATGGCTTGGCATGAAATTTTAATACATACTCCCTGTGCAAGTAAACATCTATGAATTCCTGTTCATGTACTTGCGCCAATTCTCAGAACACCCTTGGATAATTCAATTGCATTTGTAATGAAAGACAAAAGTTATCTTTATATACTGCCACTTTGCTGCTTAGTTGTTACAGATCTCAGTTCATATCACAGCCTTGCCTGTGTGACTAGGTGAGTTAACTAATCTCACTGTGCTCCATTTTACTCAGCATAAAAAGGGTATTATTATTCCTACACCATAGAGATTCTATAAGATGATGTTCATAAAGATATTAGCATAGTTCCTTGCTAAAATGTGGTTTCAAATGCTAGTAAATGTGGCCAGCAGCGTTGCTCACAGGGATGGGTTCTTTCAGGGTTTTGGCTTCACTGGGTGGTAAAAGACCATGGCTTTAGCCATTGAACTTAATGTGGGTGCCACCGCTTAGCTCCTTCACCATCTCCCACCACCCACAACTGACTTACTGGGCCCCAGCCACACTGCAGTCCACGAAGATTACTCCTGAGCTGAGACTTTGCATTCGGTTTTTCTCTGTCTGAAAATATCCATTTCCAGATCTGCACAGGACTGTCTCCCTTCTGACACTAGAACACAGCTGGATTATCCCTGGGGAGACTCTCCTGGATCACTAATCTTTTGGAGCATTTACATATGGATTTAAGTCCTGGCTCACCCACACTAGCCACATAACTTTTGATGAGCCTTAATCTAGGAGTGTTATAGAGTCCTCTTGTTCTCCTTAACCCCACATTCAATCCATCATTAATCTGGCTAGCTTCACTTTAAAATACATTTTCAGGCCCTGGCCAGGAAGCTCAGTTGGTTAGAGCGTCCTCCTGATAAGACCAAGGTTCTGGGTTCAATCCCTGGTCAGGGCACATACAAGAAACAACCAATTAATGCGTAAATAAGTGGAACAACAACTCAATGTTTCTCTCTCTCAAATCAATTTAAAATTTTTTAAAAAATAAAACAAAATAAAATTTCAAATCATCCACATGGATCAACTATGGCCTTTTTCAGAAGGGGTCCCTGCCCAGTATCCCCTGTGACATCTCCCTATGAATTTTCCTCACAGCACTT
Source organism: Plecotus auritus (assembly GCF_963455305.1). Lineage (NCBI taxonomy): Eukaryota > Metazoa > Chordata > Mammalia > Chiroptera > Vespertilionidae > Plecotus > Plecotus auritus. The sequence goes on from NC_137772.1 coordinate 46,900,873, forward strand.
AGCACAATCAATGAATATGTGATGTATCTATTCACTTTTTTTTTTTCTGTCTCTACCATTAGAATGTAAGTCTAAATATTAGGAGGCTTTTGGAAATTTTATAATGTAGTCTTGATAGCTTTTAAATTTTAATTTTTTGCACTAAAATATGACTGCTTTAGGTTCATTACATGTTACGCAATTTTATCATGAGATGAACTACCAATAAAAATGTTAGTTAACACTTTAGGAACAGCTTTTTGTCCAGTACCATTAATTTTTCTAGAATATTCGCTTATTTCACTTAGCCAATTTAAATTAGTCTGAGAACTTGACTACTATTTTACTGTCAAATTTAATACTCTAACAACAATCTTATTTTACCCTGTAAATATTAGTGGAAAGTATTTTTTGCCTTCTTGAGGGGATAGTAGAAGAATATCATGTAAGGAAAAATATTCTGTAAGAAAATTACATCTAGAAAATTTTTACTTTAGAAAATTAACTTTCATTTGTAATGCTAACAGCAGACACCCATGAAAAACACACATGGTGTCTAAACAAGCCAAAGGAATATTGTTTGGGCAAAAAATGAAAAAGGATCCCAAGTCAAATTTATAGAAAAGATTCCTTTATTAACTTACGGTCGAGAATATGTTTGTATATTTTCAGAAAACAACTCCAAGACCATGTGGATTCCTGCAACAGAGAGGAATTGACAGGACTGCTCCAGCCATGAAGACATAAGAGAAACAGTTCAGAGATGGAAGATGCTGACGACGCCTTGCCATACTAGCAGTCAGCAGCTGTGCGTCGCTGCAGGTTGCTCAGGACCAAACCAGAGAGGGTTGGACCTGCATTACCACCATTTGTCCACCATACAGAACTGAAATACCATTGCTGACATGTACACATAAGGAACTGTTTGACATTGAAATTGGGACTCAAAAGAACTGTTGGCCCAGAAAAAAACTCACTACAGACTGCTTCATTTGCCTCCCAGCATAACCATTATTGCTTGTCTCATTTTTGGTTCTTATAAGTGTATTTCTAGTATCACATGATCTCACTCATCTAGGTGAAATAATGAACAACATAAACTGATGAACAAAAACAGACCCGGAGACAGGGAAGCATCGATCAGACTGTCAAACCTCAGAGGGAAGGTAGGGGAGGGTGGGGGTAAGGGGGAGAGATCAACCAAAGGACTTGTATGCATGCATATAAGCCTAACCAGAGGTCACGGACAACAAGGGGGTGGGGGCATGCGTGGGGAGGGGTTTGGGATGGGAATGGTGGGATGAGGACAAATATGTGATACCTTAATCAATAAAGAAATTAAAAAAAAAAAGAATGTAAGTCTAACAGCAGCAGCGATACTCCATGTCTTGTTCTGTTGGAAGCTGCCCATTGCCTTCACTAGCAGAAAGAGGTGGACAAGGAGTCCCGAAGGCTGGTCAACCTTGAGGCTCTGGCAAGGGTCAGAGCCATACATCCACTGTCTGAAGCAACTTCCACCTTTTAGTCTCATGTAAATCCTTACTGATAAAATAGTTTGCCTGTTACTGGAAATTGCCTGCCTAAGGGCTATAGGTGGATCCCAAACCTGAATAAAAGGGATCGCAAGGCCAGAGCAAAGCGAAGTCCTCTCTTGGGCTTCCACCTGGCCCCCAATTCCCAAATTAGTATTTTCTTGTCTAGTCTCTTTCTTTTGCGTGCGGCATCCTCCAGAGCCCGAATCCTGAACCTGAACCCTGAACCATGTGGGACGTGGGGGGCCACTCGCATTGTTCTCTTATGAATCTCCAGGGTCTTCTAAAATAAGGCCTTCTAAAACTGGCTCTCAAAATAGTTATTGACTACATGGACAATGACATAAATGAGTGAATTGAAAACAGAACAAAAGAGTCTCCTTTGTCTTTATCCCATTTCCTGTTTCAGTTCCCTCATGGCACCTCCTATTTTTTGAAATCAGCTTGTGTAATTTTTATTTATTTTATTGTATTTTTTATTGACTTCAGAGAAGAAGGGAGAGGGAGAGAGAGAATCATTGATTAGCTGCGACCTGCACATCCCCTACTGGGGATCGAGCCCGCAACATGGGCATGTGCCCTGACAGGGACTCGAACCATGACCTCCAGGTTCATGGGTTGACATTCAAACACTGAGCCACACGGGCTGGACAGCTTGTTTTATTTTTATTAAATTTATTGGGCTGACATTAATCAACATAATAATATAGGTTTCAAGTATACAATTCTATGATGCATCATCTGTATATTGCATTGTGTGTCCACCACCCAAAGTCAAATCTCCTTCTGTCACCATACACTGGATCTCCTCTACTCTTCACTACTCCCCTGACCGTCCCCATCCCCGCACCCCCCCACCCCCCCACTTCCTTCTAGTAATGACATACTGTTGTCTGTCTATGAGTTCTTGATTTTTGTTTGTTCATTTGCTGTTTTCAGTTTTATATCCCACATATGAGTGAAGTCATATGATTCTTGACTTCTTCTAACAAAAGCAGTTTGCTTATTACTGACTTGGCGTTGTCTGTCTCTCCCCTATTAGGATGGAAGTTGTCTGAGAAGAGGAATCTTGGTGTCTTGCTCTGCTGCCCAGACTGTGTTTAGACGTGATTAATGGCTCATTACTATATCTTTTGAAAGACTATGTGACTATTATTGCCTAGGTCAAACTTATATTTAAAAATCCACAGACACTTGTCCTTATTGAAGAGCAAACAGCTTTATGCAAGGTAAATATTCTTCCGTTTGCCCTGAATACTGTTTGTTAGTCTTCCTTCAGTTCCTCTCCAGACTTGAGCTCTCACAAGATAAAATACCCATCTTCTTGCTCTTTATGATTTAAGGGAAGCAAGAGTATGAGCCCTTAAAGCAAGCTGCAAAGGCAGGCATTTAATTCCTCCTGGCTATGTTATACACCCCATTTATGAGCCAACAAGATATGTTTGGCCACATGTTTATATTAGCAAATGTGTCTGTGGAATGGAAATGTATCTGCACTAAATGAATTGCAAATTCCTATTAAAATAGACAAACTTGTGCCTATACCTTTTTAGCTCTCAGGGAGTGAAACAACACTTCCTGTCTAATCACCACTATTTTACAATTTGGTATTTTAAAAATCAAGGTCATATTTTTTTAAATATATATTTTTTATTGATTTCAGAGAGGAGGGGAGAAGAAGAGAGAGATAGAAACATTAATGATGAGAGAGAATCATTGATTGGCTGCCTCCTGCAAGTCCCACACTGGGGATTGAGCCTGCAACCTGGGTATGTGCCCTGACCAGGAATCAAACCATAAGGTCATCTTCTATTTAAAAATTTTTTTTTCTCTCTTTATTGATTAAGGTATTACATATGTGTCCTTATCACCCCCCCCCATTTTTCCCCACCCGCCCCCACTCATGGCCTCACCCTCCTGGTGTCTGTGTCCATTGGTTAGGCTCATATGTATGCATACAAGTCCTTTGGTTGACCTCTCACCCTCCCCTACCTTCCCTCTGAGGTTTGATGGTCTGAGCGATGCTTCTCTGTCTCTGGATCTGTTTTTGTTCATCAGTTTATGTTCATTATATTCCACAAATGAGTGAGATCATGTGATATTTAACTTTCTCTGACTGGCTTATTTTGCTTAGCATAATACTCTGCAGTTCCATCCATGCTGTTGCAAATGGTAAGAGTTCCTTCTTTTTTACAGCAGCATAGTATTCAATTGCGTAGATGTACCACAGTTTTTTAATCCACTCATCTGCTGATGGGCACTTAGGCTGTTTTCAAACCTTAGCTATTGTAAATTTTGCTGCTATGAACATAGGGGTGCATATATCCTTTCTGATTGGTGTTTCTAGTTTCTTGGGATATATTCCTAGAAGTGGGATCACTGGGTCAAGTGGGAGTTCCATTTTTAGTTTTTTGAGGAAACTTCATACTATTCTCCACAGTGGCTGTACCAGTCTGCATTCCCACCAGCAGTGCACGAGGGTTCCTTTTTCTCTGTATCCTCACCAGCACTTGTCATTTGTAGATTTGTTGATGATAGCCATTCTGACAGGTGTGAGATGGTACCGCATTGTCATTTAGATTTGCATCTCTTGGATGATTAGTGACATTGAACATGTTTTCATATGTCTCTTGGCCTTCCTTTTTTTTTTTTTAATAAATCTTTATTGTTCAGATTACAATTGTTCCTCTTTCCCCGCCCCATAGCTCCCCTCTACCCGGTTCCCACCCCACCCTCTGCCCTTACATCCACCCCACTGTCCTCATCCATAGGTGTAAGATTTTTGTCCAGTCTCTTCCCGCACCCCCCACACCCCTTTCCCCCCTGAGAATTGTCAGTCCACTCCTTTTCTATGCCCCTGATTCTATTATATTCACCAGTTTATTGTGTTCATCAGATGTTTTATTCACTTGATTTTTAGATTCACTTGTTGATAGATATGTATTTGTTGTTCATAATTTTTATCTTTACCTTTTTCTTCTTCCTCTTCTTAAAGAATACCTTTCAGCATTTCATATAATACTGGTTTGGTGGTGATGAACTCCTTTAACTTTTTCTTATCTGTGAAGCTCTTTATCTGACCTTCAATTCTGAATGATAGCTTTGCTGGGTAGAGTAATCTTGGTTGTAGGTTCTTGCTATTCATCACTTTGAAAATTTCTTGCCACTCCCGTCTGGCCCGCATAGTTTCTGTTGAGAAATCAGCTGACAATCGTTTGGGTGCTCCCTTGTAGGTAACTAACTGATTTTCTCTTGCTGCTTTTAATATTCTCTCTGTCTTTTGCTCTTGGCATTTTAATTATGATGTGTCTTGGTGTGGTCCTCTTTGGATTCCTTTTGTTTGGGGTTCTCTGTGCTTTCTGGACTTGTAAGTCTATTTCTTTCACCAGGTGGGGGAAGTTTTCTGTCATTATTTCTTCAAATAGGTTTTCAGTATCTTGCTCTCTCTCTTCTTCTGGCACCCCCATAATTCTGATGTTGGTAAGCTTGAAGTTGTCCCAGGGGCTCCTTACACTGTCTTCATATTTTTGGATTCTTTTTTCTTTTTGCTTTTCCGGTTGAGTGTTTTTTGCTTCTTTGTATTTCAAATCTTTGACTTGATTCTTGGGTTCCTCTAGTCTGCTGTTGGATCTCTGTATGTTATTTTTTATTTCAGTCAGTGTATGCTTAATTTCTAGTTGGTCCTTTTTCATATCCTTGAGTGTATCGCTAAATTTATCAGCCTTTTCTAGAAAAATCTTGAAAAACCTTATAACTGGTTTTGAACTCTATATCCTGTTGTTTGCTTTCCTCCATTTCTTTCATTTGTGACCTGTTTCTTTGTCTGTGCATTTTGGCTGCTTCCCTGAGTTGATAGAGTGGCTTTGTGTGCTAGGTGTCCTGTAGGGCCCAGTGGCTCAAGCCTCCCCAGTTACCTGAGGTGGACACTCTTGGTGCACCCCTTTGTGGGCTGTGTGCACAGTCTTGTTGTAGTTAAGCCTTGATTGTTGTTGGTATCACTGGGAGGAATTGACCTCCAGGCCAATTGGCTGTGAAGATCAGCTGTGTCTATGCTGGGAGAACTTCTGTGCTGGAGACACCCTTATGAGACAAGACTTGCAAAAGCCTCTGTGCTCAGCTTGGATGGGGCGGAGTCTCAGGGTGGAGCAGACAGCAATGGCTTCCCATCAGCCCTGCCCTAAGAGGCCCCTGGGTCTCAGTGTCTTGTGGTAATCGCTGCAAGCACCTCTGAGAGAAAGCCACCCTTGAGTTTCGCCCACTGCCAGACCGTCCAGTTTCTCCCCGAATGAGTCTGGGTCCCCAGAGTCTCAACCAGAACTGGAGTTCAGAGCCATCGTGAGCTTTTGTCTCCCTCCCGGTTGAGAAAGCCAGCTGCGTACTCAGTTGCCAGCCCTCTCCACGCGCGCGCCTCGGTACCTCTGCCTTCTGCAGCTCCTCTGAGTCTCAGTGTGCTTTTCTATTTTCTTCTCGTTGTAGAATTGTGGTTCTGGATGATGTCCGTTTTATTTTTTAGTTGTAGTTTTGAAATTATTGTGTGAGGCAGCAGTTTAGGTGTTTACCCACGCCACCATCTTGGTTTCTCCTTGGCCTTCCTTATGTCCTCTTTCAAAAAGTATCTATTTAGGTCTGTTGCCCATTTTTTGATTGGGTTGTTTATCTTCCTTTTGTTAAGTTGTATGAGTTCTCTGTAAATGTTGGAGATTAAACCCTTATCAGTGATAACATTGGCAAATATGTTCTCCCATGTAGTAGGCTTTTTTGTTGTTTTGTTGATGGTTTCTTTTGCTGTGCAGAAGCTTTTTGTTTTGATGTGGTCCCATTTGTTTATTTTATCTTCAGTTTCCATTGCCCTAGGAGCTGTATCGGTGAAGATATTACTTTGGCATATGTCTGAGATTTTGCTGCCTGTGAATTCCTCTAATATTTTTATGGTTTCCCATCTTATGTTTAAGTCCTGTATCCATTTTGATTTTATTTTTGTGTATGGTGTATGTTGGTGGTCTAGTTTCATTTTTTTGCATGTATCTGTCCAATTTTCCCAATGCCATTTATTGAAGAGACTATCTTGACTCCATTGTATGTTCTTGCCTCCTTTGTCAAATATTAATTGAGCATGGTGGTTTGGGTCAATTTCTGGGTTCTCTATTCTATTCTATTGGTCGATATGTTTGTTCTTGTGCCATTACCAGGCAGTTTTGAGAACCGTGGCTTTGTAATACAGCTTGATATCTGGTATTGAGATCCCTCCTACATTGTTCTTCTTTCTCAGGATTGCTGCAGCTATTTGGGGTCTTTTTTTATTCCAGATGAATTTTTGGAGAGTTCGTTCTAGGTTTGTGAAATATGCCATTGGTATTTTAATGGGAAGTGCATTGAATCTATAGATTGCTTTGGGTAGTATCGACATTTTAATGATGTTGATTCTTCCATCTGTTTATGTTTTCCTCTATCTCTTTTTTCAGTGTCCTGTAGTTTTCCGCGTATAGGTCTTTTACCTCCTTAAGTTTATTCCTAAGTATTTTACTTTTTTTGGTGTGATGGTAAATGGGATTGTGTTTTTAATATATCTTTCTGTAAGTTCACTATTGGTATATAAAAATGCCATAGATTTCTTGGCATTAATTTTGTATCCTGCTACATTGCCGAATTCATTTATTAAGTCTAATAATTTTTTGATGGAGTCTTTAGGATTTGCTATGTACCGTATCATGTCATCTGCGAATAATGACAATTTTATGTCTTCTTTTCCATTTGGATACCTTTTATTTCTTCTTATTGTCTAATTGCTATGGCTAGCACTTTCAGTACTATGTTCATCTTCATAATTGTGCAAATGTTTTGTGTATATCTCAGCCACTTATCCAAAGAGCAAATTAAAATAATATTGTTGTTACCTGATAAAAAATGTCTGTGGTTTTATTATTTTTTTTAAAAAAAAAAAAACCATTTGGATGGTTCTCCTTTCTATGAAGTTTCTTTTATTTTATTTCCAAATGGAGTATGGTATATTCTGCTTTTATAGATGAAATTATCCTAAAATTCCTTAATTATTTTGTAGACATCACTTTTCTCAATAAAGCCCAACATAGTCATAATGTGCATAAATTATAATATTGCTTACAGTTAAACGTTGTATTCTCAATAACTTTATTTATATGGTTTCCTTTATTTAAAAGACCATCTTGAAATGAGTGATGTATCTATAATAATTATGGTTAACTGTAGTAAAAATGAATAATTTTCAGCTGGTGGTTTTGATAATCATGGATCAGCACCTGGAGCAGGTTTAGTGCAGAGTTTAATAAATACTTGTTAAATCACTCTTTAACATGTTACTGTTGGTTCTTTCAATTTTATCTAATTTTTCTGGCCTCATAAAGTATTGACATCAGTTCTCAAGCCACTAAATTTACCTTAGAGAAGAAACCAATAGAAAAGAAGACAGATATAGTATCTTTCACATGTTTGGCAAACCGTAAATATTCTAAAGTTTTAAAAGTTCATGATTTTACATGCCAAGTATACTTAGGTGAGCGGTGCTGATTTAATCTTTGTTCTTTTTCTCTTCTTTTCTTTTGTAATATTACAGCTTCTAGAAAGGTCTCAAATAAAAAAAATTCAAAAGCTATGTAATTTAGACTATGACAATAATTAAGAAAATGCAGAAAGGGCACTGGTAGATTTTTAAAAACTATTTTAATACAAGATTAATAGCAATTTTCTATCCAAATCAGAAATGAAAAATCTTAACCCAAATAATATTCATTTGACAGTCACATAAAATTTTAGGTTTGATTGGTGCACACATTTATCCTGCATATATATTACGCATATGCACGCAGAGACCTCACTATTAGCCATCATTAGGTTTATTTTCATGGACATACCTCCTTGCAAGGCAAGGTCAAAGGTTCCAGGAACTATTCAACTTTGAATGAAATTCACATGGTCCCATGCTAGGCTGAGTTCTCATGTTGTAGCAAATCATGATATAGCAAGGCTCTAGAATGCATACAAATCAATACTCTATTTGTATAATTTGGCCTAAAACTAAACACTGGCTAATGTCTCCACGGAGGAGGAACACATTGCAAATTTATAAGTTATGGTCTCCTTTACTCCTCTGCTGGCAAAGCTAAACTACCATTTGTTTGTTTGTTTGTCTTGTTAAAAGTCAGGTCTGTTAGTGACTGTAAGTAAATGAAAATGAGTTTGAATTTCTGCAAGTTGTAGATAAGTCAAAACTTGCATTTGCTAACACTTCCACCTTTAATCAAACCACTTGACAATTAGCCTTGCAAATAGAAGTAACAAAAGAATCACAACTCAGGAATTTGCTAAGGTTTTATTCCTCCTTGGGGACTTTAGTTGGTGTTCAGTGTGTAGCCAAAACATGTATATAATGGCTAAAGTATTAAAGTAGGCTAATGTCTGCAGCAGGGAATATAAATTAAATATCAGGGTTCTGAGACCAATAATATTTTCAGTTTGAGTTATAGAATGTTACTTTTATAATTAATACAGCTTGTCAATGAATAATAGTGTTTCTCAGTGTAGACAAGTAGTATTTTCTATCCCTTACAATTAAAATAGGTCATACAAGATACTTATCTGGGTAAGTCACTGTAAGGGAGTCAGATTGCTATTGCTAAGGTTGCTCGAGGAAGGCTACAATCAAAGGGCCAACTTGACCTTCATTAAGATGACAGAAGGTTGTCATGGCTGTCCTTCAGTACAGAACCATAGCAGAGCTCTAATTCATGAATTCGTAATTCATTCTTCTCTGCTAAAGACTTTAGCCTCTGTTTAGCTTTTGTTGTAACATATACAAAGTATAATATACACCAATTACAGATGTGTATTTCTGTTAGAAAAATACATATTATAACTAAACATGTAAATAGAGGCACTTCAATAAGCTAAGTGTTTGCAGTTATGAGCATCACCCAATAAGTTCTAGTTCCGACTTCAGTGAGCCCATCCCTCTCTACTTGTAACAGAGGTTATGATGTCATTACAGAACTTAGGAGACATCAAAGCCAAGAAGTCAGGTCATGAAAAATAATGCAGCATCATTGCTTCCCCTATCACAATGCTTAAATGAGAGAAATTAATTTGGTCAGAGGTGGGGTGGGATGAGATGAGGTTCCAAAGTTCTTCTGAAATGGAGTAACTAGATTAAATCTCATGTTAAATTAGTCTGAAATCATATAAAATATTAGAATGATGATAAAAACCAGAAAGTACAATTTGAATAATTTTGACCACATTCATGCAGGTGACTAATATTGTGGCATCATTAACTGATAGTCATTTCAGCTCTCTGCCTGGCTCAGATAGATCACTACATCTAACCATTATGAATACTATTAATAACTAAGGTGTTGAAATAAATGAAGCAGGTGTTTATATGTTATCTCTGTGTTTAGTGTGTACAGAACATGGGTTCAAATTCATTAATATAATGTGTACTCATACACATGCACAAAACCATTTTGGGTAAAAACACAGGGAAAACAAGGTATTCTGATCTATTTCATAGACGACAATGCAGACACATTTAAAAAAGGAAAGACTTGAAGTTTAAAGCCATAAAAACAAATTATTACTCAAAATTCTGTCAAACCAAGGTTGATTTAATTTGTATTGCACCTTAATTATTCAGAGAAAGACAATACTGATTTCTGAACATACAATGACGTGAGCAACATAAATTGGTCCTTTGTAGAGATATTTTATGTGAAATTGGTGACTGAAAGCCAAAGTTTGGCAGTGAAATGTTTTTCTAGAAGTATGTAACGCTGAATTAGGTTAAATGTTAATTTCATAAAAATGTTAATGAAAAGATGCCACAAAGTCTCTCAGAATTCTACGTTTCATATTTCATTAGGCATACTATAGCAATAGATGCTTCTAAATACTTTCAGTTTTGCAAAAGTGCTCAATTATACTTAATACTATTGTGCCGCATATGCTCTACTTAAATGCGATGACTAAATCAATAACTAATTATAATTTTGATGAGGAAGGGGATTGAAAAATACCATTTACATGTCATTACTGTCAATGGGTTAATTAACAGTGACTGGTGTACTATGGTGTCTTAAAACATTACTTTTCCCAACCCCAGATGCATCAAAAAAACCAAGAAACACATGGATAGTCAATGTATTCATAAAGCCCCTGTTTGGTTTATTTTGCTTCTCTCTGTCAGGGGAGCACAGGGCCTAGCTTTGGCCCACTTGAGTGGACCAGTTAGGCTGTGGCTCTAAATTGGCCTCTTGTGTTAGGACATTTTCTCAAGTGTCAGGTTGGAATCCTAGGCTGAAGGCATTGTATGTGAAAACAATGGTTTTGTGTGAATAACACATTCTTTACCCATACAGTTTCCATCACCAGTAATGTCCTACATACCCATGGCTCTCTCCATGAGCTCGGTACGGTCTGGAGCATCCAGGACAAAGCACGCTCATGCAAAAAGGGTGTGCCCTGGCAAACTTTTATTAAATGGACAGTTAGATACGTAAAAAGGTCTCTTTCTTGATTCTTGGTGCTCATAGATCATTGAAGAATCCCTTCTCTGAGCAGCACAAAACAAGAAGAGCTGGTTGACAAAACATTTTTGTTACAAAGGTGTGTCAACCCTGAGCTTGGAATTAAGAAGTTAAAATCTGTGATTTATATATATATAGATATAAAAATAGATGATCATACTAAGACTAAAAAAGTGAAAGAAATCTCCATGTCAATACTATATATATATATATTTTTTGTCTTGACTTTTTTTGTTGTGAGTTATTTTGTAAGAGAATGCCCTTGTGATGCAGAAACCAACTGACACAAAGCAAATGGCTAAAGATGAAAACTCACTGATGGGTCTAACTACTTGTCAGTTCACTAAAAGAAATCTTCATTTGGGAGGTAATGAGCACAGGGGCAGAAACCAAATTAATGTCCAACCTATGGCTAAAACAAAGCGATTGCATTTGTTGATGATTATTTTCAATTCAGATCCTTGAGGAGGATTAATTGATGGGGATGTCCACTAGTAACTGAAGATGAAGGGGAAAATCTGTGCCAATTGGATCCAGTGGACAGACATTAAGAGAATTGAGGAGAATGGTACCATTACTGCAATTGAAATTGGTCAGGGTGAGGGAGGTGCTGAGTTGTAGCAATACTTTGTGTCATTTTAAAGATAGAATTCAAATTTAGTACCAGTACCTCTAACTCAGTTTGGTGCTGTATGGTTAGAGTGCAAGACAATACCTCCAAGACAACAGTCTATTTTCACTTCACTAAAAACATTTTTAAACTTTCTCCCCATAGCATTTTTTTAAAACCCAACGAGTCACAGAAAAGCTTACACTGGGAGTTGCCTGGCAGTACTTAATTGATAGTGTTAGAGCTCTTTTATTTTTCTCTCTGGTTTGCTTCTTTGTTGAAAATGCAGTTGTCTTGGGGTTTGGCCTGATTTTATGAAGAACATTATTTCTACTTTTTTTTTTTTAAGTTGTTATAAAGCGGGGAAGGGGACAACTCACAACGTGAGATTCCTTTACTTCTGCAGCATAAAAGCAAATGAAGGTAAGAAAATCTCCTGGTACGAAAGATTTGAGTAAGAATTCTCTAGAATAGACAAGGTCCCCACAGATAGCAAAGGAAAGAGGAAGCAGTCCAGTCTGGCACCCGGTACTCTTTGGGAAAACAAAAAGGGAGGCAGAGTGCAGTACTGCTCTTCTCATAGAAAACAGTAAGTTTTTGTGGCATGGCCCATTGTCCAAGAGTGTAAGAAAAGAAGTGAGTTGGCTGTTCAAATAGCTAAAATGCAGTTTCATCTGACTAAAAACCCAGGATTATCTGCACAGTCTCTGCAGTGCCAGGACAATGCAGACGAGAGACGCTGAGAGCAGGGAGTGGCCGAGCTGGGCTGCAGAAGAGTCTACTTCTCTCCGGTCGGGATCTACAGCAGGGGCCTCCGTGGTGACAAACTCAAACTCCGTGGGACATACATCATCCATACACCCACTGCCACTTCCCGAGCCACTGGATTCATCACCTGGTGTGGATAGATTGACAAAGAAAATTAGACCACAATCTGGAAAGACTGGAGGCACGCAATGGAATTGGGCATGGTGGTGCGAGGGGACATTTCCCCACCCAAGGGTCCTCCACCCCATCTCAACAGGTTTGCTTTTTTTTTTTTTTTTTTTTTTTGGAGAGAGAGGAAGGAAGAGGGAGAGAAACATCATCTATCGGCTGCCTCCTGCACGCCCTCTGCTGGGGATTGAGCCCACAACCCGGTCATGTGCCCTGTCTGGGAATGGAACCAGTGACCTCTTGGTGCATAGGTCAATGATCAACCACTGAGTCACACTGGCTGGGCATCAACAGGTTTGCTTTTAATGGGCAGGGTTGTGATGGGCAGGTGGACTGTATCGATATAAGGAACAGTAAAATTGATACCCAGAGTTACCTAATAAGGAACGAGAGAATTCTAGACCTAAGGAGAGGCCATTCCTACCATGTTGGCATTGGAAACGTATCTCTCATTTTGGCCAATATTTAAATTACTTTAAGAAATTCCATTCATTGCTCTTTTTGCACCTCAGAGCCATTGTTTTTAGTGATTATCATAAAGGATTTTGGAAGAATTTTTTTTTAAGTAAGGAGGAGAAGTAACAGTCAAATAGAGGAAAACAAACACTGTGAATAAAAAATCAGAGGAGCAGAAGCACAAGGTTGTGGAAGGCACATACTATTATTACTTTTGACTACTTTAAAAGTATGTTTTTATTAATTTCAGAGAGAGGAGAAGGGAGAGAGAGAGATAGACACATCAATGATGAGAGAGAATCATTGATCAGCTGCCTCCTGCATGTCCCCTACTGGGGATTGAGCCTACAACCTGGGCATGTGCCCTGAATGGGAATCTAACTGGTGACCTCTTGGTTCATAGGTCAATGCTCAACCACTTAGTCACACCAGCCGGGCTTGACTACTTTTTTTTGACCTCTGTTCCCCTAAGAACAAGGATAGACTTTGTCTCAACTAGCCTCTCCCTTTAAACCAGGTCTTGATTAACGATGGCTTGAAGGCTGATCTGGTCTGCTGCACGGTTTTATATGGCATACAACCCAAGAAAGATTTTTATGTTTTCAAGTATTTGGAAAAAATCAAATGAAAAATAATATTTTGTGACATGTAAAAAAATGTGTATGTGAAATTTAAACTTCAGTGTCCATATGGAAAGTTATATTGGAATGTAGCCACAGTCATTCATTTACACATGGTTTAATTCTGTGTTCACACATGGCCCTCAAAGCTGAACATGTTTAATATCTGGTCCTTTACAAAAAAAGTTTGCCATTTCTTGCTTAAAGCCAATGCCCAGGTACCCAAACAGTATGTGGTCTTAGTGCAGCATCTTGCTTGCCCAGCATGCCTCTGGGCCTGTTCTATTCCCACTTCTTACTGCTTTGTTCTTTCCTGTTTCATAAACCCTGTGTTTCAGACCTGGGTCCCAGATCAGGCTCCATCAATTACTAGCTGGTGCAATTGTGTTGTTTACTTGTTTTTTTATTTCCTACTAGAGGCCCAGTGCATGAATTCGAGCACAGTTGGGGTCTGGCCAGCCCACCCCAATGGGAGCCCATCAGGTCAGGCCGGCAGGAGGAGGGGCCGTGGGCGGTTGGCTGGCTGGCCCCTCCCCCGATCAGCCCCCAGCACCCCGACCGGGGGTGAGGCTGGTGAGGGGGCGCCGATCAGGGCCCAGATCAGGCTGGTTGGCCGCCACAGTGTGCGTTATAGCCACTGGTCATTCTGGTCATTCCACTGTTCTGGTCGCTGGGCTTTTATATATAAAGACTAGTGGCCTGGTGTATGAAATTCATGCATGAGGGGGTGGGGTTTCCCTCAGCCCAGCCTGCACCCTCTCCAATCGGGGACCTCTTAGAGGATGCCCGACCGCCGGTTTAACCTCGATCTCTGTGGGATCGAGCCTAAACCGGCGGTCGGACATCCCTCTCGCAATCTGGGACTGCTGGCTCCTAACCGCTCACCTGCCTGCCTGCCTGATTGCCCCTAACTGCCTCTGTCTGCCTGATTGCCCCTAACCTCTCTGCCTGTCTGCCTGATCGCCCCTAACTGCCTCTGCCTGCCTGCCTGATTGCCCACAACTGCCCTCCCCTGCCAGCCTGATCTCACCTCCAACAGGCCTCCCCTGCTGGCCTGATCTCGCCCCTAACTGCTCTGACCTGCTGGCCTGATTGCCCCCAACTGCCTCTGCCTGCCTGATCACCCCTAACTGCCCTCCGTTGCTGGCCTGATCTTGCCCCCAACTGCCCTCCCCTGCTGGCCTGATCTCACCTCCAACAGCCCTCCCCTGCCAGCCTGATCTCACCCCTAACTGCACTGCCCTGCCCTGCCGGCCTGGTCACCCCTAACTGCCTCTGCCTGCCTGATTACCCCTAATTGCCCTCCCCTGCCAGCCTGATTTCGCCCCCAACTGCCCTTCCCTGCCAGCCTGATCACACCTAATGGCCTCTGCCTTGGCCCCACCACCATGGCTTTGTCCGGAAGGAAGTCGGACATGTAGAAGATGGCTGGTTGACCCAGTCTAATTAGCATATTACCCTCTTAGTAGTATAGATAGATTATATAGGATAAGATTGCTTAAATGGGGGTGGGGAAAGCCTTTTTCATCAGGAGGAGATGCTCTTGGCAGACAAAAATACATAATCCCTATATCTGGACTGGTAGCCAGCTATATGCACAATACTGCCAAACAGGTCATTAAAAAATTGAACCACATTCTTACACCTTACACCAAACAGCTGTTGCCCTTAAAATCCCTCCTCAGCCCCCACCTTAGGTTCTGCCTTCACAGTTCACCCAGATTTGGTTCTGATTGGTTGGTTTCTATGACAGTCAGTGTCAAAAGCTCCGCCTCCTAGGCAGCCATTGGCTCCTTGCACTTCACTCATATTTGGTCTGATCGGTCGGTTTCTATGCCAGTCAGCATCTCTGGGCCTATCAATGGGCCTGATCAGAGAGGTGGGGCTGATCAGCAGCCCCAGTGGAGGCCTGAGAGAAAGAGATGCATGGCTGCTGACCAGGCCTGGAGCGAAAGAGAGAGGCAAGTGCCGATCAACAGCTGCCATGGAGGCTATGGATCAGACCCTGTTTCTCCCTCCAGGCCTCTCTTCGGGCCTGATCCGCAGCCCCCTCGGCAGTCAGTGCTGGATCTGGGCTCCCGCAGCCGTGGCAGTTAGTACTGGGTCACCACGGCAACCCTGCACTGACTTCTGGTCAGTTGAGCCTTTGGTTGTTTTGGATGTTACAGACCCTGGGATTTTATATATTAGGATTAGTCCCTCCACGAGAATATAAACTTGTTGAGGGCAGAGACTTTGTGTCACTGTGCACTTCTGATTCCCATGCCTTCAATGGTCCCTGGCATACAGCAGATGCTCAATAAATAGCTTTATTGTAAATAAATGTGCCTTGGGCAGCTTACTCAGGTTCTGTCATTTTCCTCATCTCAGGAAATATGGACAATAGGATTAACTTGCAGAGTATGTGTGAAGACACCATGATGAAATGTGTGAGGACACCAAACCCAGTGCTCACAATGATGCCTGATGGAAAAACACATGGTTCCCGCAGCAAAGGCGACCTAGATTTTAACTTGCTGTATTTAATTTAAGTGAATTAGGGCAAATCAGTTAGCCTTGTTGAGGCTCTGTTTCTTCTTATCCTGTAAAAGTGAGAATAATACAATTTGTTTCACAGAATTGTTATGGGGCATAAGTGAGATGTTGTTCCTGGGAGGACTCAGGAGATTGTGAACCGGGTAATGACATTTGCTGTTTTCCCCACTTGCTCAGTGATTCCTTGCAATAGCCCTAACTCCTCCCTGCTGCCCTTCAGTGGTGACGAGCTTGCTATGCTGCTCCTGAAATCTGATGCCATCTTGGCTGCTTCATGCTACTGAAATAAAGGCCAAAGTGATACAGGGACTTCTCTAATGTATCCTGGAGGAGAGGGGCAAAACGCATCACAATTTGTTTTGTTTTAAAAAGGGACATCTAAATACCAGATAAGATCACTTGAATAGAATCTACCAGGTTCTTAACATTTTCTCTGGTTTATCTTTAGTGGCCTTTATAAGGGGGAAAATGCCCATTAATTAAATTCAGAGAAAACAGAGTTGCTAAGGGGGTTGTTCTAAACTAGTATCATGAGCAAGAAGTAATTTAACCTTTACAAAGATATTATTAAAGCTATTTAGAATATTAAAAATGTGGTAAGCAAATAATGACACGGGATTTCAGATGAGAAAAGTAATGGCCCCATCTCTTTCTGAGAGGAATCACAAATGCATGGGTGATTTTTAAAAATGTCAAAAGAAATAAGGGTGATTATGACTAGAAGATGTGATAATGGTTTGTATGACAGACACTATCATAACATGAAGGGTCAAATTTGGTACTTGGGTTAGAGTCAAGTGACTCTCTTAGCTACTTTGGATTTTTCATTGTTTGCTTTTTAAAAGGAAATGGAGCAAAATCTCTTCTCAAGAATTTTCCATAAGCATTGCAGACTGACGTGTATATAACCTCTTCAGGTAAGAGAGGAGAGAGAAATAAGACCAACATCAACTAATCCTTATGCATCTTGAATAATTTATTCTAATAGTCATTATCCAGATAATAAACCATTTTGTTAGCTAGAGAAGACAGAACAGATAAATTGAGATGAGTGAGACTAAGTAATGAGCAAGGGAGAAGCAGAGAAAGCTAAAACCTTGTGTTCTCTTCTGAAGAAGAAAGGAGAGGCGTAGTAAAGAGGAAGATAATAATGGGGTGAGTCTGAGAAATTTTATAGCAATGAAGTCTACCTGGTGGGCAATTACCCTACATTCAGAAAATTAATTTTTGTTATTTAAAATATAATAAAGCACTGACATTTTTCTGCAGGGGACAACTCAGTAGGATGAAAGCTAAGACTTAGATGAAACTTCTATCTCATTAATTCAAGCACACAAGCATCATCTTTGGCATCAGTGACCAAATTACAGAATCACTGGCATCTCCACATCTCATGTTCAAGAAATATTTTCCTGAGAACTCTCTCTGTAAGGTGCTAACTTAAAAAAACATAAAACTAACAAAAAAAGTGCCTTGATAGTTATGCATCTTGAAACCATTTAGACGAAACTCAAATATACTCTGAGTGGCCAGATTATTATGATTTCTGAACGCATAATAATCTGGCCACTCAGTATATATATATATATATATATATATATATATATATATATATATATATAGCCTGGTGCATGAATTCGTGCATGGGTGGGGTTCGGACAGCCTGGCCAGGGGTAGGGGACATGGATGGTTGGCCAGCCTGCTGGTCGAACTCCTGGTCAAGTGGACAATTTGCATATTAGCCTTTTATTATATAGGATATACACTGAGTGGCCAGATTATTATGCGTTCAGAGATCATAATAATCTGGCCATTCAGTGTAGTTTCATGTCAATGTTCACTTAGTAGCCTTTCAAGCAACTTCTAATGCTTTTATGATATTTAATAAAATAGTTAAGTGTGATATTGCATCTATATTTTACTATTTCTTTAAATATTTCAGATATAAGTGTTAATGGTTCCTGTATATGTATGACTGCATAGAGAGAACATTAATACAGTTGAATTCATGGCACATGAGATATTATCTTTGCTCCTTTAAATATGGCCTCTGCCTGGCTGGCATGGCTCAGTGGTTGAGCATCAACCTATGAACCAGGAGTCATAGTTCATTTCTCAGTCAGGGCACATACCTGGGTCTTGGGCTTGATTCCCAGAGTGAAGTGTGCAGGAGGCAGCCAATCAATGATTCTCTCTCATCATTGATGTTCCTATCTCTCTTTCCTTCTCCCTTTCTCTCTAAAATCAATAAAAAAAAATATGGCCTCAAATGAACTTCCCAACAACCTCTTAGGCAGGTGCTTCCCATTGAATAGTAGAGGAACCTGAGACTCAGGGAATAATTTGTTAAAGACCCTAGTTTATAAATGATAAAACAGGGATTCCAGCCAAGCCTTGTCTTGCATAATCTTAAGAACGTTCTTCTTTTGGTGGGTGGGGTTAGGGGAGGGGGCAGGAGTTGGGGTCAGAGACATAAATGTTGATGGGGAAAGGAGAAAGCCAAAACATTACTTTGTTGCTTTATCATGAACAGATCAACTGGCAGATGCAATTCAATTTTAGCTTTGGTACAGCTGAATGCAATCCACTAAAATTTAGTGGGTTGCGTCCTTAAGACCAGCTATGATTTTAGTAGTATCCTAAGTTTTGTGAGTCAGAGCTTTCTGTCTGAAGGACTATAAACAGTTTTGTAGATTGGGCAAGAACAACACAAGATGAAAGGTGCACATTGCTCTTGAAGAGAAATGCTGGTATAATCTTCAGTGACCATTGCTCACTCTGGAGGTTACTGGCAAGAACTTTCTTACTTGTGTCCTGGAAGTTGACGTCATTGCCATTGTATGCATTCTTTAGTTTGTTAGTCATCACACGGAGAGCCATGATCTGCTGCCTGATGAAAGTGTCGGGCCGGGTGATGTCCACGTCCACCTCAGGATTGTTGATCTGGTTGGTCAGCCCATCATTCATGATCTCAGGCAAGTATCTGCAGGGCACAGAGGGAGAGGACAGATGAGGGTGAGGCAGGAGGGACCTGGAACCTGGATTCTGCCATGCTATTTCTAATAGTGAGCCAAAACCTCAGTAGAATCAGGGCCCAGTTCCTGGCAAAAAGGCCAAAGTAAAAACATGAAATAAATGTTCTCAGATGAAGACTGGCTAAAATGGCTTCACAGTAGTTTTTTTAAGTGGCACTGAATTCTTAGGTAGGCTTGCCTACAGATGAATGCACAATTAGGGACTTATAGAAATTATTACTTTAAATTAACTACTCTTTCTCTCTTCATCCCAAATGTTAGATACTTAAATCAGGAACTTGATAGCTTACTCAACAGTTCTGTTAATTTTGTTAGTAAGAACTAAACTTGTAAATTATTTATGATCTTCAGAGCTCTCTTATATGAGGCTGTTCTTTTCTCAACCGAGGAGGCCCTGACCTCAGATTTTTAATCAGAAGAATCTTCAGATAAAAATAACCATCTTTGGGAAGTTTGAGGAGTCACCAGGGATTGCTGGAATCCTTGAGGTGTCCATTAGGGTTTTTATTTTACAATAGAATCTTGGGTCTAATTCAATATTGGGTAAAATAGAGGGTAAATGGAATGGTTCTTTAATTTTCTTACTTGTACTGAAATGGAAAATTTATATTAATATTTCTTTTACTTGTACTAAAATGTCAAAATTGTCTGTTCTTCAAAGTCAACTGCCTAAGCTGCCCAGGTGTATTCATACTGGGGAGACCAAAGATCTGAGAAAAGTGCTTGGAGCCCTCTCTGACTCCGTACTCTTATGACCTGTCAGTTTTCCTTCCTCCTACTCTTCCACCCGCTTCTTCTCTCATTTCCCATGTCCCTCTGGAGTGCAGACAGCTAGAGCAGCCTCACACCAACTTCCCTGTTCAGTCTTTCCTTTTTAGTGCAGTCTGCACATGCTGCCTGATTAATCTTCATGAAATACCGCTTTCATCTTGCCGTTCTTCTGTTTTAAAATTTTTGATGATAGTACCTAATGTGCACTGAGAGCTTATGGAAGCCAGGCGCTGTGCCAAGCACTTGGGCATGTATTTTAAAATCAAGTCTCCCAGCAAATGGAGGAGGTGGTACTATTTTATCCCCATTTTGTAAAGGAGAAAACTGAGGCGTAAAGAGGAAAACATAACTGTGTAAAGTCACAGAGCTAATAGGTGGCAAAACGGTGACTAAAGCCTGGGCAGTCTAGCTTCAGAGCCCACGTGCCCCAATACTGCACCATACTGCCTGTCAGTCCTAAGCTCCGATCCACACTTTCTACCTCAGCAAGCAAAGCTTATTTCCATCCCATCTCCCCTTTCTTATGCTGTAGTGCTAGCTGTAAAGGACCTTTCTTGCCTTACAGAATCGATCCCCTGTGTACACCGATGCATGCCTGTCCCTGCGTACACCTTATCCTTGCCTACAATCCCTTTCTCACTTAGGTCCCAAATATCCTGAAGACTCAGGTCAGTCTTCACTCTTCCCTTAAGATATTTTCCAGATTTTAGGGATCTTCCCATTCCTCTGTAGGGCTGCCAGGCTCAGTTGGACATTTTGTGCACAGCATCAAGCCACCTGCTGAGGGAGTAAGGTGAAGCTGAAACCAGCCCGACTTCTGTGCTCATAAAGCTATGCATCTGCAGGGCACTCGTCAGCAAAACGGGTACCTTTTACTTGGCTTTTGTTGGAATCCTTTTATTTTAGAAAATTTCAATATATACCAAAGTGGAGACAAGAGGATAATGATCCCCATGTACCGACCTGGGTGCTTTTTTCTAACTCCTGCAAAGGCTCTATATTTGTTTATTCTTGGTATGAAACAGGGCTACCCTCAAAGGGGTAAGAAAGAGAGTTTAAAGACACTATTTATAAAGGTGTAGACAGGATGGAAGAAAACCAGCACGGGGTATCGGAGAACCCTGGGGATCAACTGCACAAAAACTGAAATCACAGACAGGGGCCAAATGACATGACAAGAACCATCATTACGTTATGATTCCCTGACCTCTGTAGTGCCTCCTTCTGATCTCTGGCTGCTGTCTCCTATTGGCCGAAACCAAGTGGAAGCCAGCATGCAAGGGGGCCCAGGTAATACAGTTGGTAGAGGTTCTCCCTCAGGGCAGACATCAAGGTGGAGGGCTGAAGAGTGGTTCTCAGGGGAATCAGGACATCAGGCACAGACAACTGGTAGGCTGGGGACTAACTGCTATTATTATCATTCTTTTACTTCCTCTAGTACTGTTGCTTGAAAGCTGAAAAACACTCCCTTTCCTTTTTTGTGTGTGTGTGCTTCCTGTTTACATATTCTTATACAATACACTTAAAATTGTTTCCTTTCCTACTGGTAACATTCCAAGTTCCAGAAACAAAAGGCTTTATCCATCAGTCTCCAGAAGAAGAAATAGAAACGCACAGAGAAACTTATATCTAAGCCATTTGTTCAGCGATTGAAATCTTATGCATGATGTGTTTGTGTATGAATTGGCTTACTCATTTTAAATCAGAGGTCCCTGAAGAAGCTCCGTGTCTTTATCCATATCTTGAACAAAATCAATTTCCCAATGTTCACTACATAATGAATAATAAAGCACACAAAGTGCATCAAAATTCTTTTCCAAAAGGCTTCACAATATTTACTGCCTTAAAAATGTTCTAATTGAAATTTTAAAAAAGTCTTGGAACTCTATCTCTTCATTTTTACAGTAAAGAACTTCTGTGCTGCCTTTTGATATACTTGATATACCAATAAATTCTTATGGGATTCTGAGATTGTTTTCCTGATCTAACTTCCAAAATGTGACATTGGATTGACTATATTTGACATTCAATTATATGTGCTGGGCCCTGTGATCTCTACCTAATTATTAAAGCCCATTGGAATAAACAATAGCCAGTTCAGGCTAGCCTTTGCTGGTACTGGAGCGGAGCGGGGCTGAAAGGTGACCATCGGTGTTGCCTCTCGACATTTAGGACAATGATTCTTGCAGCTGGACCTGTGCTGAGTCAGGGGGAGCTTTGTTTCTTTCAGATGCTGTGCGCACTGCATGGCTGGCCGAGACTCATTTATCAGACGCTGACTGCTCTAGCTTACATTGGGAATGGTACCCCTGGGAGTCTGAGCATACAGGAGCAATGAGAGACTGCCAAATACACCCAGCCTCTAACTGTGCCTACTGATGCTCAACCACTTACAGTAAAAACAAGGAACAATGCTCCCGTGTCCTCAAGAACCTTTTCTCCTTTCTATGTATTCAAAGGGTAACTCTAGAGAAAATGTGGAACTTAAACTGAAAAACACTGTTAAACAGGAAAATGACCATTTAGTCACTCCACAGTACATCCTGAGGACAAATCTGTGGATGGCCGGGGTGCAGCCTGAAAGATCTATGGGAGCTCAGGTCAGCACCGGGACCCATGAGCCCATTTATTTGTTCCCTTTCGTGGTTGATGTCTTTTTATAATGATCATATACTGCAAGTATGGACATAGCTTTGAGCTCATACTATTCTTCCCTTTATTAGGTTATGCACCAGCCCTTTGGCGTGACAATATTCTATTTTTGCACCCTCACAATTCTGGGAGACATGGAAAGGAAGGACACTCTTGCTACAGGTAGCTCGGGTTCTGAGGCTGGATGCACATTTACCGGGGGCAGAGAGAATCCAGAGAAAAGGACAAATAGGGTTGTCATCGTTTTTCAATGTTCATTCTGTGGGGTGGCAAGTGGGTGGTGCAGTTAAGCATAGTTTTCTCATCCTGGTTCCTTTTTATGTTGCAATAGCATGTATAGAGACTAAATATTTGGCAATTTTGCAAAATTATTGTTTTTCACATCTGCTATGGTCTGAATGTATATGGATCCCTCCAATTCATATGTTGAAAACCTAATGCTCAAGGTGAGGCTATTATGGGTGAGGCCTTTGGGAAGCAATTAGGCAGGGCTCTCAGGATTGGGATTAGTGCCCTCATTAAACAGGGGCTAGAAAGCTGCTAGCCTTGCCTCTTCCGACACCTGAGGACACAGTAAGTCTGCCCAGAAGAGTCCTCACCCGGCCATGCTGATCTTAGACTTCCAGCCTCCAGAACGGTGAGAAATAAATTTCTGTTGTTTATAAGATACTCCATTTGTTTTGCTATGGCAGCCAGAACAGACTAAGACATCTCCTTTCATATTGTGATGCAGGCTTCCTAGATCACATTCAAATACCATAGCTGATTAGGGTGGAAGAGCCCCAGGGGAATGTAAGGGGGATGATACAGTAACCTTGTGGGTGGCTGCCGGCTCTGTGCTGAGACCCTGCCTGACAGAGTTGACCGCCTCTGTCACCTGAGAGACATTATACCTGAGAGACATTACACCTGAGAGATAAAGACGTGTGCTCACAGAAGTGTCCCACAGGCCAGCCACGGTGCCCGTCATTGGCAACATTCATAATCACTCCTTTCAGATGATACTTCCAGAAAGACCCTGTTGATATCTGAACCTGCTTGCTGGGAACCGAAACACATTCACTAATCAATATTCAGTGTTTCTCATCACGTTAGTGCTGGTAGTTGTTCTGATGAAAGGGGTTGCCTAGGGAGGGAATGGGATACACACCTCTCAAGATCTAATGGGATTTGAAAGTCAGTCAAGTCTGAGAAGTGGGCACTTGCAAGGAATGTTAGCTTTGTGGTGCCCAGTGGAGTGTGCAAGAGTCCAGGTGGAAGCTGGGTCAGCGATGGGGAGGAATGGGGTCCCAAGGTGCTGTCCTGGGTTTGTTTCCAGGTGCCTGAAAACTTCCTCTGACTGCCCCGCCTCGAGCACACTTTTGGATGGCAAAAGCAGTTTCAGTTCTGTTTATTGCCACAAATGAGCTCTGTTCAATACATGTCTCTATAATAAGTTCTAATTCTAAGTTACATACTCCTTCACCTTCCTCGGGTTTAAGAGTTGCACTAATGTAAGTCGATATGATAGTAACCACAGGTCTAAAACTCAAAAGTCTCCATAGTTCTTTTCCTATAATCAATTAATTACCAAACTTGGATCTGATCTAAAATGAGGCCAACTAGAGGTCCTCATTTATCCTACTAGTGTAAATAGTAATGCATTTTGCTACAGACACGTAATGTGTTTGATTGTGAGTTCTAGCCTCAGACTCCTCTGGGAGCGCTGCTAAAAAATTATGCACTCTGATGATTTTCTAAAATCCAAACAATTCTGAATTTCAAGACACATATGGTCCCAGGGATCTCAAATAAGATGGTGTTGTGAACCTGTGTATCCATAACCTCTTTCAGAAGCTTTCTTAAAAATCTAAGTTTTTACTTCACTCTCATTAGGATGGTCATTATTAAAAAAACCAAAAACATAAAATAGCAAGTGTTGGTAAGGATGTGGAGTGGAGTATAAGTGCTTGTCATTAAGCTTTTGGCTGCCCGGGCATCCATTTCAAAAGACATCTATCTCCAAAAAACATAATGCCAGTTGTATGACTCAGCTACCAGCAAAACAACCAGATGAGGAAGTAGGCTGCCCCCATTCATGAAGGTCCCTTTTAGAAAGCCCTGAGTAACCTAGATAACTGACCACTTGAGTGACCACACATCTTCTTTCCTATGTTCTAATTCCAGCTCTTATGCTCTGAATTAGCCAATGAAGAGTGAACCCTTGAAACCTTGGCCATCCCACTCTGGAATCCTAATAAAGGCAGAGCCCTAGGTCTGCTCTCTTTCTCTCTATTCATGATCTTGCTGTGAGGCCCACAGGCATGCCATGCATCCCCCAGGACCTGTGAGTAATAAATCTTGTTCCTCGAAGTTCCCTCCCTGATGGTTTCTTGCTAAAGTGCGGTGATCATAGTAAGAACCACAAGAGCAAACCTAGCTGCAAATTTGGGCCCTGGAGGAGGAAATGTCTGTGGAACTTGCTGTGAGTGGACGGTGTCTGGGCCATGCAGCATGCATTCCTAACCAGAGGCAATGTCATCAATGGACTGAGACTGATGGAAGAAATTGGAAGCCTTTGTGTATGGCTAGAGGGAATGTAGACTAGTGGAAGTGTCATAGAAAACAGTGTGGCAGTTTCTAAAAAAATGAAACACAAAATTACCATGTGATCCAGCAATTCCACTTCTGGAATTATTATTCCAAAAGAATTGAAAGTAAGTACTTAAACAGATATTTGTACATCCATGTTCATAGCAGCATTATTGGCAACAGCCAAAAAGGCAAAGCAACCCAAGTGTCCGTTGATGAATGAATGAATAAACAAATGTAATATATAGATACAATACACTCAGCCCTAAAAAGGAAGGAAATTCTGCCTGGCCGGCATGGCTCAGTGGTAGAGTGTCGACCTACAAACCAGGAGTTCATGATTCGATTCCTGGTCAGGGCACATGCCCGGGTTGTGGGCTCGATCCCCAGTGTGGGGTATGCAGGAGGCAGCCGATCAATGATTCTCTCTCATCATTGATGCTTCTATCTCTCTCTCCCTCTCCCTTCCTCTCTGAAATCAATACAAATATATATATTTTTAAAGAAAGAAAATTCTGACACATGTTACTACATGGCTGAACCTTAAAGACATCATGTTAAGTGAAATAAATTTGAAATAGTCAAATTCATAAAGACAGAAAGTAGGCTGGTGGTTGCTAGAGGCTGGGGAGGGAGGACAGGAGAAGTAGTGTGGAATGGGTGCAGAGTTTCAGTTTAGGAAGATGAAAAACTTCTGTGGGTGGATGGTGGTGATGACATATAATAAGTGAATGCACTTAATGCTACTGAATTGTACACTAATTTTTTTTTCAGTTTGAGTTCTTTATTAAAAGGAAAACATGAAAAATCTTTCCAATCAGGAAGAATGCATGAGTCTTAATGATCTAGTGCATTGTTAATACTCTGACTTACTACAATGATTCAAAAATTTGAGAAGAGAAAAAGAAAGTTCCCTGTATCATTTCTTAATCTCATTAGACCCAAAACATAACAAGGTTGCCAAATTATACAGACAGAGCTCTCATTTTGCCAGTTTCTATTTCCAAATTTGTAATGCTTCCCCCAACAGCTGACTTTTGAGAATATCAAAAAGCAGATACTTTCACAACACTCCTTGTGATGAAGTAGAAAAAATCCTGGATTAGTAGCCAGTTGAAATGGATTTTTTGCTTCAGCATTTCCACTAACTTCATGGTGTTTAGCAAATCCTTTAACGTTGGGCTCCTATAGGTAGCAACATCAGCATCACAGGGGTGCAGTGGTATTAAAATGAGATAACTGGGATGGAAGCACCTTAAAATACTTGAAATACTATATCATACATATAATGACTACATTCCAGAGGATAGGATCTGAGAGAGCTAAGCTGACCAGTATTATCAAAGGAAGCAGAAGAGTTTACTGAAAGGTTTATTTTAGAAAAGCCCAGTCCCATTATAGGTTTATGTCTCCATTTATCTTTGATGCATTTAACAGAATGGATTATATAGAGAAAATGAAGTAGACATAAGCAGAGGAGACAGCGCCTGAGATAGCGCAAATGCATTACTCATTGCTATTCATGGAGTAAGTTAAAGGTCATCCACAGGGCTGTAACTCCTGTAGGGGATCATCTATCTGTCAAAGTGCACAGGCACCAGGGGGTTACCCTCACAGGCAATGACAACACACCTAGTGCTGGCCTTGGCCTGATAATTGCATTTGGGGGGCAGGGTACATCCCATAATCGCGCAGTCTGTGACTTTCACTACACCTGCCTGGCAGTTCATCTTGCCATTCTTGCACTGGATATTGGTGGTGCTGCAGATGCTAGTAATGGTCCCGATGTTTTCATGGATGAAAGTGTTGAATCGCTTGCAACTAAACTGAGTCATCCCCTGGGTATTCATTGTGTTGTTGCAGTACAAGTTGTTGCCACCTGTCACTGTAGGGTCCACATGTTGCCCCAAGAATCGTTGGTACATGTTCTGACCATAGGAGGGCTGCACCAGCCTCAGCCCCAGCAGCGTCAGTAGCAAGAGCAGAAGCAATGAAAGGGTCTTCTGGAGAGCCATCACCACGTTGGAGGTGCCCGCTTCTTCCTCCTTTGTATGAAAATGGGGAGCTGGTAGAATATACGAAGATATTCTGACTCCTGCTTTGGATCTGCATGGGGTCTGCGTGTATGTGTGTGCGTGCACTAACGGGATTAGGGTGCAGTGTACTAAAATTTTTTTTCAAATGGTAAATTTTAAATTATGTATATTTTACCACAATTTAAAAAATCTGTCTTCAGTATAACCTTCTAAAGTTCTTGCTGTAGATTACTTCTTTCCCTTTCCAGTTTTCCTGACTTGGAAGTGGAGTTGTTCAAAGCATGCTATAATTTTATGCTTTAAATGGATTTATAAATTCTCGAAGACTGTTAAGTGAAGGTTGTCTGTAGCATTAGGTGCTTCAGAGAGATGTGGCCCTGTGGTGTGGTCAAAGGCACAGAGACCGGCCCCGGACACCTGAGGTCTCTCTAAGGCCCAGCAGCATAATCATGGGCAAGTCACTTGGCTACCTTTTATAATTATTTCGTTTGTTCCTATGTCTATAACACTTTATTTGTGTCATAAGCTGCCATTTTGAGTGAATGTGTATGAAAATGATTGAATGCCATTCTAAGGCATTCTTATGACAACTAAGTTGTTAACACAGCTCCCTGAAATGCCAAGTGTGTTTCTTAGCACTGGCTGACAGCAGCAGACTTTGGAGTTTGAAAGTGTAAATTCATGCAGAGGCCCAATGTCTGTGGCTTTTCTCCAGCTGGAGAACGTGTGGCAGGAAATGGTCCGGGAACTCCTGGAGGACACACAACTCATTGGCTGCAGCAGGGAGCAGAAGCTAAATTCTTTGACTTGGGCTCTTAATTCATTGGCAGGAGCTCCCCAAACCCATCCTTTCTTGGTAGAACTGGAGTCAGCAAACTATAGTGCAGATAGGAAAGAAGACCACGAGCCAGGTTTCCGGGCTGTGAGCCGTCGACACCACATGCTTCTTTCCTCCTATTTGTAGCCATTTCTCACCACTTGCAGGAGGTGCACACAGGGTCTCTGCCCACCTTCCTGGATGGTCAGCCTTCATGCGAGCTCCCCTTGCCACTTCTCTGTGCAGTCTGATTTCCCAGCGTCCTGAGGTGTTTCTGGTTGGGTATGCTGGGGATGCTTTACAGTCTTTCACATGCAGCTAGAGTGCTCTGGGACATATATTGCAATCAGACTAGGATAATATTGTCCTGCCAGATCTGCCAAGTCACTGCCTCTGACAGATTTCTCATCCCCATGCATCATTTCGTCCCTCTTCCATCTGCTCAAACTTACCCATTATGACTTGCTATTTTCTTTGCTTAGTCAATCCACTCAGTGGCTTGTGACAGTGACTGATCTATTTTCTAGATTTTAAAAATTTTTTCCTATTTCTTACAATTTATTGTATTCACTTCCTGGCCTCGGGTAGGATTTCCTTGGGATGGCACTTATTTCTGTGAAGGTTATGTGATTTAAAAGACAGGAGAGGCTCCCTGCAAAAGCTGTTTCCAAAGGATCCCACTAAACCTCATCCCTCATCCAGCACCTCGATCTCCTACTCCCAGAAGGCATTTTAAAGGAAGGACACAGTGGCAGCTTAAACAGTGGCTTACAGGGAGCAAAAGTGGAAAGTAGTCTTGCCAACGTTATGGGGAGAGAAAGGAGTCTGAAAATAACTGACTCGAGACACCTGAAGACTCTGTAATATGTATGTTCCATCATGAGATCCACATGCTATTGGGACTTGCCTCTCAGACTGGTTTCCTTTTGCGTTCTCCCTGCCTCATCCCACCCTCTCTCGTACCCCTTTCCTTTTTAACTCCCATGAGAGTACAGAAAAAATCCCCTGAAAAGAAAACAATCCTCAAGGAAGATACAGATGATGTAATTTGACATGATTGTATTCTCAAAAAGCAAGAATCTGCCTCTATAGGAGCAAAAAGGAAGAGTTTTATATGAACGCAAGGGCTTTATTTTTTCTTCTGTTGCCTGAGAAAGTTCTGAGCTGTGTGTGCTAACCATATAAAAGGTTTATTTCCTTCGGAGCTGTGCTTTCTTGCCTCCCATCTAATCATTCTTCTCTAGCTTTTGTACAGATGGCTCATTCTGGCTACCCGGCTGCCCGGAACATCCTTCACAGGGATGACGGATGATGGCAAGCAGCCTCCCCGGGTCTCCAGGTTTACCCTGGGAACTATAGGAAGCCTAGATTTGTAAGCTGCACCACAACTCTTTAATTTTTTTCCCTTTGGCCTTCTAGATTATTATCGATTTTCTTCCCTTACTTACTAGCTTCCTTTCAATTCCTATTTGTCTGAGTTGAGTCAGAGTGCTGCCATGGCTTCTCCTGTTTCATCCTAAAAAGTTGCACCCTAAGCTGACTCTCTTGCTGGTCTCTGCACATGCATCCCAGGCTGACTTTCTTGCTGGCTCTTGCACATGCCTCCTAGGCTACCTTGCTTGGGTGATAGCTGTTGCCATGAATTCTAAGGAAAACCCTTTCTTAGCTATTCTGATAAAGTAGGATGTAATTCTTGTACTAAGTACTGTGGACTACATTTTTTTTTTGCCTTCCCTCTCCCAGAACCACATGCTGAAGCCTCAGTCCCCAATGTGCTAGTATTTGGAGGTGGGGCCTTTGGGAGGTTTAGCTTAGAGAAGGTTGTGAGGGTAGTGCCCCCATAATGCAATCAGTGCTCTTAGAAAAAGAAGAGATCAGAGTCCCTCTCTCTCTGTCATGTTAAGGTACAGGCTAAGAAGAGAGCTCTCCCCAGAACCCAATCCTATGGCACCTTGATCTTGGACTTCTAGCCTATGAGAACTAAATTTGTTTCAGCCATCCAGTCTATAGTATTTTTTGTTACTGTGGCTTGAACTGACTAAGCCACTAATTGAATCAAGTTCTAGCGGGGATTCAAAGTGCCCATCGTGGCCCACAAGGGCATCCCATTAAAGAGAACATCAAGGGTTTCCATGAAGACAAAGAGAAAACAACATGCTGCAATATACCATCTGAAGAATACAAGGAATTTCTTACATGTTAATAGGAGCTTAAAGGGCAACTGCCAGATAAAATACAGGTCTACCAGTTAAGTCTGAATTCCAGGTAAACAATGAATCTGTTTGTTAGTATAAGCGTGTTCCCTTTGGTGCCTGGTGTTTTTATGTGGTAAATCTAGCAAACTTGGCCTCAGAGCTTTGCTACTCAAATTGCAGTTCCGAGGCCAGCAACAACTGCATACTCTGGAAGCTTGTTGGAAATGCAGAATCTCAGGCCCCACCCAGACTTCTTGAATCAGAATCTTCATTTTTAACAAGATGGCCAAGAATTTAGCCTGCATATCAATGTTTGAGAAGCATTGTTTTAAAGTTTACAACCTATTTTTATGGATATTACTGCATTGGTTTTTAAATTGTGCCAAAGGCTGGAAAGGAAAGGGGAAGCAGAGACAGGGTCCTCTTGATGACCAGGTATTGTCAGAATAGAGATTTAAATGTTGACAGGGTCATGGCCACCTACCAATTTCCTCCCATCAAAGGCCACAGTCTCCTCCTCATGCTCTACCTCCTGTTTACAGACTAGTTTAGCTATTAAAGCAGAGTGAGATCTCCCAGGGATGTGTGAAGGTGGGGGCAGGGTACAAAGGTGGGTCCATATTCTAGGGGAGCCAGTGCTCACACACCCTTGACCATTATCTCAACACAGCAGATTTTACCCTGTGGCTGCCATAGCAGCCACATGTATGTGTCTCCTGTTCTCTCTATTTCAAGTCATTCATTTCAACAGATGCCATTCATTTAATAATAGCTATTTGGAAAAATAAAATAATCACTGAGATAAATGGACATATCCACCATAGGAGTAATTTTGATTTCAGAAATGTCAAATGTGAAATAGGTATGTTTCTGAATAAGGAAGCATGGTAAAGAGCTATGGAGTAGCATTCAGAAAACGATCAGGAGAAATACGGGTGATGGAAGGCAGGCCTGACCAAATACCTAGATCGATAAAAGGGAGGCAGGAGTGGATGTGACTGAGGAATGTGGCTGAACGAGTCAATAAAACATAAAGAGAGGGAATATGTCTGGGTTATCAGTGGTCTCTTCCTATAGGCTCGAGTGTTGCAATTTCAGACTGTGACAATCTCTATTGATGCTAATAAGCATTGCTGTTCCATTTCCATTAACACCTGTCAATGGATTTTTTTTTTAAAGTTCTGGTTCTTTTATTTCAGATGGATGATAAGAATAACCTTTCTTCCTTCTTCTTTTTTAAAACAAGCATTCTTAAATGTCTGTCATCTAAAAATCTATACTTCAAAAGTAGGAAAAAATAGGTCATTATCTGCTTTAAAAATAGATTTTTCAACTTACGAAATTTCAGTTAAATTTCTTTAAATGAAAAAGTCTCAAGATCAATTAATATTTGAATAAGAAAAACTTTCAATTAAATTTAATTCAACAAGTCTTTATTGGTTATCTACTTATTATGCTATTAAATATAAAGTTATAATATGCCAGTAGGAGAATTTTTCAAAAAGGAACTAAAAGAAACAATGAAATTATTATAATTCAATTCACAAATATTTGACAGCCTCATCTTTTTAAAAATATACTGGGTTACATCCTGGCATATTCTTGCAAATGATTTTATTGCATTAAGTTTGATGAGTTCTCTCACCTGCATAAAGTCCTTCATTGGCTTCCCCATGGTCCTCAGGATAAAATTAAAATCTGGTCTCTGAGTACTGTTCCAGGTGCTGTTCCAGGACCACCTATGTGGTCCTTTCCTAAACCTACAGTCTCACAGTATGGAAGTTCCAAAATCCACTGTGTCTTTTCATATGTTGACAGACAACATTGCCATGTTATAGCATTTAATCCACAGAGCCGTGCATGATATCTGGACAGAGGGAGTGCTTAAAGATATTGCTGATTGAATGATTGACTTAATGAATCAATGTAGATTCACTAAATCTTTTTTTTTAAATATGTTTTTATTGATATTATATATAGAGAGGAAATGAAAGGGATAGATAGAAACATTGATGACACCGGCTATCTCCTGCCCCCCCCCCCCCATGGGATTTAGCCCATAACTCAGGCATTTGCCCTGACTGGGAATCAAACCTGCAACCTCCTGGTGCATGGGATGATGCTCAGCCAACTGAGCCACCCTGGCCAGGGCAGATTCACTAAATCTTTTTCAGAGCTAAGGCTCTGTTTCATTTTTTCTCCTAATCTGGGGAGGGCTGTGTTTTACAGGCAGGATATAAAAGTGAAAAGAATACTGGACTAGGATTTGGGAGATTTCAGCTGTTACCCTTGTTAGTTGGGTAACCTTGGACTAATCATTTACCCTGTCTGTGCTGCTGATGTACATAATGAGGAACTTGGCTGAACCATCCCAGTCATCTCTAGCTCTAACTTCAATGATCTTTACCTTCCCCATTCATTTTCTTGCTGGCATGTAGTCCCCTCCCCAGTCCACACCTGCAGCCACTTTTTACTTGGTATTTTCCAAGTTGTATATGCACCAATATCCAGCAACCTGTGTAACCATCCATGGGAATGTGGTTCAAAACACAGCCTTCATATTTGCCAAGACTGAAAGGTAAACACAGATGGGAAACAGCAGCTCAGAAAATCAGCCACTTTATCCATTAGGCCATCTGGTCATCCTTCACAGTGTCTTTCTGTTCAGTCATCAGGAAAAGAACATTAGAGGCTGTTAGATCACAGCTGCATTTGCTGGCCAATGATCTCTGTCCTAAAAGGCCAGACACTGGTAAATTACTAGGCATTTTTGAAGAGCATGTTGTTGATATCGTGAATATCTTCCTGTACCTCATGATCTAAGATTTGCATATTGATATTTTGGAGTTACTTGAAATATAGCTTTTTCCATAGCTGTCTAGTCTTTACTTTGCCAAGGTTTCCCCAGCAAGCTAATAATATGACCGCCAATAGGTGCTAAAAACCACAACTCTACAGTGTAAGAAAAACACCTAATGAGCATCTCACTGAATGCCTGCTTACCTTCTGCACTTTCTCCTGAAGTTAACATCCATGTATCTTATTGCTGCCTTTGATCACAGCTGCTTCCTATGCCCCAAACTGCCCAATAAGTCTCCAGAACAGACACCCCTCTTAGCTTTTCCACCTGCTGGTCAATCCCCAAAGGTTCCTGGAGGCCAATTTACTAGCTGCTCTACCCACCTGCATCCCCAATGGAGAGGGTTCAGGCCGACCCCTCTCTTGGTGTCCTGCCCTGCTTGCCAACTCCCAGCCAGCCAGTTCCCCTGTCCAATCTCTCCACCCTATGACAACTTGGGCCAAGCCCATTCCTGGGCTGAGCCAAGATATTGAGAGATTTCATATCAAGCGGCGATAGCACTGGGGAGCAGAGCAGCAGGGTGACAACAGAGCCATCTCTCATCAGGGGGCTCCAGTGGGACTGTCCAGGCACAGGACCTATGAGAGTGCTCTCCTGGTTGTCCCTCAGTCACTTTGTTTTCCCTTCCCTTTCAATGAGCTCTTCAAAACACTTTTTGTCTTCAAGGGTGAAAAAAATTACAGTTGAATTTTCACTTTCTGTTTAACTTGTGATGGAAAAAATAACACAGCAAGCCGTGCAAATTTAACTGCGGATAAAAATAGCTCCCCTGCTTTAAAGTCATTAAGTGAACATAAAAGGCTCATCGTGATCTCAGGATATCCGTAACCTGGCATCTGTCACCATGCCTCCATCCTCATCCAGAGGCAAGGCGTTCAGAGCAAGGATTCCATGCTTAATGGCACCTTGAGAGTAAGTGCTCCCAGGTGCCCATCAAACCTGTCACTCTGAACAGCTGTCGCTAAGTGACGACTTGTCCCCTCCACCCTCCATTGCTTTCTGCATAAACAGGTCTGTGGAGCTGTGCCAGGAGTGCCTTTCGGAGCTGGATGCACAGAGCCCCGTCCACAAGAACAGCGAGTCACCCCTCACCTGGCTTTGCTGTGCCCGTTCCAGCATTCCTCTTCGTTGGACGTGCCCGCGGTCACGCTCTCATCCTTGCAGATGGTGTAGGGCAACGCCGACCAGACCTTTTTAGAGAGCTTCAGTTTCTCTTTTATGTCTGTGACCTGATCAAGAAAGCAAGGGAAGACAGTGACCATTCTCCCCAGGTG
Source organism: Plecotus auritus (assembly GCF_963455305.1). Taxonomy (NCBI): domain Eukaryota; kingdom Metazoa; phylum Chordata; class Mammalia; order Chiroptera; family Vespertilionidae; genus Plecotus; species Plecotus auritus. Next base: position 46,935,306 of record NC_137772.1, read on the forward strand.
CTGCCCATCTCTACACAAGGCACAACGTAGGGGGAGGTGAGAGAATGTGTGATAGAACCAGTACGAACTCTTGGTTTTAAGAGAGACAGGATTTGTTGCTCAGGAAAACCTCCCCCCCTCCTCCCTCAATCTTCCTCTAGCTAGCTTCTGGCAGACAGCTCTAGGTAATCCACTTTTTGTTTTCCATCTTTTCTTTCCCCCTATCCTTTGAGTTAAGAACTTAAGAAGCATCTCAACTGGCTTCACGTCCCTCTCCAAATGAGAGAAGTAGGTGTGCCTTACAGCAAACACCCCAAATACATTCTTTAGAATTCATTTGCCTGGATGTCAGATAAATGCACCAAGAGATAAAACATCTTTCCCAATGGTCTACTTGTTTCTGCAAGAAATACATATTGTCACTAATTCAGCTGCTGGTAACCTCTGCTCCTGACTAATTGACAGGTCCGTATAGCACACACTTGGTGGGCAGCAACACAAACCCATTTAAAAATCTCTATTGCCAAAGAGAAAAAAGTCGTTCCAAACACAAGCAAGTGTACCATCCACAGCCCTGTGTATGGGTGGCCTGGACAAGCTTAGTTACACCATCGTTAGTGTTCTTAGGCTCCACATTGACTGTGCTCCTGGGGAAAGGGTAGGAGAGAAATTCAGTCCCATTTCAGCTCCATAATTAACATCTAGGATCATGCAGTCACAACCTTGATTTCCTGCTCTACTTACATGAACATTGGGAAAGTGTTTAAATATTTGAAATGCATCTGTTATAGGTTGAATTTTGTCCCCCAAGTTCATATGCTAAAGTCCCAACCCCTGGTTCCTCAGAATGTGATCTTATTTGGAGAGATTGTTTTTATAGAGGTAAAGAAGTTTAAAATGAGGTCATTTGGGTGCTCCAATCCAATAGGACTGGTGTTCTTACAAAAAGGGGAAATCTGGACACAGATATACACAAAGGGAAGACAATGTGAGGGAACATAGGGAGAAGACCTCCACCTACAAACCAAGGGAAAGGCCTGGGAAAGGCCCTTTCCTCAGAAGGAACCAATCCCACCGACACCTTGATTTTGAACTTCTAACTTCCAGAACTGTGAGACAATAACTTTCTGTGGGTTTAAGCCATCCAGTCTGTGGTACTTCGTTATGACATTCCTAGCAAATCTATACATGACCTCAGAAGGGAGAACCACTGAGACTTAATGGTATTGTTGTACATTTGAGATCAATAGTCTTTGGGCACAAAGTATTCTGTGTTTACTGTGGATGGAGTATAGACTTGAGAAAAAAAATTTCCAAAGATCTTTTGTCAGGTTTAAGAGTGAACACAAAGACATAAAAGACTCTGACAATTGATTTTGGCTCCAGTCATGTTTCTCAGTAGTTCTAGAATGATAGTCCTTGGCTCCTGCTTAACAGTGGTTCTGATGACGACAGGGGCTTCAGTCCTGGGATGCATCTGCTCACCCATGAAGTGCTAAAGATGACCGGAATGCTGAATCAGAGAAACTGGTACTTCTCTTTGAATAGTGTGATGCTACCTTTGCTTTAGAGTGTGAAGAACAATCCACAAGTAATGACATTCCAAGAAGTAACTTATACACCAGAAGTGTTTAGGAGGTCCTGAAACCTGCACTCTGAGTCTCCCCTCGCCCCACTCCCCCACCCGCCCTGGCATCCGTTCCTGTGACCTTGGCCCACAGACTGTCCCTGGCTTGCCTTCCTGGCAGTCTGACTGGGTAAGAAAGTTTGCAATAAGAGCCTGTCCTTTTATGCTCACCTCTCTAGGCACAGATGTGTGTGTATGTTGTTATTCACTTTTATTTCTTTTTGTTTTAAAGGTAAGTGTCATTCCTGGATAGATGGCACATAGATGGATATACATTCTGTTTCTCAATTACAAAAAAAATCCAACCCCTCAAATACCAACTGATAAATGTTGAAAGAAAGCTAGTTAGAAAAATCACCATTCTGTACCCACCATGGTAATACCTGATCTCAGCAAATATCATCAATGAATTGTGTCCCCTGCAAAAGGAGCTGGAGTCAGAACCACCAGTATCTGCGACTGTGACCTTATTATGAAATAGGGTTGTCAGAGATGATGGAGTTAAAAGGGGGTCTTGAGGGTGGGCCCTAATCCAATGTGAGTTTGTCCTTGTAAAAAGGAAAATTTGGAAACAAAGACTGAGACACACAAGGGGAAGACCGTATAAAGATGAAGGCAAAGCTGGGGTGATGCATCTACGAGTAAAGGAACTCAGAGGATTTCCAGCAAAGTCCTAGACGCTGGGGAGAGGCCTGGGGCAGACTCCCCCTCCCAGCCTCAGAGGAAACCAGCCCTGCTGACACTGAGCTCCCAGCTCTTCAGCCCTCAGACTGTGAGACATTCAATTTCTGTTGTCATAAGACACCCAGTTGGTGATACTTTGCTGCAGGAGCCCTAGCAAACTAGGACAAATATGAAAAATGTTGAGTAAAAGGTCTGATGGAGAACAGGATATTTACACAACCCCAAAGTACATGCCCCCCCCAGATTATGTATTATTACAGATGGAAAACTGGCCAATTTACAGGGCAAGAAATTGGCAGGTCCCCAAGTGATCAAAGTGATCTAAGTATCAGGACAAATTGATGTCGTGCACCTCCTGATGCAATGTGACAAGAAGGGCACATCATTTCTGCAGCCAAAATTCATAACCTGAATCCAATTATGAGGACACATGAGACAGACACAAAGCTAGGGACTTTTGCAAAACAACTGGCCTGTACTCCTCAAAACATCAGTCATAAAAGACAAAGAAAGGCTGAGAGGTTTTTCCAGATTAAGAAGAATAAGAGATATGGCACCTAAGTGTACCTGGCTGTGGATTGGGTGCTAAACTGGAAAATAATATCCATCAAGGACATTATTGAATAGTTGGCAAAATGTGAATAATAGCTCCATATCAATAGAATATTGTATTCATGTTAAATTTCCTGAATATGAAATTGTATTATGGTGATATAGAAGAATATCATCTTCATAGGAGATACATGCTAAAGCATTTAGAATGAAAGAGTTGTAATTGTTATAATTTCCACAACTTACTCTAGAATGCCTTAATCATCATCATCATCATCATCATCATCATCTAATAATCATTACATAGATGCATGAAGAAAGAGAGAAAGCAAATATGGCAAATTTTAAGTGAATAGTGAACCTAGATGAAGCTATGTAATTTTTTGAAATGCATTTTTTGGTAAGTTTGAATTGTTTTCAAAATTAAGTTTGTCAGAAATAAAATTTCTCAGCTTTGGTGTCTTTTACCCCCAGTCTGGGCTCCCACCTCCAGGCCACTCATTCTCAGTGTTCTCAAACATAAACCCCAGAGAAAGAGTCAGGTGTTGCCTATTCATAACTCATTCAGGAAACTATCCCCAGCCTCAGGACTGAAATATGTAAGGCTTGTTCTGTTCCAATATAAAGGATAACAGGAATAAGCATCCCTTTTCTGATTATTTCATAATGAAGTTACCACCTTTATGCTGTGAGAATCTGAACCAAATATGTAAACATATTTGACACAGAGAAAGAATAAAATTGCATTATATTCCACAGGTATCTCCTCTTTTAATATTTTCAAAATTTAACTGTGTGTGTTATGCTGCTCATTCTTTAACCAAACTTAAGCATTGTTTCTTCCAAGGTGTGCTCTGTCCCCAAGTTAGATTAGATTCAACGGTGTGTTCCCCAGTGGCCTGTTCATGATTCCAAGTACTGATCACCCCAAACTTATAACTGTAACTTTTCTATTTGCTCTTCAATCACATGCTTCTTGATGCAAAGACAAGGCTCTAATTTGTCTGAGGATGGGTCAGACGACCAATCATCTCAGTTTGCCTGGGACATAGGGGATTATAGGGCTCTAAATTTTCAGTGCTAAAATTGGAAAGCCCTGGGCAAACCAGGGCATTGGCCACACAGGTTTCTGCACACAGTAGGTGCTTAATAAATGTCGATTGAGAAAATGGATTTAATTGTCTCACTTTATTACCAGGTCACAGACAATATTGCTTAGACAAAATGGTTGGGGGTCACACAATGTGCACTCTTGTTTCCAAGGGGGTGAGAGGAGCCATGCAGCTAAGTGAGGATGTGGATCCTCTCTGATGAGTCCCCACACAGCACAGGTTATGAGCAGGCTGTGTGCACCCCGGCATGTTCATTGTGCAATTGAAGGAGATAACAGCAAAGGAGCAGTGAGAGATGCAAATGCTGTTTTCACATTCTGCACAGCAACATTGGCCAATTCTTTCCGACTGGAATGGTGATGCAGACACCTGGGAAAAACGGACACTGTTTGCCCCTGGAGAGGATCATGCCTTTGATTCTAAAGAACATCTGAACAACTGCAGTTTCCTTTTCAGTTTCAAGAGAGAGATCCAGAGACAGAGAAGCATCGATCAGACCGTCAAACCTCAGAGGGAAGGTAGGGGAGGGTGGGGGTAAGGAGGAGAGATCAACCAAAAGGACTTGTATGCATGCATATAAGCCTAACCAATGGACAAGAACACCAGGGGGGTGAGGGCATGAGTGGTAGGGGGATTGGGGGGTTAATGGGGGGATGAGGACACATATGTAATACCTTAATCAATAAAGAAATTTTAAAAAAAGAATTTTTCAAGTCTCACACTGTTTAGAAATACTTTCTATTGTTTTTATTTCTGAGCAATATGTGGGACTACTTTGCTGTAGCTTCAGATCTGAGTTGGTTTTTGTTTATTTCCTGGAAACTATGTGCACAAAATAGTGAGCTAAGCTTTATGTTAACAAGCACCCTTAGTACAAATGTCTTATTGACAATAATGGCAAGTCCCAATTCATTAATAATGCAAACCTGATGGGAACAAAGACCTAAAATCAAATATGAGATTTACAATGTCTTTTTTTCTTGTTTCCCAAATGAGCCATTCAAGGACAAATTAATTTTCTCCAATACTTGCAAATTATATTTACCATTTTTCAATATTTTATACTCTATTACTAAATACTGCAATATTAGTGATACCCAAGTCTTAAATATTTTTCATTTATGCTATTGCAAGATCCTGAAAGTTAAACGACTTGTTATGCCTTTGGACTCTGATCCCCCAAAATACTGTTGGGGTCCACAGGGAAAACATGAGCCTGCTTTTAGAATTTATCTGGAGTCAATTCTAATTTCTGACAGTTTCAGTAGAGACATACATTTTTAGTTTAAGGTCTTTTAGAGGGTCCTGAGTACCTGACTCCAGGCAGACAGTGGTACCATCTTCATCCCCACTCCTATAGAACTGTAAAATTAGACAAAAGAGGCAGGATACTGGCAGGGTGGAGTGATTGCTAAAAACAAAGGGATTAGCAAAAACAAAAAGCAGAAAGAACTGTCCAAATACTGTTGTCTGACAACTTCATTTAAAAAGTAATCTTGTCTCAAATATTTAACCTGAATCTCATCAAGTTACTGACTTAACAACTTTCCGTTTATAGGCAATACTGGGGATAGAGGCACAAATGAACACCATAAATAAGTGATGAAACACACCTACTGTGTAAGATACTTGTATTATGTAAGACTACTGGCCTCCACTCTTCAAAAAAAAAAAAAAAAAAAAAAGGAAAAAAGGAACAAAGACTGTTGTAAATGAAGAGACTATAAAAGCATAGCAAACAAATGCTAATTAACTGAATCTGGGATTTGGAGATGGGTATCCGGCTATAAGACAGAGTTTTGAGGTAACTGGGAAATTTTGAATATAAATAGACAGTGGATCATTATTGAATTACTGTTAACATTCTTATGTGTAATCATGGTGTTGTGGTTGCATAAGAGACAGACTGTTCTTGCTTTTAGGAAATTCATGCTGAGATATTTAGGGATAAAGTGCTTTTTTTTTTTTACTTACTTGAAAATAGCAAGAAAGTCAACCATTACTGAGTCTACACTGTAGGTATATGAATGTTCATTTTAGTATTTTTCCAACCATTTTAGTATTTTTTGAAAAAGTTAAAAATAGTGAAATCTTGAGGGGAAAGGAGACTGTTGTCAGGGCGCACAGCGCTTTAAGAGCTTTGCTGTGTTCAGCCCAGGTCAGTAATTGACTCAAAGTAATTGGGGTTAACTGTGAGCTTTTGTTGAGCTACGACACCCACATTCATTTCTTAAAATTTAATTTATCAATTAAAGTTGACATAATACAAAAACTAAATTATTATATTAGTTTCAGGTGTACAACATTGATTATACATTTACATACCTTATGAGGGAATCACCCTGATAAGTCTAGTACCTATCTAACACCATACATGGTTATTACAATATTATTGACTCTATTCCCTATGCTGTACTTTACATCCCTGTGACTATTTTTATAACTGGCAGTTTGTACTTCTTAATCCCTTTCACTTTTTTTACCCATCCTCCCAAGCCCCCTGCCATCTGGCGACCATCAGTTCTCTGTATCTATCAGTTTGTTTCTGTTTTGTTTACTTTATTTTTTAGATCCCACATGTAAGTGAAATCATAGGATATTTATCTTTCTCTGTCTGACCTACTTCACTGAGCATAATACCCACTAAGTCCATCCATGCCATTGCGATGGTAAGATTTTACTCTTTTTTATGGTTGAGTACTATTCCATTTTATAAATGTACCACACTTTTATCCATTTGTCTTTTGATGGGCACTTGGGTTGTTTCCATACCTTGGCTATTGTAAATAATGCTGCAATGAACAAAGGGATGCATGTATCTTTCCGAATTAGTGTTTTGAATTTCTTTGAATAAATACTCAGAAGTGGATTGATGAGTCATAAGGTAGTTCTATTTTTAAGTTTTTGAGGAACCTCCATAGTCTTTTCCATACTGGCTGCACCAATCTGCATTCCCACCAACAGTGCAGGAGGGTGCCCCCTTTTTCCACATCCTTGCCAACACTTGGTATTTATTTATTTGTTTGTTTATTTATTTTAAAATATATTTTTATTATTTTAGAGAGAGGAAGGGAGAGGGATAGAGAGATAGGAACATCAATGAAAGAGAAATATCAATCAGCTGCCTCCTGCACATCCCCTTACTGGGGATCGAGCCCACAACCAGGCATGTGCCCTGACCATGAATCAAACTGTGACCTCCTGGTTCATGGGCCAATGTTCAACCCCCGAGCAACACTGGCCAAGCCTGATTTATTGATGATACTCATTCTGACAGGTGCGAGGTGATATCTCATTGTGGTTTTAATTTGTATTTCTCTGATGATTAGTGATATTCAGCATCTTTTCATATGTCTATTGTAATGCACTCATATTCAATCTTCAAAACTTTGTGTACTGATGTAGTACATTATACCGCCTTTGCAACTGAGAAATTAGGAGCTTAGAGAGGTTAAAAAAAACTTGCCATGCATCTAGTAAATGATGTAGATGAGATTCAAATCAAACATAGACTTCAGAATTGTTACTCTTAACCACTAGGCTTTATAGGGACATTGCCTATAGCATGGTCTCCAAAGCATGTGTGTTGGGTTGGTGTTGGAGATGTGTGTATATATCTGGGGCGGGGGGGGATGCAAGACAATTCAATGTGATTCAGTATGAAAACATCAGAACTGCTATTTTTACTTACTATTTTTGGGCTAAATTATGAAATACATTTATATTTTGCCATTGGAAAGCCAGAACATAACTAATTTCACTTTCTGGAAAGTCATCTTATTGGAAATAGATGAAGTGCACTGAATACAAGGAAATCCTTTTCCTGCTACCACCAGTGAGACGGACACACTCCCTTCAGTTCCCTTAAATGAAGTTTTTGTTCGATTTCCCCTTAAACTTAGACCGAAAGGGTCTCAGTTGAGGGAGGTCTGAGTGAACTCTTGCCAAAAGCTATAGTGAAGAAGCTGATCTTAACATCTGGGCCTCCCAAGTAACAGCACATTAGAAAAAATTACTTTGCCCCAAAAGGGCCCTGTCTTTGCAGGTTACTGGGCATCTGCAGTTTTTACTGATAGGCAGGGGGAGGCCCACAGCAGGAGGGCACAGACCCCAAGCCCTGTCACTTGTAACCTCAGCCATTGACCAGAAGAAACTCCTCATTAGACTAGAGAGTTCTGATACGAAAAAGTAAACCTAAATCCAGATGCCCTTTGGTCGATGCACGGTTCTGCTCCCAAGGATTTGACTACCAGCTCTTAGCCTTGTGTTTATTAATATTGTGAAACATGTTGAACTTCAAGCTTCTTGAGCTGCTACTAAAGCAAGTTGCCAGGAGACAGTTTCCACTAACAACTGCTCACAGGAGATGTACCTTCGAACAGTGTTTTGTCAGAAGAGAGGGTGGGCTGTGGGACCAGATTTCCTGCAACCTCTCTCAGATAGAAAAGCACAGCTCAGTTTAATCTAAGTTAACAAATAAAAGGTAAAAGAAATGCTATCCACCCAGGCCCCCCAACCTTTTCCTTCTTATTCATTTGAGGGCAAGATAGTTCGCTTACTCTCAATATACCTGCAACACTACAGAGTAAAAATAATGAAGATTCTTTGCTTTATCTCATTCTTCAAAAATTTCTAATTTTGCATAACTTTCACAAGGTACAGAATGTAACATCAGTAATGCTTATATATACTTTATGCATAAATAGTTACAAATACACTGAGTGTCTATGATTCTGATATTTTGCTGTTAGAGATACAAGATCAAACCATTTTGGAGCTCACTAGTCTATAGCACAGGCACTAATACCATATATATATATATGGTATATTTTATTGATTTTTTACAGAGAGGAAGGGAGAGGGATAGAGAGCCAGAAACATCGATGAGAGAGAAACATCAACCAGCTGCCTCCTGCAACCCCCTATTGGGGATGTGCCCTCAACCAGGGTACATGCCCTTGACTGGAATCGAACCCGAGACCCTTCAGTCCGCAGGCCGACACTCTATGCACTGAGCCAAACCGGTTAGGGCTGATAGAATATATTTTGGATCAGTACTTAGCAAGCAAAACTTTCAGTGAAATTCACTTAAGGAGACAGGGAAGTGCATTGTGATTTAGAAAAAATTCCAGTATAACAGTTAAATTTAAAAAAGGTTTTTGCTGCTCATGTTCATCACTAAACATGTCTTACTTGTCTTCTAATAATTCAGGTTTTATGCTGCACTCCGAGGAAACAAATATGGCCAGGACACAGTTGCTGCCCTTGAAGTGTTCCTCGCTTCCCTGTCTAGAGTGGTTAAACAGACAGGGAGTAAATATGATAGTCACAGGTAAGCAAAGGACGAGTGGAGTGCTAATATTAATTTGTCAGGAAATTTCCTTTCTGAGGAAAACCATATTCCCTCCCAAGCAAATAAGGCTTTGCTGCTATTCACTCTTGGGTGGTCTCTGAACTCTGCCATGAGGACAATTAAGAAGCTGGATAATTAGTAATTTCTATCCAGAGGGATTAAAGACAAAAAATGCATCAGGGCCTCTTCTAGCAGTGGGATGACTTCATCTGTGCAGCAGCCAACCCTTTTAGCCACCGCTCTGGTCTTCAGCTTTTCCCCTTCCTGACTCCTGGGGAGTATCTGCTCCACAGCGGAGACTTGGTAAACAGCACTGTGCATGTCCCAGGTGCTTAGGAAATATTTGTTGAATGAATAAATACTTGAACAGCATTGCTGATTATCTGCTAAGGGAAGTAAGATTTCATAAATGATTGATTATCTGCCAGCTACTGTCTTCTGGCCTTTCCTTTGGAGAGTTAGGAAGACCTGGGCAAATTCTGCAGGCTTTCCAACGAAAGTACTTTCCATGACCTGATTATCCCTGGAGTGAGGGGGAATCTCAGATGGTCACCTCCAATCCTCTAATTAGGATTCTAGTCTCTTGTCATCTCCAATGTCATTCCAGGTGTAATTTACACCAGTGTGATGGAAGAGCCTTGGGGCTCTCAAAGGTAATCTTGGCTTGGAGAAAAACCAGGAGAATTGAACTAAAAATGGAACGAATCCCATCTTAAACAGTCTTTACAATCCTCATGAAGACATACAGTTTCCAGTACCTTCCCTTTGGTTTTTCACCATGTGACCTGCTCAACTCTGATTTGGGGTGTCTTTGAACTGGTATTACCTTTGTGTCCTTTATGGGTCCTTTGATGGAGCATATTTGGTCTCCTCCAAGATACTGCCAGTGGGTATCTGCCCACCTGAGGCCCAAAGTCTGTCTATCCTGGACCTTTTATTTCCTTGGCTAGTCCCCGTAAAGTGTGAGCGGTGAGCTCTGAGAAGGCTACCTGCTAGCCTACCTCAGTCATGCACAGACCAGAACTCACTTCCCCGGAGACCAGTTGTGTGCACCGGGCCAAATGCCCTATTTGCTTATGACTTAGAAAGATTCCAATGGGCTTATTTCATCTGTATGAAAACATAATGTAACTGGATGTAAATAATATATACCATATCTTTAGAAAAAATGATTAATATTTAAAGGGCCTTACACTAAATAATACATATTGAAGGGGGGGAAAACCACCAATGTGAATATTTAATAGGCTGGAGGTCATTTGTTAGCTTTGGAAAACAACCTGTTTAAAGAAAGAAGCAAAGGCAGCCCCCTTTGTACCTCATGGACAAGACCACTTTACTTGGTCAAGTGAAAGGAAATGCACATTCACAATACCTCTTTTGCATCCTGAGAATTTTTTTTTTAAATTTCTTTATTGATTATGGTATTACATATGTGTCCTTATTCCCCCATTACCCCCCACCTCCCATTTATGACCCCACCCCCCTGTTGTCTGTGTCCATTGATTAGGCTTATATGCATGCATATAAGTCCTTTGGTTGATCTCTCCCCCTTACCCCCCCCCTCCCCTAGCTTCCCTGAGATTTCACGTTCTGATTGATGTTTCTCTGTCTCTGGATCTATTTTTGTTTATCAGTTTATGTTGTTCATTATATTCCACAAATGAGTGAGATCATGTGATATTTATCTTTCTCTGCCTGGCTTATTTCACTTAACATAATGCTCTCCATCTCCATTCATGTTGTTGCAAATGGTAAGAACTCCTTTTTTTCTGAAGCGTAGTATTCCATTATGTAGATGTACCACAGTTTTTTAATCCACTCATCTGCTGATGGGCACTTAGGCTGTTTCCAAATCTTAGCTATGGTGAATTGTGCTGCTATGAACATAGGGGTGCATATATCCTTTCTGATTCGAATTTAATAATCCAGTTCCAAAGGCAGTGACCTCATCCGACTTTATTCTAGAGAAGCCCAAGTCATTCAATTCATGGTGTGTCCTTGCATTAGAATTCAAGTCATACTTACTCCTCAGTGATCAAAGAGGTCCGTGGAGGTACCTGTGCACAACCCTCACCTGCTCAGTGAGAAAACAGACAGACCATCTGGAGGATTTCAAGTTCCAAAGACTCCAAGGGAATACTGTTTTTTCCGTAAATAACGTGCTCCTAATATTCTTGAGGATGTATGGGGTTATTAACAGCAGTTAACTCACCAAGGAAGCTGAGGACACATGACCTGCTTAATCTGCTTGCTTGATTTATTCTGAAGCCCAAACAGCACCGAGTATCCTATCCACTTGAACATGTTTTCTATTTACTTTGGGTCTGTGAAACCTTTGGTGTTATTTTTCATGTCTCAGGTAGTCCCTGCCTACAGTGTAATGTTTTGGTGGGATCTGCAATGCTTGGATAAATCACTTACAGCATGTTTTCTTTCAGGAACCTTCTCAATAAGTCTTGGGAGTGACAGCAGAGTCCTGTTGCATGTGGTTTGTCAGTGAATCCAAGGTGGATTTTGGCCATATAACACACCCAACATTTAGCTAAGTGCTTGAGTCACTACCCAGCCTAAAACCCATCTCACATTCTGGGCTTTTGCAGATGTTCCCAGGGAATTCAATAACAAGTGCTATTCTATTACCATGTGACACATTTTCCCCCCTGTGGTTTGGTACTTTTCACATTACTCTCCAAGGACATAAACACACATTGGTTTTATAGAAAGAACTAAGAAGGATGAAATGACTAGTAGAAATGAAAGAATCTTTGAAGGTTCAAAAAGACAATGCTCTCTTTTTTCAGTTTCTCAGGGGATTGGGAACTGAATGAAAAATGGAGTTTGCATCCTCCCCTCGGACTTCATGTTTGGGGTTTCTTGGTTATGCGATGACACTGCATTAGGGGTACAGCATGAAAAGACAGATGAGGTCTTTTCTGGCAAAACACGGCTTCTTAAAGTGGAATAAATATGGGAAACATCAGAAATATTTTCCTATGCTGTTCAGGTCAGATTTTTGCAGCAGATTTTTAAGAAAACAACCACAAATTTTCAAAATCATATTTATAGCTAATGTTCTGATGGTGTCTCATTCCCTATGGTGTTACACTTTAGGCAAGCGAGAGGAGTGAGCATTCTACACATACTTGAGAGATGACACAGTCTCACATCAAACTAACATTGAATTCAACAGTGAAAGGAAAAAGTCAGGAAGACATTTGGTCTATGAAATGCAGGTGAAATCAAAGTATTATTTTGCACAGTGGGTACCTTAAATTATGGCACTATTTGCTTCTCAACACTGATAATATGAATAATTTCAAGAAGTGGTTTTATCACTGACGCATTGAGTTTGGAGGTTCAGCAGAGCTCCCGTGGCCCAGAGCTTCTAGAGATTTCTTGACAGGTACTGACCTAGGCTCCATGTAAACATTTCCAATGTCAGACATTGATATCTAACATAGAGAGGACTTGGGAATTGCTGCCTGACCTATAGCAGATCACTTCCTTCTCTGAGCAGTTTGGGGGGGAGGGTCTGCATGGACAAGGTTTGACCACACAGCAAAAGCATATTCTTGTTCCTCCTCCTCGACTGGCAGTAAGACTGAGCCCCAACCTTGCTTTGTTCCTTTGAAATCTATAGCTATTTTCAGTTGCCAAGAGCATCTTCTGTTTGCGCTGCCCATCACAAGGTAAAGTCTCTTCCAATTCGTTTCTGACCTTGGCTATATCCAGTTTCTGCTCTCTCGCTCTTTACCCTTGGCTTTTGAGACCAGCTCTGTCTTCCTCGGTTTCTAACTTTGGTCTCCATCATTTCTCAGGCAGTATGTTGGCTGTATAGGTACAGGCATCCCCAAGGAGCTCTCCCTGGTCTAGAGCATGAACAAGTGCTGATTCTAAATTAGGTTATTAGATATGTAATTGTCATAATTCCAGATAGGAAGGTCTCAGGTGCATTTTCAAAGGAGGAGAATGAGTTCAGTATTTCTAGCAGTTACATAAGGCACATTGAAGCAGTTTGGATATTTAAAAACTGACCTGTGCTCCCATCATCATCTATTCTGTCACTATGGAATGAAAACTTTTGGGAGTTCTTGTGGCTTAAAAAGTAGATTTCCCCCACTTTTTCTTAATTTCTTGATATAGTCAAGAAGACCACAGCATTGGCATGGACTGATTTCTTTGTATAAGACTACCCTGGAAATTAGCATTAATTCAGGAAACTTACAGAAAAAGCTTATATGTTTAATAGCCCAATTTTGCCAATGTGAAAAATTTTGACGTTCTGAACATCCAGTCTTGCTGAAAAAATTCGGATTCTTTGCCAGCTTTTCCTTCAAATGTGTAACACCTTCCTTGGGTCTTTGACAATACTCAGAAAATACATACAAAGTCTCTACTTTTGCTTGTGATTGACATGGTGCATGATTCTGTGAAGTTCATCACCACCTGAAGTTACTCTTAAAATATTGAAATTTTATCTTCAGGGAATAAAATCTAGGACATTACAAATATGTCTGCTAATTAAAAAAAGGGGGAGGAGGCATAGCAAAGTTGTACATTTTGAGTTTAGGCATTCCTGAATATTTTAGGATTCATCATTTAATTCCAAATGTTTAGGGCTATATTCTTTTCAACCAAAGCTAGAAATAGATGTGTATTCTGATCTCTTTCTCTGAAGCAGCTACAGATATTTGGACTTACTAGGGAATGATAATTACCCAAAATTGGTGTAATTGAGCAGGACCTTCTTAAGTAAGATATTGCAAAAATGATTCCATCCTACAGCAAGAGTAACCACAAAGACATATACATATTGGGAAAATAATTTAGATGCAGCACAGAAAAATATTCTGTAAGTGATTGGTGAAAATCAGATTTATCTAAATTCTAAAGCCATTTAGGGTAAAGATGGGTTACCCTAAATCTCTTTTGGAAAATGCAACAAAAAGCATATAAATCTCTTTTGGGCATGTGTGATTTGATTTATACTTAACTATGTAGAGCTGTACTGTATAGTGCATAATAATGCTATTTTTTTGCATCTACTGTGTTCTACTTATGACATAACACAATATTCTGCCTTTTCATTTGTGGATAAAAGTGGGAATTGTTTTAATTGCCAGTGATTTTGGCTTAAGGAAGTGTGAGAAACCACAGAATGAGAGACTAATAAATTTATCCAAGAATGTAAATCACAGGACCCAGGGGATGTGTCTGAGCTCCAACTTAAACATGTAGTCCACACACCAGGAAGAGAAGAGCATGATTTAGTGGCTAATTCCTTCTGTGGGTCTCAGCTTCTGTGTCCCCCTTCTGGGCTCCTCCCTTGACACCCAGAGTCACTTAGGACCTCCCCTTTATGTGCTCACAGACATCCCTCTGTTTTTTCCTGTCATAAAGATTTCCCCATTTCTTGTGGTTGTGGGTCTTCACTCCCAGACCTCGGGTGACATAGAGGCAGGACCTCTATCCTTTGCATTCACCATATCCTAGGAGATGAGGAGCCCATCAACCCAACGCCTAGTTTGTAGAGATAGTCAATGAACAGCAAATGAATGAATGACCCCCAAAAATAAAGTGGGCAAAGGATAATCTGGGTCTCCAAATGAAATTGTAAATAAAATTTAAATTCTAGGTACCCTTACTTGCAAAATAAACTTATTGCCATAGTGTGGGGCATCTTTCTGTAAACTTCCTTATTTTATGAAGAAATGCTTGCTTAGAATCTACTTATGGGTAGTTAGTTCAATTAACCACACACACACATCTGTTTAGTGTCTGCAATGTACTAGGCACACAGTCATATATATGAGATGGTCCTGCCTTCAAGGAACTTACTATCTGGTGGGGGAAAGAGTCTTACACATTAATAAGCATAATAAATAGTTTATCTACTTAAGGGCTGTAGGGCATGAGAAGTATAATCAAGTTTTATTATTTAGGAGGAGGTAGGATTCAGGGAGGCTCCAACGAAGAGGTGGTGTTGAACTGGGCCTTAAAGGATGAACACCATTCTGCAGGGAGAAGAGTGGAAGAGCCCTTCTTGGCCGAGGGACCCCGAGTGGCAAAAGCTCAGAGATGTGAAGCCTCTTCAATGGGGAAGAGAAGCAGATGTTCCCAGTACATGGAAGTGTCTTTGCTTCAACTGTGACTTCGGTAAAGTCACATAATTTCCCTACAAACTGATCTCAAATTAGGAAAATACTGCCACCCCCCATGATCTTTTAAAAGATTTAATAAAGCTTAGTAAGTCAATATATTGCTAGGGCACTTGGAGCTGGAAGTTCTTAATGAGTAGAAATATCACCATGGGGACAGATGGCATCATAGGGTGTCTAAAGTGCACTTTTTTTGGAAATCAAGTTCTTACCCCTGTGAGGTAAATTACCTTTCCTGGGAGCCATCTGGTTACCTTAAAGATCCAATTTACCCCATGGGGCACCAATGAGTAGTGCCATTTACTCCTCTGATGATTAGACTCCAGGGACATAACAGTACTTGACTTTCACCTTTTCATCTTAAGCCTCCAATAACCTCAATGGCTTCTCCTAGTCTCCTGCAAGTAGCAAAGATGTCAGCGGTCCCTCTTTTTAGATGGGAGAGGAACAAACTTGTAAAATGGCAGGATGGCCACTCTGAGCAAGGAAGCAATGAGATTCCAAAGCAACAGTATCCAAAAGAAGTATCAGGTGAGCCACAAGTGCAAGTTACACATGTAATTTTAAATTTTGTAGTAAGGACATTAAAAGAAAGGTGAAGCATATTTTAAGGATATATTCTGTTTCACTCAACCTGTCCAAAATGTTGTTTCAACATATAATGAATATGAAAAAATAGAATGAGATATTTAGCACTTATTTTTGGACTAAGCCTTTCAAAATCTAGTATGCATTTTACACTTCCAGCATCTCAATTCAGTCTATAGACATCTCCAAGTGCTCAGCAGCTGCCTCAGGGGCTGCTTCCTTACAGGTGACCGTGGCTGCCATATTGATGACAGTTCTCAAAATCTTGGTTTTACACTTACAGTGCATCTCAAGTGTTCAATAGCCTTGCCTGACTTGTGGCTACCTTGTTGAGTACACAGGTCTGAGGTCCTTCCTGAGCTCCTCAGGAGTGAGGGCCAGTGGTGTGAGGGGCTGAGTTGTTTGAATGAGTTGAAGGCAGACTATTGGCTTAACATCAGAGCATCCAGCATATCCTTCTTAATTCTTTGGGTAGATTGAACTTCAACAGCACTTATTTTCATCCTTTTTCTTTAATGCCATTCTCCTGCCCTCAACTGCCTCCCACTAATTGCATGAAGTGCCCCAAGAAAGAACAGAATTGAAATTAGGTTACATTTGAAGTCTGGTTGGGATCCAGCCTATCTCTAGAATTGCTCCATATATATAAATGGGAACATGTTGCATTCAGTTTTGTAGCATCTGCTGATTTTTTGTCTACATGGGAGATATTTTTTTAGATTACATTTATTTATTTTACTGAAGTATAACAATCATCCAGAAAGGTATACACATCATATACAAACAGTTTGATAATTTTCTGTCAAGATACTTATGTAACAAACCACAGACATTTTTTTAAAGAAAATTATCTTAAAATGTTTTCTTAGATCCCATTCTTTCCACAAGACTCACTCTCTTGAAAATTAATTGTATCACGTCTTTGCTATATAGGGATTACAGGGTACTAAAGAGTAGAGTCTCTTATTGGCTTACTGTAATTTTGAGATTATAAATTGCATATTGGCTCTGGAAACGAGCATGCATTTTAAATACAAACACTGTCAAAAAGTTTATACAAAAGAAATTAAGTTCAAGGCAACTCAACATTGGTCCACCTTTTTATGTTAAGTCCAGCCTCACCTGCAGGTGGCTAGATACCGCCTTTCACCAAGACCACCAGATGGCAGTGTTGTCCAATTTTTCACTCTTTCCACCCTACAGTCTTTCCCAAAAAATAAAATTGTAGATTGTTCCCTTGCATATAAAACTGACAACCCTGTTATTTTAAACTTGAAACTGACAGGCTGTTATTTTAATGAGGTCTCCCAGAGCCAAGGTTAACCAAAGCTTTATTTCCCTACAAAACGTTAAGGCCATAGTTCTAAAAGGGGCTGTGAAATTTTATGTTATTGATGCTTTCTCTGACTGTATAAGTTTTAAGATATTTTTGACAAGTAAAGCTACATGGAAAATACAGACATGTTTTTATAAATACAATCAAATTCTGCATTAAAATTGGTTCAAATTTCTCCCAATAAGTCCTTTAGCTCTATTATTTTCTGAAAAAATAAAATATTTCCCACAGTTATCCATTTCTGCCTATTTTGAAGCAAAAGTAAGTATTTGTAGCACTTTGACTTTCTGGCTTAATGAGTCAAAGGGGAGCTTAAAACTATTATAATCCCATAAATATTCCAAAATGAAATCAAGTGTAGTAGTATTTGATTCTTTATTTCTGTGAAAAAAAGCTTAAATCCAGAACAGTAACATTTAGTTTGAAAGAATTTTTCTTTTTATAATAGGTACTTCTACAATGTGTGATGGTTAATGGCATTATAATTTATTTTCTTTCCATTGAAATGCCTATTTATGTTGATCAAGAAAGTATTTAAAGTCAGTCTAACTGTGCAAATGTGAAAAACAGCAACCATCTTTCTCAAGTGATTTTGCTAACATTTTTGCACCTTTTTACCTGCTCTATAAAAATATATATATTTAAATATATTTTTATTGATTTCAGAGAGGAACCAGAGGGAGAGAGGGATAGAAACATCAATGATGAGAGAGTATCATTGATTGGCTGCCTCCTGCACCCCCCACACTGGGATCAAGCCCACAACCTGGGCATGTGCTCTGACCGGGAATCGAACCCTGACCTCCTGGTTCATAGGTTGACGCTCAACCACTGATCCATGCCAGTCAAGCCAAAATAATTTTTACCATGTGACAAATCTTCCTGTCCGAAGTTATGAACATAGACTCCCCCCCCCCTCCCCGCCACACACAAATACAGAGTTGAGACTGGATGAATATTATCATCAGTGACCCTTATGATTGGCCAAAGGCCTGTCTACAAAGAGACTTAAACTCAGGAAGAGCCTTGATTTCTAAAAATGAACCTCAAATAAATGATTTTATGTCAGTTATTATTCATGGGTGGCAACAGCAATTCAACTCACAAACATTTAATGCAAGCCTACTATGTTTAAAGGACTGCACATTGTAGATAAGGCACACAACACCCAATAAGAAACATTCTGTGGTCTCAGGATGAGCTATATAATTTGTGGACAAGTACAAAATATAAGCCTGGGTCTTCCTGTTAAAATACCGTTAAGAATTCCAACACAGCCACAACAAGGCATTAAATCTAATGGGCTCATCAAAACTTGAGCCCCATGCAACTGACATATGCAACCAGAAGATGAGACAGATACTGACAGTAATCCAACAGTGGTGGCTGCCATACTTATTAGACACTCAGCAGTAATATCTATATTACTTCCGATTTGCATAGGGATATTGAAAAGTAGTTTATTGGTGCCTTCACTTTACAGACAAGATGACCGAGAATGGTGGCTCCAGCATGACCTTCCCTTTAGGGAGATGCCATTAAGTGCTCACTGTGTGGCAGGCACCACATTGAACCCATAACTCCTTGTTTAATCCTCACAACTTCACTGAGCAGTGAGGACACTGAGGCCATGAGGGGTTAATCACATAATACAAGCAGTGAGGCCTGGTTTTGAACCTTGACGGTTGGATCTGGACCCTGCAGTTCCAAATTTACCATCACAGCAGAGCCGGCGAGCTGGAAAGTTTCAGTACATTCTAAAAGCAGTGTGGCCTGTTGGTAAGTCTCACTCATGTCCAAAAGGATGGAAAGCATATTGCGGGAAAGGCCACGGTGCTCTGGAAAACTTTATTGCGCCCCCAAAATTATTCTAGATCTTCTTCAACACCATTATGATTCTTGCTGCCCATGAAACAATTCCCTAATTACCTAATTACCCATTCCCTAATTACCATTTTTTTTTATAATACCACCATGGTTAGAGCAGCCCTCCAAACAAATACAAAGCTACACATTGTGCAGTCTAATCCTTTAGATTACCCTAGGAGGTCTAAAGACAGAAGAGCCAAATTTTGCCTGATTAGTCTTCTTTATGCACAGCCCAGTAGGTTATATTGTTCTTAAAATGTTTTCTTAGATCCCATTCTTTTCACAACACTCACTCTCTCTCAAATCTATCTATCTATCTATCTATCTATCTATCTATCTATCTATCTATCTATCTATCTATCCATCCATCCAGCAAGCCACCTGCCCATCTTAACTATCAGCAGAAATAATAATTTTCATGAGATGCTAAGAACATCCTAGATGCACCATAAAATCTAGGCCATTTCTACAACATGCAAGTGTGGGGGGAAAAAGAAAGACCCCCCAAACTTTTTCTGGGTTTAAAATGGGAAAAGTGTACCTGCTCTGAAGTTTTTACTCTTCCTCTGGGTTTCTGTGACAAAGGGAGAATTTCCACACACAGGTAGGAAATCCAGCCCTACATAATGAATGGTCTGCATCTAACACAAGTGCATTAGAAATCCTCTCCTTGAGACAATTTCTCTTATGAAATGGAAAGCAGAAAAGAAAACAAAATTTTCACAACCCTGCCACAGGAACCCATGGGGACTTGAGAGAGTTTTGCCTTTTTCTATTACACTGTACTTGGGAATAAGGTTGAGAAGCCAGGCAGTAAATCTGATTCCACCAATTCCAAATGCTCAGAGAAATCGTCTTTTTATTGCAGATGAGTATAAAAACAGAACTAGAAGCGCACTAGAATCTTAAAGATAAAACGTCAGGGGCTGTCTGTTAATAGATTTGTCGCTAAGCAGTGGTACTTAGAGAATAACCTTCATTTCTTCAAAAATAGATCTCAGCCAAAGGAGCTCCGAAGGTAAATAATTATGCTGGTGATTATCATTAGCCTCGGGTTGCTTTCTGTTTCTTCTTTGAAGAGATCTGTTTTATTTCTGTGTGCATGTGTGTGTGTGTTGGGCGGGGAGGAGGTGGTGTCACACACAAACCACTATCACTGAGGCTTCTGAGAGGGAGAGAGCAGTGTGAGTCTTCACTAACAGAGATTAAACTTCACCACATAAGTTTCTCACCTGAATGAATAAGTGTAAGAGTCACCAATTTAATTTTTTCATTTTTCTCAATAGAAGCTATTTCTGAATGTTTGTGATATGCCATAGCGATCCAGAAATTACGAATTCTGACATGCTTTATTCTCTTCTTTTTATTACAATAAAGAGAGAGTTAAATAGCTTTTTAAAAATAGTTTTCACTTCCTTACTTCTTCAAATTATTTTCTATGTAGAAAACCAAGTTTCTTTCTCAAGCCAAATGGAGTGTCTTTTACAGACAATTTTAATGTACCTTTTACACAAATTTTTAAAAGGCTCAGGCCATTTTTATTTCTTTTTCCTTTTTGAGTGGGTGGGGTTTTCAAGGGTTTCCCCAATGACAATTGAAATTGGGGTGTTATGTCAGCGCCTGAATGAGGTGTGTCACCAAATTCCCTTTTTCCATTATTTACATGGTGGAAAGGGAAGTACAAACTTCAAAGGGGTGAGGACCTATGCACAGACCTTGATTTTACTTCTATTGGTCTGGAGAGAGGACCCTTTAAGAAGCTGAGGTGCCTGCTCACTTTTGCTTGGTAGTCCTTTCTTTCTCCCCTTTTTAAAACAATCTTTTCTGAAGACAGAGCCGTAAGAAACAGGCTTACCTAAACCTTAATTAAAAGAGAAGTTTAGGGAAAGATAATGAATACTTTATGAATTCATGGCAACTCCTTTGTGGTAATTAAAAGGAAGAGAGCTATTACCTAATCAAAAATTGCCGGGCTGGTGTGGCTCAGTGGTTGAGTGTCAACCTATAAACTAGGAGGTCACAGTCGATTCCCTGTCAGGGCACATGCTCAGATTGTGGCTTGATCCCCAAAAGGGGGCATGCAGGAGGCAGACATTCAACGATTCTCTCTCATCATTGGTATTTCTAGCTCTCTCTCCCTCTCCCTTCCTCTCTGAAGTCAATAAAAATACACTTTAAAAATGGTTAGGGTGTACGTGGTTCTGGGGTCACCTATACTCAAGTGCTCACTCAAAGTGCTGTGAGTACAAACTCAGTCCTTAGAGCCAAGCAGCGCATTCTTATCTGGAGGAAACCAGAAAACTGAGACCCACAGCTCAATGCTTAATGGAGTATCCATGTGATATCTTCAGGGCACATTGAGCCCCGTGACTTTAACTGTATTTTCACTCTCTGAAAGATCTTTTAATTTAAGCTGGCTTTTTATTTCTACTCTTTCACTTCTTCTATGACTGTAAGTTAGGGTCCACTGAATCTTATTGCATAATAAAAATATATGTCTTTACCTTTTTTTATCAGTTTATCTAGTTTTTGCATATGTAGTACTACTGCCATAACTCAATTCATGGTCCTGTCTCTTAAAGGGCTAGGGCAGGGCTGTCTTGCTGCACTATCTATGCATTCAGTCAGCAAACATGTATTAAGGACTTTCTCTGTGTAAGGTGCTCCATTAGGTACTCAGCTACAATGGCAAAAAGGACATTGTCCCTCCCTTCAAGGAGCTTTTCCTTCTGGGGTGGTCTAGACATCAAAACAAATGATAAGACAATGTGATATCGGCACTGACAGGATGTCAGCATTGACAAGAATTGGGTGGAGAGTGATAGAATCTTGAGTGTTGAGGGCCTCGTTGTGGGTATTCCAAGAGGAGAAACCAGTGACTCAAAGGTGATTACACTGAGAGCAAAGGGAAAAAGGTAAGAGCATGTAAAACACAACAGAAGGGGGATTAAATCAGGATCAACCCAAGGGCATGAGCACTTAACCAGAAAACCAATGGATTCTAGGGAGGGTCCAAGAAATGAGAGGGTCCTGAATATGTAATTGGTTGGGTATATACAGTTGACTGAGAGTGCTGCAGGTGCCTGTAACTACAGGGCTAGTCACATGTGTGTTCACACTGTCTTAAAGGTAATGCATGCTGATTCTGATGGTGAGCATTGCTAGAGAAGTATCAGATGGCAGAGAGGTACAAAGGGAAGGTCTTGGGCAGGGGTGGGCAAACTTTTTGACTCGAGGGCCACAAGGGGTTCTTAAACTGGACCAGAGGGCCGGAACAAAAGCATGGATGGAGTGTTTGTGTGAACT
Organism: Plecotus auritus; assembly: GCF_963455305.1. NCBI lineage: Eukaryota > Metazoa > Chordata > Mammalia > Chiroptera > Vespertilionidae > Plecotus > Plecotus auritus. The sequence continues at coordinate 46,957,873 of NC_137772.1, forward strand.
AATATAAATTCAAAGTAAAGGAGCGGAGGGGAGAGCAAGAGAACCGGATAGAACAGCCGGATCCGGCCCGCGGGCCATAGTTTGCCCACGGCTGGTGGGTCTGCCAGGAACATGAGGTATAGCGAGGGTTCATATGGAGCTGGATCTTGAAGAATGAGCTGGTGTGTGTTGGTAGAATGAGGTAGGCCAGGCCTCCCAATCAGATGGAACAATTCCATGTTCAAAGGCTCATGTGGATCAAGCTGACTCACATTCTGGAAAGCAGTTTGGTGTAACTTTGGAAGATAAAGTGCATATGTTGGAGAGGCAGGATTTGAGGCCAGATAAGTGGGCAGATTGCAGCAGATCTTACAGGGTGTTAGAGTCTACCTTGAGCAGCTTAGTCTTCATTCTTGAGGATCACATGAAGGGCAGTAGGTGGAGAGGCCAGAAGATATGGCACCTGGAAAGCCAGGCTGGAGTGGACAACGGTTGGGACTGATGACAAGGGGCAGATGGCCTGTACCTTATTTGTTCACACCTGTCATGATTATTAACTGATGACTCCATGACACATTTTCCAGCTTTAATTAGACTCTCCTTACAGAGCCCCTTTCCCTCTCCATTTGCTCCCTACCAGCTCAAGCCTCTGCCATACTACCTGCAGAAAGGACCTTCCCCCACTGGGAGAGGCATCTCTTCCTCTCTGACTATTTGCAGCTTCTTCATCATTTAAGGCAGAGATCATGCAGATAAAGTAAATCAGAGAAGCAGACTGAAGCTGTTCATTCATTCATTCATTCATTCACTTATTCATCCAAAGATCAAACATCTACTATGTTCCTGGTTCTGTCTTAGGTACAAGGGATAAAGTTATGAGAAAAAAAAAAAGGGCCAAATCCCTTCCTTCATGGACCATACATTTTCACTAGAGGGCTCTACCAATAAACAGACAAACCTGTAATATATAATATATTAGAAAAAGGTAAGTGCTAAGGAAAAAAATAAAGTGGGGAAGGAGATTGGAAGTCTGCATGGAAGTGGGTGAGGTGATTAGTTGTGGTTTCAGATAGAATGCTCATGGAAGGTCTTGCTGAGAAAGAGGCAGTTGATAAAATAAGGGGGTAATTTATTGCAGGTAATATTCTTTTGATAGACATTTAGATTAATATTAATGGCATAGAAATTTCATTTTCACAAGATATTCTCTCAAATTTCACTTAAAACATGAATCTTTCTTCAACTATCTTTCACTTTTCCACTTTGTATATCGTATGTGTATGGCCTACTATTTCTCTAGCATAACAAAAGCAATATAACAAAGCATGGAAATAAAAGGTGATTGATACATGACCTTAATTGGGGAGACAGTTGATAGAGGATGAAACATGGGACAAATTGTGGAGACAAACCCCAAGAAAGTAAGGAGCCAAAGGCATCATGCCACATGGACGGAGGGCCCAGAGAGGGTCAGAAATATATGGATTTGAACATAGAATCTCTTGATTTTTAAATTCTCTCTACACCTCCTTTCTTTTCATCACCATCATAATCTCCATCACATCACCATCACCATCACCATCATCATCGTCATCATCATGTAGGCTGAATGGAGCACATTTGTAGCTGGATTTACCTTGAAGGATGACTGCTTGCAACCTCTATTTTACCACCATGTTCAAGAGAGCAGTCTGCCCTTCCTGGATAATGTCAATTCATTCCACTTTCTACATTCTTTACATTTTGTGCTCATTTACTTATTTATTCATTCATCATTCAGCCAGAGCTTATTGACTACCGGGTGCTGTAGACATAAACATGCTCATGATTAAAACACCTTCCAGAATCTTCAATTAAATTCTTTTGCTGTTATTTGTACTACACATAGAATAGGAAAGCTTTGGAACTAAAAGACACTAGAGTCAAATTTATTTTGATCATCTTATTACACAAATGAGTACTTTATTTTATTAGTATCTCATTCATTTGGCTTGTTCAGTGTTTCATTTGTAGATGTGTTGCTTCTATAAAACATTATTATGCTCCTGGTAAAAACAATATCTTGCATATTTTTGTACCTCTTTGGCAGTTAGCTAAGTTTTGAACACATGCTAGATGCTCAATAAATAGCTTTCCCCCTCCCCCCCCAGTTGACTGTTGAATTATTATTTTTTGAATTGTGAGGGAGCCTCACAATTAAAACAAAAATCTTACATAAAGCCTGATGTAAAGTTCATCAAACTTGCTCATTCCTTGGAGGGAAAAAATCTGAACAGATGATCATGTGGGGGAAAAACAGGCTTTTGAATACATTATTCTGTACAAGATGCTTCATAAGCCAAGTATATGTGAGAGAAAATTATCGTTGTCATGATGTTGCAGAAAACCATTATATTGCCCTTAAAAAGCACATATTGCCATGGGTGAAAATTCATTTGCTCTTCATGCACATTATTATATTCCCACAGTGTTGGGCCAGTTAGAAAAAAAGAAAGTCTATTTTATGTTATTTGGATCACTGGATCAATTACAGGAGCTACAGAAAGGTCTGAATCCCACTTTCTGGAAGGATAACCAAGCTGACATATTGGTTACCTCTTCTTTCCACAATATTTTAATTCTTGAAGCAAAAATTGCAGAGTTAAAGCTTTAGTTTCATAATTTAGTAAACATTCATTAACAGTCCAGTAAATTTAATTAGTTCTGTCAGGTGACTGGCTGAATTTTCAGCTGTTGAAGCTTCCCAGAATTGTAATTTTCAGTACGTGCGACGACTATTCCAATTCGAAGGAGTAAGTGCTAGTTTACTGAATCTGAAATGGTGCCATTGAAAGCAGATATATATGTTCCTCGCACACCCTTCCTCCCCTTCCTCCCCCTTTAAGGAAAGTGTTAATTATCGGAGAGGCCTACTTACACTGAACAAACAGTCTTTCTGCTGACCTAGATCTAGATTGTTTTATTTTCTCTCCCAAATCCCCAAGTGAGACTCAGCATCTCATTTTCATGAGGATCTGGGGATGAGGGAGGATGAAGCAATCTCACATTACATCAAACAGTCATGATTTGTTAATCATTAAATTCCACCCCCCCCCCCCCCCAAAAAAAAACAACAACAAAAAAAAACAACACACAAAAAAACAGGTTTTGGATGAAAAGCATTTTCAGGAAACGAATGCAAACCCATTTTGGCTTATCAGCAGCTTCCAAGCTTTAATGCTGGCACGGCACATTCCCATTGCCGATGGTTCAGCTTTGTGATGGAAGGGGACTCAGAGACAAATCTGTGTCCACCTCCTCTTCTCTCCCGGTAACTGTAGCTACTTCTTTTCTCTCCTTCTCACTGAGGAAGGAAGGGGATCTGTCCCTGACCCACATGCTGTGAAATTCTCTCTGACAGCATGTTGGCAGAGACTTCTCATCCTCATGAGCTGTAGACAGTTAGAGCTAGAGAAAAGAACTTCCATTTCCCTCCACTAGGGGTCATACCATCTTACAGATACAGTGCCTAAGACTCTCTGGTAGCCACTTTTGGCACCTCTGGTATTTCTAGACATTTCTAAGTTCAGGTTGACGCCTCAGTAGCTTAGCCACTTGAGGACTGCTCCACCACAGGACAATAAAGATTCAGTTCATAACTGGTCTAGCCTGGGCTTGAGGGCTCTATCAGCTGGGTCTTGGAAGGAAGCAGACAGCACAACTGAACTTGGGTAATCTGAGGATGCTTCAAAAGGGACTGGATATAAAGGTGAGAGCAGAGTGTTGGCCAATGGTAAGAAATAGTGCAGAATCCAAGGTAAGTAACTGTGGGGCCAAGTTACCAGCCCCAGGCCTAAAGGACTGAAGTACGGGCATAAGAGAGAGCTGTGGGAAAGGCCAGCTGAGGGGGATTGGGACGTTTAGTTGAGGCATTCAGCCATTGTGCAGCAGCCCCACAGGGAGGAAGCCCCAGCAATCCCACAGGGAATGAATATCAGTCTCACTTTCCTCACAGAGCTCCTGCCTCTTGTCGGCCAAACCTAACTGGAGCCTGGAGACAAGGCAGCCAATGGAGCGAGTCCCTCTCATCAGCCTTCCCTAGCCAGAGCAGGCTGAGAAGAGGGGCGCGTGGCTCTGTAGGGGCGCAGAGGAGACATCCGGCCAATGGTGCTGTAGTCTTTGAGGTGGAGGGTGAGCCAGGGAACCTGAGGAAAGCTGGATCCCATTCTTGCTAGCTCCATACTCAGGGTGCGGTCTTCCTCAGCTATTCAAATCCAGTTCAGCCAAGTTCAAGCATCCTGGGACCTGGTTGATCTCAGCTCACATCATTTCCTCTGTGCCTCGCTGCTTTATGCATGAGGCAAAGACATGCCTCACTTCAGGAGCTCCTCTACTGCAGCCAGAGGCGTGGATAAGCCTCTAGAAAAGATTTCCAGAGCCCCAAACTGCTAACGTGAGACCCTGATTTCCTTCCTCATTGTTTTGTTTTCTCCCTTCTCCTTTCCTTGCCCTGTGTTCTCTATTTCTAAGCCTTCCTGATTCATGTGGTTTAATTGCCAGTCGCTCTTGCCTCCTTGATATTATCTGGACTGTTCCTGAGACATCAAACCCATGCTGACTCAAATCCATGAGGGAAATTCATGAGGACATGCTACAGGATTTGATTCCTTCAAGTAATAGCCTCTTTCTGTTTCATGTCTAGTTAATTTGTGTGAATGCAAGACAGAGGGAGTAAGGGTGGTGGGCTAGGGTCACAGAAGGGAGACCTGATCCATGACATTGCCTCAGATTGCATTCCTTCAGAGCCCCTGGTCATTAGGCAGATAGTCCCACTCAAGGCAGAGGATGATTAGAATTTCACTTAGTTTACGAGGAAAAAGAAGTAGTTTTTTCAGGCAAAGATGTGGTTGAGTGAATCTGAGCTGCAATCAGAGACCCAGATGTGTCGTCTTATCTCTCTGGAGCCTTCCATTATTTACGTTCTTTCCTATAGCTTTAGTTTTCCATGAAAGGCTCTGGTGCACCAGGAAACCAGTCTATTTCAGTATCAGAATGGAGTAGGGGTGGCTTTATAAATGCTCACTTCATGGGGACTCACTCTAGCCGTCATTCACTTCCAGAAATTCTCATTAGGCCAGAGGAGCGTTTAGAGACCTCACTGTGGTTCTCTGTCCCTAGATGGTGTTTTTCCTAGGCTTGGGGAAAAGTTAACACACACACATATACTCTTTCCCATGATTTTTAATTTTTACTGGAATCCCCTCTCCTTAGTTTATTTTGGCTTTGACTGGATGCTGCTAACCTTTTCATTTAGGATTCCTTTTGGTATTGCTTTCAGAGTTCAGGAAGTACAGGAGAGCTGACACTTAATTCCCCCAGGTCCTGGCCATTTGCTTAGCCACCCATTTAAATGTTTTCCTCTCCCCTATGCAATAATTAATTTTTAAAAATCAAAGTCTACCAATTTCAGAGACACAGGCAAGGGTCAGCTCTGGCCAACTTGAGAAGGTCATGTTTGTTGGTGGAGAGCTTCTTGCACTCCCCGCTTCCTTCTCTGTGCCTCTCTCTCCTTCCCACTCACCTTTCACTGAGAGATCAAATATCTCCTCTGGCTTCCCAGAACTGCCTGCAGTGATGCCTCAATGCAGCTTGTGTGCCCCACCCTTCCTTCCCAGGCTCTTATCTTCCACAGAAGGGAATTGCTTTTCATTCTGTACATAGCTGGAGGATTAATGGTTTACTCCTTCCAGGTAGCATATATGTAATACTCTAGTATAAATTATATATATATGTATATATATATATATATATATATATATCACACAATTTGTTTTTTAAAGATATTTTAAATTGATTTTTAGAGAGAGAGGAAGGGAGAGGGAGAGAGAAACACCAATGTGAGAGCAAAACATTGATTGGCTGCCTCCTGCACACCCACTGCTGGGGATGGAGCCGGCAACCTGGACATGTGCTCTGACAGGGAATTCAATTGGAAAGTTTTCTGTGCATGGGAAGATGCCCAACCAACTGAGCCACACCATCCAGTGCTCACACAATTATTTTAATAGTGCTTTCTGGAGATAAATCTATAATTCAAAGGAGAATTCTGTTGGCTCATAGTGGGAATCACAATAACAATGTTTGGGGTCAGATAAATTCCATCCAAATTGCCCCATTTGCTGTGGCTTCTGTTTTATCTATTCCTAAGTCTGGGCCTGGAATTGAGCTGTCCCTTAGTACAATGGTCCTCACCTTTGACTGTATATTGGAATTATCTGGGTAGTTTAAAAAAATATTGATGCCTGGATCTGAACCACAGAGATATGATAAAATTAGTCTGCCTGGGGCATATCTTAAATATTGGGATTTTTTCAAAGCTATACAGGTAATTCTAACATGTGGCCAAGGTTGAAAAACCCTGTGTCAGCAATAAGCTCTGAAGGAGGAGACTGACAGGTAAACAGATCAGACTCAATCATCAGCTCATAGGAGAGTGGAAAGATAGCCTATTTCAAAGATGCTGAAGAGAAAATGTTGACCAATCTTTGTGTGTGTGCATTTTCCAAGTTTAGGGCTTGGTGTTTGATACTGAGGACACAAAAAAGTATAATTTCACCAACAAATTCAAATTGTTGAGACACTTCTTGTCTTGGGTATCAGAGAATGTTATTAGGCACAGGGTGGGCTACATAAATATACTTTAAAAGAACATATTCATATTGATTTCAGAGAGGAAGAGAGAGATATAAACGTCAATGATGGGACAGAATCATTGATTGGCTGCCTCCTGCATGCCTTCCACTGGGGACTGAGTCTGCAACCTGGGCATGTGCTCTGACCGGGAATCGAATCATGACCTCCTGGGTCATAGGTCGAAGCTCAACCATGAGCCATGCCAGCCGGACTAGATAAATATAATCTTAAAATCTAGTGGAGGTAAAGAAAGACATATGTACAAGTAATACTCCCCCAAGACTGTGTGACAAATATTGTGTGACACAGGTATAAATTAAGTCCCATGGAAGTGCTTACTTATGACCAAGGAAGGTTTCTTGGATGAGGTTGCCTTTGAAATAAGCCGTGAAGTAGTATCATATTTTGACAGTAGGAGAGCTAGGTGAAAATCCTTCTAGGCTGAGTTAGGACAAGGAGTCTTCAAGAAGCCGGGCCTTTTGGAGACCAGTACACATTTGCTCTGGCACAAGTAGAGGTAGAGGACAGTGTGTGGGGAGAGGAGGCTGGTACAGTTAGTAGAGAGTAGACTACAGGGGTGTTAAACAATGCTGTGAAGTTGGGGTTTCATTTTATTGGCAATGTGACTTCATCTGTCTTTGTGAGTTAGTAAGTATAATGGTCAGATCGATGTCTCAGGACAATGACAAATCCAGGGTTCATGTGAAGATGAGTTGGAGATGAAGAGGCTGAAATCAGAAGGATCAGTCAGGGGTGGGGAGACACGTGCCATTATCAGAGCAGAGGGCATGAGAACATATTTAGGGTAGTGGTGAAAAGAATAGAAAGAAGAGGAGTATTGAGTATGAGATGACTTTCAGTGGTAAACAGACAGAACTTTATAGTAAGTTGGATGATATGGGTGGTGAGTTAGAAGGAAGAGTCAAAGATAAACTGGGTGACGGAGCCTCCAGGAAGGCAATCCTTTAAGTTGTGGGTGGCTGAGGCTCTACAAGGTTCCACAGCCCTTCAGGCAGGCATCCTGAGGACCCATGTCTGCTCCATTCACCTCCATATTTCTTGTGCCTGGCCCATAGTAGGCACATATATATCTTGAATAACCAAGTATTTCTTGAATAAATAAATACAATTATCTGAGAATGAAGTCTAGTTGGCTAAGCAAGTTTTCAGAAGGGGGAGGGAGGGTTTTTCCCATGTTGAACTTGGGAGTTCCAATAAGGCAGTGGAAAGTTGGAATTGCAGATCTGAGGTGTAAGAGAATGGCTAACAGTAGACATGTAGAGATTGTCCTAGAAGGGACATCTTATTGGGAATTCTGGATATGTACATTAAAAAGTAGCTAAAGGTAAAATTAGCACAGGCTGGATGCCAGACAGCTGGTCCAGACACTCTGTGCTATAAGAATTCAGAGGAGGAAGCCTTTGTGATGTCTAAGTCCTATCCTAGACTATTTTAAGAAATAGCAACTAAAGCAGGGTTTTGAAGCATGAATATATAGATCCTAGGGATAAAGAAAGGGGAAGATATTCCAGCTTGAAAGAAGACTATGAACAAAGCTATTGTTCATAGGATACATGGGGCATTTTCTAAATCCTTGGTACTCCATAGAACTAGCAGCATAGACCTCATCTGGCAGCTTCTCAGAAGTGCATAATCTTGGTCCCTACCCTAGCTTCCTGGACTAGAACCTGCACTTCAACAAGATCCCCAGGTGATGTGGGAAAACTTTGAAGTTGGAGAAGTGCTGGCCTAGATCATGTTAGTCATAGTGGAGGATTTGTGTCATGGAGTATGTCATGTGAGGGAGATGATGAGGCCAGCTGAATGGCATATACCATGCTCCTTTAGGAAGACCATTTTGGTAGAAGTGTAGGGAGGTCTGGAGAGACTAGGCTAAGGGAGACCTGTCAACCAACCAGTAACACAGAGGAAGTTATATAACTTAGAAAAATGTTGACACTAGGCTGAGGTTTATGATTGTTGATACCCTTCATGGCACTTGGCAATGGCTGACATTGGATGATGACTGCACGTAACCACAACAGCCTAGGTGGGTGATGGCCACATATTTTTCATTACCCCACCGCTCAGAAGCTGGGTCCCTCCCTCTTTGCTGAACAACTGAACCTGTTTAATAGTGCTCTTTAAGTCTTCCCCAAACCAACCCTAATACGCCTGCTATATTAGGAAGCTTGATCAAATTGCAATATAAAGCTACACTAGAGTATATTTTTTCACTGTAGTTGTTCACTTAGCTTATTTCATTCAGTTACACTAGTATGTGGTCCCCATCCAAATATCTTCATATACAAAGTTTGATAACAAGATGCTTTTTTTTTATCACTTCTTACTAAATCATAGAGAAATAATGGCAATGCAGAAACAATCTTACTTTCCAACCACCTCATTCATATTCCTCAATTACTATTACATTTTTATTACATAATGTCAAGTCAATTTGTGTCCATAGGTAATTAAAAAAATATTAGCTAATTGGTTATTACCTCAAAGGAAAATTTAACTTCCTGTTTTAGTATGACATTATTAGCCATGATGTTTATCTGGATCACTTCTGAAAGCAAATTATGCTGTCCTAAAATCTCTCTGTCAAGAATGTCATACTCCATCAAAGCACATAATACTGAGAAGTTTTATTTGAAAACTAGGGGAGCTTTTGGTACAGTTGTTTCATTTTGATCTCTCCTTCATGCAGTTTCAAAGGCTTTGGCCTTTATCACTTAATTTATTCCCAATCAAAAAACAGTCAGACTCTCGAAAGGCCATTACGTGTCTTGGAAGAAAAGAAGAGACAGTGATCCCCACAAAAGTGTTTGGGACTCTTCTCTAGTGCATCTGAAATGCTCAAATATCACATCATCCCTCAGTTCTTTGAGCTCACCTACAACAGCAAAATGAAATGTAAACAAATTGGGTAACCAAGAGAAAAAGGACAATCATACTTATTATGTTTATTTTTGTTCACCTCTGTCAGTGTTATGCTATGGGTAAAGGAGCTGACATGAGAAATAATGAACTGGATGAAAGTGCAGGATGTGGAGAAGCAAGACACAAAGTTTACAGTTCTTTCCTCAACAGTTCATACAACCTATTTCCTACTTGCAAGCTAAGCACCCTTCATCTGTGTTTTCATACTCAGCCTTCTCCTCACTCCCTCTTTGCATACCTTCCTCTCCACCCGTGTCCTACCTCTCACATCGATCCTTGATGGATCTATTGCATTATTATTTTTGTTGTTGTTAATCTTCACCCGAGGATATTTTTTTCATTAATTTTTAGAGAGAGTGGAAGGGAATGGAGAGGGAGAGAAAGAGAAACATTGAGGTAGAGAGACACATTGATTGGTTGCCTCCTGCATGCCAGATTGTACTTGCAACCCAGGTAAGTGCCCTTGACCAGGAATTAAATGAGACCTTCTGGTGTGTGGGCAGATGCTCTAACCACTTACACCACAGACCAGGGCGATCGCTTTATTCTTGTTAGCAGGGATGCTTCAGAACATCCATCCATAGGATTGGGACAGCACAAAGCCAGGTGCTGTTTTTCTTTGTTTTGTTTTGCTTTTTTTTTTTTTTTTTTTTTTTAAATCAGCAAACCCTCAATACTAAATGTGTGATGAGACTGAGGCCTAGCACTCCTCCTGTCCCCAACAGTTTGCACATTTATAAGTGCTTGCTGTGGGCTGAACTGTGTTCCTCTAAAAGCTAGGTAGGAGTCCTAATCCCTGGAACCGCAGCCTGTGGCCTTGCTTGGAAATAGAGCCTTTGCAGATATAATTAGGTGAGATGGGGTCCCACTGGAGTAGGGTGGGCTCTTACTCCAATATGACTGATGGCCTCATAAAAAGAGAAGAGAGACACACAGGGCAGAGAGCGCCATGTGACAATGGAGGAAGAGACTGATGTGCTGTAGCTGTGGGCCGAGGAGTGCCAAGGCTTGCTGGCAATTCCAGAAGCTAAGAGAAAGGCATGGGACAGTCTCCTCCAGAGCCTCCAGAGAGCATGGCTCTGCCAACAACTTGGCTTCAGACCTGTAGCCTCCAGAACTGTGAAGCAACACATTTCTGTTGTTTTAAACCACCCAGTTTGTGGTAGTTTGTTATGACAGCCTAGGACATTGATACAGTGCCTGTCAGCAAAGTAATAATAACAACCACCTGTCATATGCAGTCGGGAGCCAGTTTTGACAGGGTGATGTTCTCAAGACAGTTGGAAAGCTTTCTTCCACTGCCCCTCTTGATCTCCAGACCTGGGTCAGTCTAAACACACAGCAAACTTAATTAGACATGGGTGCTTCTCATTAAGCACGTAGCTGGCACCATATTCCTTCTAGATAAGGACGGTACCTTCGCAATGGGCATGCTCTCTCAAAGTGCAGAAGCTGAGGAGCCCTCAATAAAAGTAGATGAACCGGATGCTCTCTGCTATGCACCAATAATGTTTCTGTAAATTGAATCATATTTTAAGTACTCAGAGCTTGCTATTTAAATTCTTTTGCAAAGCGAGGATGTCTTTTTTGCTCACAGAATCAGATTTCTTGATTTCAGCTCTCTTAAAGCAGGGAGCACAGCCTTGTAGTAGATGTTATTAGGAAAAAGAATCTTATTACTTGGTGTCAGGCTAAAGAGGGTGGAAAGACGGACCTGAAGGGTGTTTTCTCAGTCACTCAAGGATGACAGATTTGGAATAAGTCTACTTGAGATTCTAAAACTGTAGTTCACCCAATACAGTTTCTTTATAAATGTAATAACACTAGCATTAATTTAAGAATGCTTGCACTTCATATCCCAGCCCTGCTTGACTGCTAGGAGCCTATGTTTTTCTGAAAAAGGAAGTTCCTAGGAATGTTCTGAGAGTTTAGGATAAAATGGGAACAAATTTAATTAAACAAAAGAGAAAAACTAAAGCAAAGGAATTTATAGTTAACTCATGGATGAAGCCAGAATTATAGAATATGTACCATGCACTTCTATTACATAGGATGCTTTTCAAAAGCAGAATTCTATCCTTAGGGAGATGCAATTGCATACTAGAGCCAGAACAACTGGACAAAGAAAGAATTAAGTAACAGTTCTAGACACTGTAAATGACTGAATAAAAAAATGCTCTGTGTTAGTGGAAACTAGACTATTCCTGGGAAGAGATTTAGCTCGATGCTCTGATATTCCCAGCACAAATGGCCTGGACTCATTTTAGGGCAATGAGCGGTCACCAGGAGCATAATCATCAAAGCCATGGAGCTTCTGGATGATTTTGTGTGCAACAACTGGCTGGCAAACCAGCATTAATAACCGCAGCAAACTTTTAAATTTAAAGATTTTGGGAACAGGAAAGTCTGTGAATTGAAAACCATTCCCCTTGTGATTCTAAGACTGCTTCATGCAGATTCTTGTTTCATTTCAGGCCCATATGTGAGACTGCTCCCTTTTGAAGGGATTTTTACATCAAAATTCATTGTGAATGAAAACCTGAACATGTACGTTCTCCTCTTAACAAAACACTTTTTAAATTTCTGTAAGGTTCACACAGAGCTGGGCCTAGGGTAGCCAAGTGAGATACATGCTTTGGGTGCAAAATTTAAGGCCGGTGGGGGGGGCACCAAAAAACTCAGCAATCAAAATAAATATATTTTAGCTCTGGCCAGTGTGGCTCAGTTGTTTGAGCATTGTCCTGTGCACTGAAAGGTGGCCAGTTTGATTCCCGCTCAGGGCACATGCCCAGGTTTCTGTTTGATGCCCGGGTGGGGTGCATGCGGGAGGCAGCCAGTCGATGCTTCTCTCTCGCTCTTTCTCTCTCCCTCTCCTTTCCTTTCTCTCTAAAATCAATAACAACATATTAAACATAAAAATAATTAATATTCTAATGCAACATTTAAAAATATTCAGAATGAATGCAAAAATTCTGTAATGAATAAAATATCAAAATTTTCAATGAAGACAAGAATTGATATTGATGATTTTTTTCTCTTCTGCCTCAGGCACCTTTTTAGCACTGCATTCACATATGCTTGTGAAAACACCATAAAAAAAACCCCACTAGCCACTCATTTAAATCTTCCTCAATTCCATGCTGAGGAGGAACAATTTTCAATCAAAATAACAGTACCATGTTTTATTTAAAAAAAAACCTCCAAGTTCATTGTTCACATCCTCTTCCACAGCCACATATCCTGCACCTCTGTTATGTCCCGGACCTCTCGTCACACATGTGAGCACACTTCTCAAGTCATCAAATTCTATTCTTAATTTTCTATTTTCCCTATTTCATGCTCTTCAGCTTTCATTTGCTCACTCCCAGTTTTGGTCACAGAGGATGCTGACAGATCAAATGAACAGAGTGAGTCTACTAACTCGGTTGTTCATATCTCCCTGTGTCGGGATTACCCTATTTAGTGAGCTAAATAACCCTGTGCTGAGTCGGAGCCAGCAGAGGGATCAGCTCCATGGAGCGCAGGCCCTGTGCCTTTGTGCGGAGGCTGAGGCTCAGGCTTTCATTAGAGAGCTGCGAAGGGGACCACGTAGCTGGTGTCACTAATAGAATGGCAGGCTCCCCTGCCAAACGGGAAGCCATTTATAGTTCACGGCTTCTCCTGGTGGGTTAATACCACAAATCCTTAGGAGGAATGCCAGGGCCAATCAAATCAATAAAATCCCAAATGACCTTCACTCAGCCTGCCCTCTGAGTGGATGGCCCCAGAATGACAGACGTGGCCTCGCTCTACGGGGGAAATGTAATCTGGGGGAAATGACAGGATCACTTCTGCGTTATTTTACTCTCGGCCTTTCCCACTTTTAATCAGTCCTGGCAGGACACAGGATTCTCAAGCATGTTTTCAAGTTTAATTTTTAAAAAACTTCATATTTCAGGGTGACATTGGCTGTCCAGTGAATTATGAATCCCTCAAATCTCTGCAGGGAGCGTGGCAGGCAAAACCAACTCCTTATCAAGACCAGTTTTCTTCAAGGTAGGGAATGGGGAGAATCCGGGAGTGACAATGGCTGGAGACACACGCAGCTTCAGGAACAGCACTCGGAAGTCTAAGGCGGCAGGGGAGACCCCCTGATAAAGGTTCGGGACCCAGAATGGAGAGAGGGGAAGGGGTGATAGCCAATCAATAGAGAAAGGGGAGAAGCCAAGATGGCGGCATAGGTAAATACCTGAAAATGCTGCCTCACACAACCACTTCAAAACTACAACTAAAAGACAAAACGGACATCATCCAGAACCACAGGAAGGCTGGCTGAGTGAAAATTCTACAACTAGAAGGGAAGAGAAAAGCACACTGAGACTCAGAGGAGCTGCGGAAGTAAAGTGCAGAGGTGCAGAAGGCAGAGGTACAGAGGCGCGCGGAGAGGACTGGCAACTGAGTACGCGGCTGGCTTTCTCAATCCACAGGGAGACACAAGCTCCCAACTGCTCTGAACTCCAGTTCCAGGTGAGACTCTGGGGACCCAGACTCATATGGGGAGAAACTGGACTGTCTGGCAGTGGGCGGAACTCGAGGGCGGCTTTCTATCAGAGGTGCTTGCAGCGATTACCACAGGACACTGAGACCCGGGGTCCTCTTAGGGCAGGGCTGATGGGAAGCCATTGCTGTTTGCTCCACCCTGAGACTCCGCCCCATCCAAGCTGTGCACAGAGGCTTTTGCATATGAATGGCCTGGTCCTTTGAAATCTAAACTTACCTATCAAACTGCAGCTGAGTCAGAGAGACCCAGAACATCCAAAAGAAGGCCCAAGGCCCCACAGCAGCTTGCATTGCTTCACAGCTGGGCCTCATCTGGGCACCTCCAAAACCCAAACAAAGAAGAGGAATCTGCAGATCTCTCTGTAGCTCCTGCTGGGTGGCCTCAGGCAGAGGCTAAATTAGCACCTCCTTGGAGATCCAAGAGCCAGTGTACCCAGGAGTCAGAGTAGGACCATCCAGATTACAACTCCTCAGATCCATAAGGGACATGCTCAGGGGGCAGACTCAGTGAGCACCAAAGCCCCACTGAAGCAAGTCTTGCCTCATAAGGGTATCTCCAGCACAGAAGTTCTCCCATTGTAGACACAGCTGATCCTCACAGCCAATTGGCCTGGAGGTCAATTCCTCCCAGTGATACCAACAACAATCAAGGCTTAACTACAACAAGACTGTGCTCACAGCCCACAAAGGGGTTCACCAAGAGTGTCCACCTCAGGTAACTGGGGAGGCTGAGCCACTGGACCCTATAGGACACCTAGAACACAAAGCCACTCTATCAACTCAGGGAAGCAGCCAAAATGCGGAAACAAAGAAACAGGTCACAAATGAAAGAAATGGAGGAAAGCAAATGACTGGATAGAGTTCAAAACCACAGTTAGAAGGTTTTTCAAGAATTTTCTAGAAAAGGCTGATAAATTTAGTGAGACCCTTGAGGATATGAAGAAGGACCAACTAGAAATTAAGCATACACTGACTGAAATAAAAAATAATATACAGAGATCCAACAGCAGACTAGAGGAACCCAAGAATCAAGTCAAAGATTTGAAATACAAAGAAGCAAAAAACACCCAACCGGAAAAGAAAAAAGAATCCAAAAATATGAAGACAGTGTAAGGAGCCCCTGGGACAACTTCAAGCGTACCAACATCAGAATTATGGGGGTGCCAGAAGAAGAGAGAGAGCAAGATACTGAAAACCTATTTGAAGAAATAATGACCAAAAACTTCCCCCACCTGGTGAAAGAAATAGACTTACAAGTCCAGGAAGCTTAGAGAACCCCAAACAAAAGGAATCCAAAGAGGACCACACCAAGACACATCATAATTAAAATGCCAAAGGCAAAAGACAAAGAGAGAATATTAAAAGCAGCAAGAGAAAAACAGTTAGTTACCTACAAGGGAGTACCCATACGATTGTCAGCTGATTTCTCAACAGAAACTATGCGGGCCAGATGGGAGTGGCAAGAAATTTTCAAAGTGATGAATAGCAAGAACCTACAACCAAGATTACTCTACCCAGCAAAGCTATCATTCAGGATGGAAGGTCAGATAAAGAGCTTCACAGATAAGAAAAAGCTAAAGGAGTGCATCACCACCAAACCAGTATTATATGAAATGCTAAAGGTATTCTTTAAGAAGAGGAAGAAGAAGAAAAAGGTAAAGATAAAAATTATGAACAACAAATACATATCTATCAACAAGTGAATCTAAAAATCAAGTGAATAAATAATTTGATGAACAGAATAATCTGGTGAATATAATAGAATCAGGGGCATAGAAAGGGAGTGGACTGACAATCCTTGGGGGGAAAGTGGTGTAGGGGCTTTGGGAAGAGACTAGACAAAAATCGTACACCTATGGATGAGGACAGTGCGGGTGGGGGGTAAGGGCATGGGGTGGGGTGGAAACTGGTTGGAGGGGAGCTATGGGGGGAAAAAGACGAACAACTGTAATAATCTGAACAATAAAGATTAAAAAACACACACACACAAAACAAAACAGAAAGAACTCTTCACCTAGTTCTTAGCTTTGTGCCTGCATAGTCTCACAGGGCTGCCTTAATGAAGTACCATAACTGGGTGGCTTACAAAATATAGTTATTCTCTCATTTTGGAGGCCTGGAGTCTAAAATCAAGGCAGGGGCAGGGAGAATGAGCTCCATGCCTCTGTTCTAGCTGCCAGTGGTTGCCAGCAATCCTTGGCATCCCTGGGTTTGGAGTGGCATCACACCAACGTCTGCCTCTGTCTTAAATGGCCTGCTCCTTCTCTGTGACTTTATCCAAATTCCCTTCTGATTAGAAGGTCCACAGTCATACTGGATTTAGGGCTCACTCTACTCTAGTATGACCTCCTCTTAACTTGGTTACATCTGCAAAGACCTTATTTCCAATTAAGGTCTCATTCAAAGGCAGTGTGGGTTAGGACTTCAACATATCTTTTGAAGACACATCTTAAGTACAGGGTGGGGCAAAAGTGGGCTTATGGTTGTAAGTACAAGAAACAGTTTATTCTTCTAATATTGTTTGTTAATTATTGTATTACTAGAGGCCTGGTGCATGAAAATTCATGCACTGGAGGGGTGTGTCCTTCAGCCCGGTCTGCCCCCTCTCACAGTCTGGGAGCCCTCAGGGGCGGGAGGCAACCCAACAATCAGGGGAAAGCGACGTCCCCATCACACCTCTGCTGCTGCCACTGCTGGCAGCACAAGCCTCAGCTGGCCCAGTTTATACTTAGCCTTGGGCAGCTCTGGGTGGCTGGGCAGCCAACATTCAAGGCTTGCCTGCACCTTGGGCCAGTGCTGGGCGGCTGGGCAGCCACCATCCAAGGCTTGCCTGCTCCTTGGGTCGGCCCTGGGCAGCTGGGGAGCTGAGAGGACTGGGGGACTCTGGAGACAAGTGCACGGAGCAGCTGGACCCACCTGGGGGTGGGCCTGGCCGTGCCGTGCGCCTGCCGCCCCAGCTGGACTGAGGGGACTGGGCACCACCATCTTGTGGCTGTGGGCACCGCCATCTTTGAAGGTGTGGCAATTAATTAGCATATTCCCTCCTTATTGGCTGTGGGCGCCACCATCTTTGTGAGGGCATGATGGTCAATTAGCATACTCCCTCTTTGTTAGATAGGATATTCCATATGAACAACTATAAACCTACTTTTCCCCACCTGTATGTGTTTTGAAGACACAATTCAACCCACAATCCACAATATATTTATTAAAAAACAAAAAAGTATATTTTCAGTTACTGGAATGAAATATGTACAAATTCCTCAGCGTACTCTTATATTTTCGGGTAGTGTCTATCAGATATAAGTGAGAATTATCACCTGGGATGTTCATTTTTAAATACATATTCCATTCAGAATGTCTGCAATGGGACCATGACATGCATTTGAATAGTATTTAAGTGATTCAGATGTAGGCAGATCTGTGTACTTGAGAAACATTGTTTTGTGTTATCACTTTAACTCCAAAAATGATCAGTGTCTTGTTACAAATTCCCAGGTATTTTGTACATTAGATAATTTTTATTTACCTTTGTCTCAGTTTTATAATGTGGTGCATAAAATGATTTCCACGGGCAGTCCTAACTCACTATCCATAACATTCATTAAATGCAGGTCTGTGAACTGGGACCTTACTCAGGGAAATCATATCATTGCAATCCTCACTCCTTTTCCAAATTGCTTTGAAATCTATTCAAATTATAAACAATATATCCATTTGAATTAAAAATATTGCTGCCATTTTGTTTAAAAATATTAGACGAAATCCAATGAAAACAAGGTTCATCTTGATGATATATCTTTGAGCACAATAACAACCTTTAACACAACATTAAGAGCATCATTAGGAACAAGTTAATAGGCAAAAGGACACTACTGCTAGCCTGAGTTGAGAATAAGAGTCCTGATGAGCTTTCTCATCTGCATAGCAGGGTTAATTACAGAACCTGTTAGTACAGAAGGGCCTGGAGAGAGTAAACATTTAATATATATCAGCTATTATTTTATTTTGTCATTAAATAATGATAAGCTGTGCCTCTGGAAAGGATTTCCTCCCGTATTTTACAAATGATTACATAGGATGCACGAGGTAACAATAGGAGATAAATCAGTGTTGCACTTTCCATTGTCTTCCAAATATTTATGAATAATGAGGCCGGAGACATCTCCTTAAATAGTATTCAGTTATGTTAGCAAGGGGTGTGTATTAAAGCCTTTTATATAGACATGTATTAAATGTTCCCATGTGACAAATATTTGCACACTTGGTAATCCTTTTCTCATTTTTCACTGGGAGCCAAAAGAAACCAGAGCTTTCTTTCCCCCCATTTATTAGACTGTGAATATTTATCAGTGAAACTTAAGAGAAAAATCGTATACAGTGGTTCAGTTTAAGTACAATGGCACTGTAAAAAGTCTTCTATTTACATAGAACCATTCTTTGGCTCTATATACATTGTGATCTATATATTTATCCACTAATGTGCTATATATACATGTATCCATCACAGTATATACATGCCTTGGGAGGTGTTCAGAATGAATGTAGTTTTATAGTTTTTTAAAGAATGAGGAATTCCCAAAGATCAGGCAATTGTGTGATGACTCTAGGATTTTTGGTCTTTTAATTTACGGAAACATAGCTGTGCGAGTGAAATGATCTCAATTTAGTTCCATGACTTTCCTTGGTTTTGTTTTGTTTTGTATGTGTGTTTTAATTTGTAATTCTTTGGTAACAGGGGATATATTTTTTCTTAATTGGTTGCTATGTTGTTCAGACAAGCTGCACAGCTAACAAGCAAGCTCCATGCTCAGTGGTGGTTAGTAATCCTGACCTAGGTTGATATATTAAGTGTTAGGCTGATGCTATATGAACAATTTGCTTTTGGAGATTCTAAGGCTTGGATTCAGACCCTAAGCCCACTAAAGGAGTGAGGGAAATCCTGCTATGGAACTGCTTTGTCCATGAAAGGAGACTGGAGCCTGGCAGACTTCCCCAGAGGTTTCCTAGCCATCAAATCCTGCCCTTTTCCCCAATTCTCATGCTCTTTTTAGTCTTGGTGAGAAAATCAAGACCCTGCACTGGGGAAGGCTCTTCTCCTTCAGGTTAACACCTGATGTTTCTGGATCTCCCCTTTCTTTCTGATTATCCCTTGTAGACCTCTCTCCTTCACTTCAGGCCCTAAATGTTGATACTACTTGGACCTCCCATTAATACACTGTCCCTCTGCTGCCTCTCCCATCCTATATAATAAAGAGGTAATATGCAAATTGACCATCACACCCTCACAAGATAGCTGCCTATGACCAGGCCGGCAGGAGGGTTAGTGAGGGACGACCAAACAACTGAACAAGCAGGCTGCGTGTGGCAACCAGACCAGCGGGGGGGGGGGGGGGGGGGCAGTTAGGGGTGACCAGGCCGGCAGAGGGCAGCAGTTGGGGATGACCAGGCTGGCAGGGGGGCCAGTAAGAGGTGACCAGGCCAGCGGGGGGGCAATTAGGGGCGGCCAGGCCAGCTGGGGGGTGCAGTTGGGGTGACCAGGCCAGCAGGAGGGGCAGTTGGGGGCGATTAGGCTGGCAGGATGGCAGTGAAGGGTGACTAGGCCGGCAGGGAGGGCAGTTGGGGGCGACCAGGCCATCAGAGGGGGGCAGTTGGGGGCAATCAGGCCAGTAGGGGGGCAGTTAGGGGTGACCAGCCTAGCAGAGGGGGGCAGTTGGGTGCAACCAGGCCAGCAGGGGGGCAGTTAGGGGCGACCAGGCTGGCACGCAAAGGCAGTGAGGGGCAATCAGGCCGGCTTGGGGGGTGGTAGTTAGGGGCGACCAAGCATGCAGGCAGGTGAGTGATTAGGAGCCAGCAGTCCCAGATTGTGAGAGGGATGTGCGACTGCCGGTTTAGGCCCGATCCCAGGGGTCCCGGATTGAAGAGGGTGCAGGCTGGGCTGAAGGCACTGCCCTCCCTGCATGAATTTCATTCACCAGGCCTCTAGTACTGATATAAGTGTGGCTGGAAACTACATCTATAACCTGGCCCAGGCATTTCTCCTGAGCCCTGGCCTGAACATCATGCTTTCTGGCCCATCACAACTTTCCCATGTCCTTGTTTTTTAATGAAGTTGTTATCTCTATCACTTCCATTCCAAGCTTGCTTCTTTTTCTATTCTTATGATATTCTTGGGAACAAAATTCACTTATCATTGACTCCTTTTGTATCTCACTTCCCATCTCATTCTTTGCTTTCTCCAGCTCAGCTCCTTCCTTGCCCACCTGATTCTTGTGTCAGCAGCCTATCTATGTCTCTTCTCTGAGCCACAAACAGAATCTTTAAATGAGCCTCTTTCATATCATGTCCTTCTCCCTTTCAAGGTTCTGCCAGATAAATTTTCTAGAGTATGGGTCTTCTGAAAATCTTCAATGAGTCCCCTTATTTAAAGAGTAAAGTCCAAACGATTGTGAATTTAAGCAATAAGCAGAGGTACAGTGTGGGAGATTTAACCACATAGACACATCACTTTAAAACTCTGCCTACTCAGACAACAAGCAAAGATGTTTCTATTATATTTTGAAAATCGGTATATAAGTAAAAACTTAGGCTGGTTATTTGTCATGTTACAAGAATTTGCCATATCATGGCACACACGTTTGGCTGTAAAAACAAAGAAATCAAAACAGGGAATTAATGTGGCTGCTATCATTACCTAGAGTTAAAAAGAATTCATGAGTCTTTAAATTTAGGAAGACAGATCTATATATCTTGTAGGATCATTAATCAATTTGAACTAAAGCAGCAATACAATCTAATTTTAAGAGTCTCTTTCTTGGAAAAAATATATAAAATTATAATAAAATTCTCCTATTATTTTCCAGCAACATGTGTGTGAATACTGCACAATGAACATAATTTCCTCAAAATTCTATATTCTGTTATTACCATGAATTTTAGGTCACATTATTGCTCATCTCCACCCTCCCTAGTTGCTATTGAATCAGTTCTTACCTTTATGATACATTTAAGCTAGTGGGCTGGCACACTTTAAGGAGAAATGAGAATTTTCTCATGATTTCTATCTTCAGCTTTGCAAACTTAGAAATTATGCAGATCCTAATTTCCATAGATCTTCTTAGAAAGTTTCAAGCAAAAGCATTAATATTTCACTCCATGCCAGCCCAATTGTATTTCACTACTTTGACCTACAAAGAGGATCACTCACCCCTTTTGAGTTCTTTTCATACATTCCTGTTCTTAGGGTTCCAATAATACAGTGACCTTAAGTTACAAAATGTTCACATTCAACTTATTTTTCTCTTTGCAGTAAATTTCTTGAGGTTGTAGTCCTGGCTGACTATCACAGGCCTAAAGTGGATAGTCAGGGAGATAAGTTACATCGTGAGGACATGTGAGTGACAGCAAATGTCAGAAAGGGAGTGATTAGGATAGAAAACTCCTAAAATAATATGCCTCTGTACTCTGTGCTCATAGTAATAATATTTAATTAACTGGTGCAGAATTTACTCCCTTCTAAGTTGAGAGAAATGACAAGACAGAAGGTTAACCAATTAAATATTAGGACTAAACATTTCCAAAACATTGGCCATCTCCCACCCTGACTCAGTCCCTAAATCAACCTCAAGTGTGTGATATGGAAATTAATTTCTGGCTGGGCTCTCCTTGAAGCATTTTTACATGAGTTTACCTTAGATTTCTAAAACTTGTGAAATTTCTTTTGGCCATTCTGTGACTGTTTCCTCATTTGTAAAATTTAGAGTTGTTATGTGGATTAAATGAATGAATACAATCACATAATAGTTCTCAGCAGAGGCTGGCCATCACCACCTGGCTTCATCAGAATACACTGTTGTCTCAGAGAGGGTTCAATGATGCCATTATGGGGACCCTAGAGGTTATGGATCATGGATGGACAGAAAATCCTAGACACAAGAGTAGCTAAAAACAGGATTGACATGGTAGATTCAACAAGTCTCTGCTGGTGTGAGGTGTGTATCCAAGGATATCACCTGAGGTAGAAGGAAGCAGACAGACAGAATAGCCAATAGTTCATGCTCAGCAAAGATGGTGCCAGCAAGCAGCGTTGGTTAACTCTGCTCCTGGGGGCAGTGGGCCTTCTGTCTTCTTTTATGTTTCCTGTGTAGGTTCTCCCAAACTCTCTTGTTTCAGCTACACCCAGGGGCAGATTAGCAATCTATAGGTGAAATTCTTCCTAGAGCAGGCTGAGATTCTCTCCTAAAACTCTGACCTCCAAGTGAGAATTGACCAAATATGATGTCTGTATTTTAAAAATGATCATTGCTAATGAGGAACTTCTATTACAATACTATATGGTAGCATGAAAATAAATCCATTGCAATGCTATAAAAGGACACAGTAGCAATAATTGGCACAGAAAACATTAAATGCATGAGTCACCTTTGTCCGTACTTATTGTGCACCACTGAAGGTCACAGAATTCCAGGTGCTTCAGGAGAGAGAGGTGACATAGCAATTGGCACAGGAAGTAAGAGGAAAGAAAATGGGAACAAGTATTTTCTGAGGGCTCACTATGCATTGGGCCCAGCTGTAAGGGTTTCTGCATCTTATTCCATTTATGCCTCATCAGCTATTAATATAATGGATTAAAAGCATTATTCTCATTACTGGCCAAGCCAGGTTCAAGTACCCACTCTGCCTCTAACCAGGTGTGAATTTAGACAAAATACTTAATCTCTCCTCATCATGTATTATTAATGAGAAAGTTTAGATTCTGAGACATTCAGATCACTTTTTGTATGGGTCATAGGAATTAAGGTAAAAGTCTTTTCCTTTCTGCCATGCAACTGGAGAGTTCTGTCATAGTTCTCATAAGAAATGGGGAGGAAATACGTTAGTTCAAAGGCACATGAGACAGTGAGGTAGGTGGATACAAATTTGTCTCTGAACAGCGTGGAAGTAGAAAGACATGTGGACATTCTTTTCTTTTCATGGCACTACCTTCTAATGGTAGATATTTAATTCCCTTCTGTAAGCCTGTTGAAGACCACCCTGTATAAAGGTTTCTCTATAAGCCTTTATTTAACCCAGATATAAGATTAAAAAGATTCAAAATAACCTTTTGATATTTGCCACTGTTACAACTGTTAAGGGGTTGATATCCAAAATTTATAAAGAACTCAGACAACTTAACACCAGAAAAACAAACAAACCAATTAAAAAGTGGGCAGAAGACCTGAATAGACACTTTTCCAAAGCGGCTGTACAGATGGCCAATCAACATATGAAAAGTTGCTGAATATCACTAATCATCAGAGAAATGCAAATCAGAAACACAATGATATACCACTTCACACCTGTCAGAAAAGTTATCATTAATAAATCAACAAACAACAAGTGCTAGTGAGGATGTGGAGAAAAGGTGCATTGTTGGTGGGAATGCAGATTGGTGCAACCACTATGGAAAATAATGTGTAAGTTCCTCAAAAAATTAAAAATGGAACTGCCTTATGACCCAGCAATTCCACTTCAGGGTATAT
Source organism: Plecotus auritus (assembly GCF_963455305.1). Lineage (NCBI taxonomy): Eukaryota > Metazoa > Chordata > Mammalia > Chiroptera > Vespertilionidae > Plecotus > Plecotus auritus. The sequence continues at coordinate 46,981,530 of NC_137772.1, forward strand.
ATACCAAGAAACACCAAACTCTAATTAAAAATATATATTCACTCCATGTTCACTTCAGTGATATTTATAATTATCAAGATATAGAAGCAAAGTATCCATCAATAGACCAGTGGATAAAAAAAGTGGTAGTACATATATACAATGGAATATTACTTGGCCATAAAAAGGAATGAAACCTCACTATTTGTGACAGCATAGATGGACGTAGAGGGTATTATGCCAAGTGGAATATGCCAGACAGAGAAAGCCATATACCATATGATTTAACTTATATGTGGAATCTAAAGAACAATATAAATTAAAAACAAAATAGAAATGGACTCATAGATAGAGGACAGACTAATGGTTGACAGAGGGGAGAGGGGTTGGGGACTAGGTGAAAAAGGTGATGGAATTAAAAGTACTAATTGGTAGTTACAAAATAGACATGATGATGTAAGGTAAAACATAGGGAATATAGTTGGCAGCACTGTAATAACTACCCATGGTGCCAGGTGGCCCCTTGAATTATTGGAGGGAACACTTTGTAACCTATATAAATGTCTATCTGCTGTGCTGTACACCTTAAACTAATACAAAAAAAGTGTTGAATGTAACCCCCCCCCCCAAAAAAAAAACACCCACAAAAGAACGTGACTCACACTCTGAATTTCTTTTTGTAATTGTCAAGTGAATGAGATATTAGAATGCAGTAATTGCATTAGTTCCAAGCATGCTTTAAAAATTATTTTTTCCCCTTTGTATAGTCAAGTTCACTGTTTTTGGATTATTTCACTTTCCCTGAAACATGTAACATAGACTCTCCTCGTTTTCCTGATTTCTGTTGCAAAGAAAGAAGACATTCCATGACCTCTCTGTCATGGAAGGTTACTATATAAAATGCTAAGCCTTCACTCAGATTTCTGAAAAGTTTTCCATCCTGGGAAGAGGAACAAATAAAAAAATCAACATTAGTGTGCAGATATTGTACAGCCCAAATCCAGTGAGACTGAAATTTTCACACTGAGAAGTAATATATGACCTAGACAAGACCTAGACATAGGCTCATGAGAAAGACTATGGGGCTTTAAAATTATTGCCTTGATCATGAAAAAGAAATATGAGTAATCAGTGTCATCCACCAACTCAGGATGGTCTTTGGGGGCAATCAATGTTTAGAGATTCAAAGAAAATCTGGAAAGCAGCATATTTTGAGCGAGGTCACACCCTGTTTGGTTCACATTTCAACAGATCTATGTACTAGGCCATATATTGCCCTGAGAAAAACAGCCTGGACATATCCTCTGGGATTAGGAGATTTGAGCAAGGCTAGAAGGAGACATAGGAGGTAGTTCCCCCTCACTGGATTCCAAGTGCTGCACCTGCATCTCTGACGTATCATGGCTCATTTGAACCTACTTTAAATTTTCCCAGCATCTACTGGCAAAATGGTTTTCAGGGCATTTTACTAATAAAAATTAATATGTAATCTACATAAGAAAATGTCTCAATAGCACTTCCTGGGCTTCTGTCCAAGTGAAGATCAACAAAATTTCCTCCTCCCCCATCCCCTCACCCTTTATGCTGCAGATGAACCAAAAGAAAAGGAAAAAAAATCACATTTGACAGAGCAGGGTCTTGTAGTAAGACAGGAAGAGAAGACAAGGGGGTATTAACAGATGGTGCTGATTTTAGCATCAATATTTCCCCTAAATTTCAGGTAATAACTCTAGAGTTTATATAAGATGATTGATTCCCAAAGGGTCTTTATGTTAGAAAGATTCAGTTTAAATTCCCACATTTCTAAAACAGCCCATATCCTGGAACATTTCTTGGGTTCATCACACCATGTAAGATCCTGGTTCTCTTAGTATATTCCTAAAAGAGGTTCTAAGGAATATTTTATGTCAAATATTTATCCTCTTAGATGTCAAACCTATAGGACTACAAATTTGCATCCCTGTTGGTCTTAGGAACAAATTATGTATGTTCTTCCTAAAAGTGTTGAGACATTTTTTTATACATTTGTGAGTGTAACTGGTGCTCCTTTTTGACAGATGAGATATGTCAAGCAGTGTGGCTCTGAGACTCTTGGGAAAATATCTCTGGGAAGATTCACTGTTCATTTTATCTATTTTGTACATGGGTTTGTCGGCCTTGAGCAATTCTTAGCCTTAATTCTAACTGCTTTTTCTTGCTTTCCTAAGATAGTGTTTTCTCCATCTCCTTGACTACACAAGCACTTCCCTCTGGTCTTATTTTCCTCTTTTCATGGCTTTGTTGAAGTTCAGAAAGTAGAACCACTATGATGTTGGAAGGATAAGACAACTTTGTGGATTATGCTTACTGGTAACCCTTTGGACCATAGCAGTCTCCTGGACCAAAAACCATGGGTGGAGCCCATGAACAGTAAGTGTACATCCTTCTACCTCAGCACAACAATAGTCAATGGTTATGTCTGTGCTGTGCTTGGTAGTTCCTAACTGCCTTCACATACATGTAATCTCTTAACCACCATAAGCACCACATAGGTATAAATGTTACATTACCCTTTTTGTAGGTGGAGAAGCTGAGGCTCAGAGAGGTGTAGTGAAGGGCAGAATGGGGACTTGAAGCTGTATTTTAAAAAATATATGTTTTTATTGATTTCAAAGAGGAAGGGAGAGGGAAAGAGAGATAGAAACATCAATGATGAGAGAGAATCACCAATTGGCTGCCTCCTGCATGCTCCCCCACTGGGGACTGAATCTGCAACCCAGGCATGTGCCCTGACTGGGAATCAAACTAGTGACCTCTTGGTTCATAGGTCGGTGCTCAATCACTGAGCCACGCCAGTTGGGCTTGAAACTGGATATTTGATGCCAGGTCCAGTGCCAGCTCTAGAACATTACACCTGATTCACCCTGAGGTGAGGCTATGGGGCTGCATGCGTATTCTCTAGTCCGTAGACCTGTGGTTCTCAAACTTATATTTTGGAAGAACCTGGAGAGATTATTAACATACAGGTGCCAGGTCCTACTCCCTTAGTTTTAGATTCAGTAGGTCTGCAGTTGGGATTGAGAATTTGATTCCTAACAAATTCCCAGGTGATGCTGATGTTGCTGTCCTTCCTGGGACCATTCTTTGAGAACCATTGTTTCAGAATCTAGGACAGTGGCCCTCCATCTTGTTTTCATACTAGAATTTCCTGGGAAGATTTAAAAATGCATATTTTAAAATCTATTACATTGCCAGGTAATGTGCAGTCACATTCCAACAACGGTTCCAGCCATTGTTCTAAGGCAGGGGCCAGAAAACAGAGGTCTCCGGCTGGTTGCTGTTTCCGTGGATAAAATTTCTTGGCACACAGCCATGCCCACATGTTTATGTATTGCTATGGTTGCTTTCATGCTATAATGACAGAGCTGAGTAGTTGTGACAGACGCTGCTGGCCAGCAAAGCAGAACATACCTACTCTCCTGCCCTTCCTAAGTTATAAAAGCAAAACAGAGAAAACTATAGATGATACCATATACTTTTTTACTTTCAACAAACTGTTCCAGGTCTTAATCAGGGCAATGTTGGGAGTGTTAGGAAACAGGAGAGAGGGCCAGTGCTTCTATCAGGGATTTGACTCAAGGTTGTATTCCTTCTTTAAAAAAATACATATTTTTTATTAATCTCAGAGAGAGAGAGAGGGTGGGTGACAGAGAAACATAGATTGCCTCCTCTATGCCTCCCAACCGGGGACTGAACCCCAAACCTGGGTATGTGCTCTGACTGGGACTCAAACGGGCTACCTCTTGGTGCACAGGATGATGCTCCAACCAACTGAGCCACACAGGCCAGGGCCTGATTCCCTCTTTTTAAAATGACTGTTCTCCTTACTTCTCTTTCCTGCACACTCATTCTCACTTTACACCAAACACTCTTTCTTCCTCTCTCTATCTCTGCAGGTACCCAGGTTTCTTAATCACACATTAGGAGTCTGCTTCAGGGCTATCTTCATTTCCTGGGCTACACATGGGCAGTGGACAAGGAATGGTGTTTGGAGCCAGAGGACCTGAATTTCCATGCTGCCTCTGCTACTCAGTTGTAAAGTCTCGGGAAGCTTACTTAGCTCTGCGGACTTCCGTTTCCTCCACGGGTAAAGTAGAGATGATAATACCACATTCATTAGATTTCTGTGAAGATTAAGGAAGATTAGTCAAAGCACACTGAAAGCTGCAAGCACCTTATACATTGGATTTATTCTGATTAGTCACAACCCCCCAGGAGAATACAAGGAGTGATGGGCAGCCACTTCACGGGCTTCTGTGATTCACCAGGAAGGGACAGGCACTGTCCAGACTCTCCAACTGAGTTTATTCTAGTTTGACAAGGGGAAAACCCTGACACTTCTCAGGCTGCAGTTTTCTGGGACTGATTCAGAATCCCAGGATTAGAGCTCAGGGCCTGCACGCCAGAATGCTGACAAGATGCATTGGCCTTGAGCAAAGTTTATGTGCACAGCTGCATCTAATGCAAAACCTGGAAAAAGGCAAAAGAATGAGTAAAAAAAACAACACATGATTACCTAAACCTTCAAAGATATAAATAAAGTAGAAGGAGAGAGCAAAAATTAAGAGAGCCTCCTGAGTATTTTACAGTTAACTTCAGTGACTCCTAAGCCTTCCTGGCTCAGTGCTATATTAAGAGGGTAATGCATAGAGATATTAATTCATACGGCATATGAAGAGCCTTGGATCCTTTTCCATCCCTGATGCACAAACTAATTTCATCCCCAAATCCCTCATCTATTGCCCTTGAGAAACTCTTGTCATGTACAGAATCCTCGCAATGATTTCCAGAAACTTCATGTAAACATTCAGAGAAAAAATGTTAACCTCTCATAACTCACAGAGAGAAAAGTGTCTTTCTTGTAAACAGAGATCTTCACATCTGTTACTTCTCTTGCAATCTCCTGACATCAAATTCACTCACAGCAAAACTCATTACTGGTCAATTCAGACACAACCACCAAAATGATTCTGTTTATATATATATATGGAAAGAAAATTCCAGAGAATGAAAATAAAGCTTTGAGAAGTAATCTACTTCTTACAGTGATTTGACAAAAAGGCATCGTCATTTGTATCCAGCCATCATACATCTTTAAACCACACATTTAAGTTTTGCTCCGAGGGCAGAACCAGCCACATTTTGGACTCCCCCTGCCAGAGACCAACAGCTGAGCCAGCCGCATGCCAGAGAGAATAAAACTGGCAACCAAAACTATGTACAGAGAGATTATGCAAAGACTTCAGATTTTCTATTTTGATAAAAATTTGCAAAGTGAAACAGAAAGAATATAACTTGAACAATCTGTTAGACCCAAGACTGTTAGTATCTTTCTCTTGCTCTTTTCTTTTAAATCACTTGGAACATTCACTACTTATCACCATTGCAGATCTGCAGCTCTAGAAACACCATTTGGATGGAACCAGGCAATAGCTAATGGCTATACTTTAGTTCAATACAGCTGCCAATCAATGGGCCATGTTGGGACCCCTCGCGACCAACTTCTTGACCTTATAAGCGTCTATTAGAAGAAAGAGCAGTCAAACTAGGATGAGAGAAGGGACCCAAAAGAATTATGAGAGATGAACTATTAAATTCAGAAATATTATATAGTCAAGGGATCATCCAGTTTCAAGAACCCAGGTTTGGGGAGATTCTTTCTGCCTACCCCACCCATTAGCCATTCTTTTACTTCCTGTCCCACAAAGCATTACTGCTATGTAGTTAACAAGTCAGCAATTACTAGTTCTCAGACTGAGAGCAGAGATCGAATCGTATGTGGCCCTTGGTTTTTCCCTAGCCTACAGAAGAGGAAAAAAATAAAATAAAAAAGCATATGTTTTCATTTTAGAAACACTTTGATATCATCCAAAACTGGCTTAATATCTATGTTGCAAGTGCTTGAAAGTTTCCCTGAGCAAGGAATTTCTCACTTGAAATAGCCTGGTAATAAATGAATTTACCTTTCATTTTTCCTAAGTAATGATTCTTGTTTTGCACCGAGACTGGAAATCTGGTGTTTCTGTGTTTGACTCAGGGTTTTCTTGCTAAGCTTTTCTCCCAATGTTATTTTGAAATACTGTTAGGTATGAAGGGGACCTTTTAGATCAGTGGTTATCAACCTTTCTAATGCCGCAACCCTTTAATGCAGTTCCTCATGTTGTGGTGACCCCGACCATAAAATTATTTTCATTGCTACTTCATAATTATAATTTTGCTACTGTTAATGAATCGTAATGTAAATATCTGTGTTTTCCGATGGTCTTAGGCTCTACAGCAGCAGTTCTCAACCTGTGGGTCGCAACCCATAGGTTGAGAACCGCTAGCAGGGTCATCTAAGACCATCGGAAAACACAGATATTTACATTATGATTCACAACAGTAGCAAAATTATAGTTATGAAGTAGCAACGAAAATAATTTTATGGTCGGGGGTCACCACAACATGAGGAACTGTATTAAAGGGTCGCGGCATTAGAAAGGTTGAGAACCACTGTTTTAGATAAAGGCTCAAGCAATACTTCCACAAACTTGACATACAAATGCTGCTTTCCATACAAAACAAGAGATTCTCTTTGCTTTTACATTTGTTTCCAGTATACATATGGATCCATACTAGGCCCTCTGGCTGGCCCTGCCGTAACCACACAGTTGCTCAACATCTGGCTGGGATTAGGGGCCATGGACCCAGATAAATAATTGGGCTCAGATGGCCAGCGAACACCCAACCTTGGCTCATGTAGTACTTGCTCTAACCCAGGAATTGGCGAACTTGTTCTGTGAAAGGCTAGCATCAGCCTTTGGAACATAGAAAGTATTATTTTGGGCTTTGCAGGCCATATGGTCTCTCTCATGACTTCTAGTGTGAAAGCAGCACTGGCAATACATAAATGAATGAGCAGGGCTGTGTTCCAATAAAACTTTATTTACAAAAGTAGGTGGCATGGCCTGTGGGGCCGGTTTGCCAATCCCCCCACACAAACTTGTCTGGCCAGTTTTGAGTCCATCCAGCTTCTGGTTCACCTGTTTTACTGATCCCCATCCTAAAAAAAGCCCTTCATTTTCTTCAAGTCAATCTGCCAACTAGCATTGATTTATAACCTCCAAATCAAACTAAAATCTGATAGGAAAAGGAGGCCAATTTTATTAATTTTTGGGGGGGTGAGAAGTCCAATTTCTGAGATCAAACAGTGATATTAAACTAGTAGAACCATTTTACATGGTCACTTAAATGTTAACCATCAGCCTCTTAAGAAAACCACATAAGAGAACAGCCACCACACCACCAAACCCACGAGGTCACACACCAGGGCCTTGTGAAACAGGCTAAGGTATATACTAGTACACATTCCTCTGCACTTTTTTTTTTTTTTTGAGATTACAAGGGCAAAACTTGTAGCACATCCTGCATATTACTATCCCCTCCCCCTTCAACAGATAAGAAATGAGAACTGTGCTTCTCTTACTAGGAGCTACCTACACATCACCTGGGGTCTTGTTAAAATGCAGATTCTGATGCACTGGGTCTGGGGTGGGGCGCGGGCCTTTGTTTCTAACAGGCATCCAGGGGATTCTGATGCTGCTGGTCTGAGAACTTCACTTTGAAGAATAAGGACCTAAGCCGTAGTTGGCAACCTTGGCTACACATTGGAAACCCCTGGGGTGAGTTCCAAATACTGAGGCCTGGGCCAGCCGCAAACCAAACAGATCAGCCTCTCTGGGGACAGGGCCCTGACATCAGTATTTATTAAAGTTCCCAGGTCATTTTAATGTAGAGTCAAGATTGAGAGTTGCTGAACTAGAGATAATTAGAGATTAACTGACTTGCCCAAGGTCACTTGGTCAGTGGCCAAGCACGGGTTTCAAATGAGATAAAATTTTGGCTTGCCTGATAAGCTTTGAAAATGATCTTACAAAGCCTTACTAGGCAGGACACAGGCAGAGGGTGCATAGTTTCCAAGGTAACAGCATTGATGAAGGAGGAGAAGAGGAAAGATGAGACTGAACTAATTCAAACACGGTGATATCAACACTGGTCCAGGGAACCCCGATACAGCAGGCAGTACAGTGCCTTGCCTTGTGCCACTGTGAAATCCCTCCTATGGCTCTTTCTTTCTTATGAAAGCAACAGGGCGAAGGACCTCTTGGAAGGCATATTGAAGTTCAGAAATGGGCAGCACCTTCAGTCCCTTTGATGAATGGCCACATAATGAAAGCTGAGGCGGAGTAATCACATTTGGCTTCCTTACTGCCTCTTGGGAGGTTCAAAAAGTCATATTTATGGGGATAGACAAAATTTCTGACCAGAGCTTTCTTTCCTGAACAAAATCAAGGTAAGAAAAGAAGAAGGAAAAAAAATTTGGGAAATTATGGGACAATCCAAGATTTTCTGTGTCTCCCAAGTGCATTCAATCCAACACTGAGTGAAAGGTCACCTTCTCCTGGAAAAACACATGAATTTCAATGACATTTACACAGTTATTCAAGATCAGATCCATTTTCTCACTCTCTGCAGATCCTGTGGAGTATAAACCTACCCTTGGTGAAGACCTTGCCTGTGTAATTTGGGACATCCTACCTCAAAGGGGAAGTAAAATTGCGAGGGAGGAATTGGACGTCTCCCAGGCTAAGCAAACAGCAGCTGCAAAGGGTACTGAGAGGTACAGATCCACTTCTGGGAACCGCATCTTTTTAGGTAGAGGAAGTGAGGGGCCCAGGGTCTGGTGGGTCCTGGGAACACTGTGAGCTCATGTGAAAATTCGGAACATTGAACATGTGGGGAGAACTTAGCGTTTTGCCAAATATTTTCAGAGGATTAAGTTCAAGCATGGCTCCCCTCCCCCCACCTCTATTCTTTAGGGATGTTCTTATGGACATTTATTTAGCTGCTTCTTCTTCTTCTTCTTCTTCTTCTTCTTCTTCTTCTTCTTCTTCTTCTTCTTTTAAACTCTGCCCCTCTCTGACTCCCTTTAGGACAACAGAAAATATGAATCCTGTCTTAAAAGGCATTAAGCAGATTTTCTGAAAAAGAAATAAAACTTTGAAGGCTCCAGGGTCTGTGGGAAGTGTCTCACGAGTCTTAGTTCAGCAGGGCTTTCAGCCCCACAGAGTTCTTTCTTAGGAGCTCCAGAGGGGCATCCAGAGGCCACAGGTCAGTGTTCAGTGGGGTCACACATTCCACAGAAGCTCATGATTATGTCACTCAAAGCATCTGCAGAAGCACTGCTGTCCAGCCATCCCTATTTTACAAATGTGGGGAACTGGGCTGTCCAAGGTCACACAGTACAGGGGCAGGAGGTGGACTGGAACCAGGTCTCCTGACTTCCAGGTGAGCCGGCCCTCCTGCACCAAGCCACCCCACTTCTCTGGATTGGTCCTCAGAAGTCTGCATTTAAAAAAATTATTATTATTGCTTGGCCAGCATGGGTCAGTGGTTGAGTGTTGATCTATGGACCAGAAGGTCACGGTTTGATTCCCGGTCAGGGCACATGCCTGGGTTGCGGGCTCCCCAGTGTGGAGCGTGCAGGAGGCAGCTGATCAATGATTCTCTCTCATCATTGATGTTTCTATTTCTCTCTCTTTCCCTCTTCCTTTCTGAAATCAATAATAATAATTTTGCATGCCTCACACTGTGGAGCCTGCAACCCGGGTATACGTCCTGACCGGGAATTAAACTGTGACCTCCTGGTTCATAGGTTGACACTCGACCAGTGAAGCACGCTGGCCAGGCTCAGGAATCTGCATTTTAATAAGCTGCTGATGTAGGTGATCCCGTCCCCACATATTCAGAAATGCTGGTCTAGTGAGCAGAGATGTCCTTTGAGACAACAGCAATAGATCTCTTTCTCTGTTGGTTTTGTAGTATGCCTCCAGGAAGGGGAAAGATAACCCTCAGCTATTTTCTATCCCAACAAAATCAGGGGGCAGGGAGAGGAAGTATGCTTAGATGGAGAAGTTAGCTTTAAAGTCCCCAGGAGAGTGATGTGGTCCTAAACGGCTTCTCACATTTAGGAAACTTCTCAGCTGAACTCCTCTGTCTCAAGAAAAGGAGGGACCAAAGTTATTTAAGGAAAGGGAGAAGTATGTGAAATGATTTGCCCTTAGATCAATTTTATAAGCAGTGATCACATACCATTTACTTTGCTTCCCACAATTTGTTAAGAAATAGAAAAGGCAAAAAACTTCCCATAAATAAATGACCCAATCTATACTTTGAATTTATATTTTCTGTCAATGTGGCCATTCAGTATTACTGTTAACAATGAGAATCTTGAAAAGGGGACTGAAGTCACAAGAAGTGTCAGTTTAGTAAGGAGACATTCCTCCCAAGAGCTTGGCATTTTTATCTTTTGTGTATTTATTTTAATTGATTTTTTTAGACAGAGGAAGGAAGGAGGGGGGTGGGGAGGAGAGAGAGAGAGAGAGAGAGAGAAAGAGAGAGAGAGAAAGAAAAACACCGATGTGAGAGCGAAATATCGATCAGCTGCCTCCTGTATGTCCCAGGGGATCAAGCCGGCAATCCAGGCATGAGCCCTGACCAGGAATGGAACCTGCAAACTTTCCGTGCTCGGGTGATGGCCAACCCACTGAGCCACACCAGCCAGGGCGAGCTTAGCATTTTTGCTTTTGTTTTTTCTGACTGCAGTAAATTCACCGTAATATGAAAACACAGTTTTTTCCTTGTGTTGTGGCCTAGAATTCCTGGAGGGGGAACTGCAGAAGCAATGGAGGAAGTGTGGATTCAGAGGATGGAGCAGGAAAGAGGGAGTGCTGGAGAGCGCTTTCCCTGGAAGAAGAGATGAAAGAGAACCCACAGCTCTGAGGCAAATAAAACATCTGTGGTGAGATGCTCAGTAATTAATCATCTCCGTGAGATTCCAACAGTCCCCGGTCCCGTCCGCAGAGCAGTCTTGCTGACACAGAAGGAAAAGGCACTCCCAGAAACACAGCTAGTAAAACAATATTGCAGTCACGTAAACAGCTGGCTGCAACAGAAAGCAGTGGGCCCTTATTTTTAAAATTATGCATGGAATCATGCATGCGGAGAAAGAAATTAAAACCCTCATTTCCATGTTTTGGCATTTGAGTCCCGAAGATATACTGAGAATATTTGCTGTCTCACATTGATGTTGGTAGATGTTGAATTACAAATACAATTCTGATGTGAAAGTCCCTTGAGAAAGTTACTGTTGACAAAATAACAGTTGGAGCTGGAGGTGGACTTCCTTTTCCCAGGCATTTCTCAGTAGTCTCATAGGAGGGTGAGCTGCTCTGACTGAATTGTCATGACTCTCAGAATGCTAGTGTGTGCAAACTGGAAAGGATCTTAGAGACTTTCTCCCTTACCTTTATCCATCTGCTTCGTTCTTCCCTCCCCGCCATCTTAATTAAGAGAGAAAAGTTGAACGGACTCACCTAAGGTTCTAGTGCATTTTCTGTGTTTTCATTGGAAAAATGGCAGCACTTAGGATAGAATCCCTCTTGCTAGCTAAATTAAAATCTGCTTGGATGAAAAGGAGAGTCAATGTAGGCGTATCAATTATAACAGGAGTACCACTCTGATCACCTCACACCTGTGAGAATGGCTATCACCAAGAAGAAAAAGAGAAGTGTTGACGAGGATGTGGAGAAAAGAGAACCCTTGTGCATGGTTGGTGGGAATGCAAATTGGTTCAGTCCCTATGGAAAGGAGTATGGAAGTTCTTAAAAAAATTAAAAATAGAACTACCATATGATTCAGCAATCCCACTTCTGGGTATATAGCCAAAGGAAATGAAACAGGATAATGAAGAGAAAGGAAATGGAAACAGGATATTGAAGATATCTGTACTTCCATGATCATTGAAGAATTATTCACAGTAACCAAGATATGGAAACAACCTAAGTGTCTGCCAATTGATGAATAGATAAAGATATATGTATAAACACACCACACACACACACACACACACACACACGCACGCACGCACACACACACACACACCACAGTGGAATATTTTCAGCCATGAGAAAGAAGAAAAATCTTGTCATAATCCTGTCATTTGGGACACCAAGGATTATGCTAAGTGAAATAAGACAGAGAAAGACAAATATTGTATGTTATCATTTATATGTGGAATCTAAAAAAGTTAAACTCACAGAAGCAGAGAGTAGAATGGTGGTTTTCATGGGCTGGGGGTGGGGAAATTGAAGAGATCTTGGCCACAGAATGCAGACTTGCAGTAAGAAAACAAAACAAGCTGAAACCGGTTTGGCTCAGTGGATAGAGCATCGGCCTGCGGACTGAAGGGTCCCAGGTTCGATTCCGGTCAAGGGCATGTACCTTGGTTGCGGGCACATCCCCAGTGGGAGGTGTGCAGGAGGCAGCTGATTGATGTTTCTCTCTCATCGATGTTTCTGGCTCTCTATCCCTCTCCCTTCCTCTCTGTGAAATATCAATAAAATATATTTTTTAAAAAAGAAAGAAAACAAAACAAAACATACAAAAAAACCCCCCAAAAAACAAGTAATTGGAGGAGGCTGGGCATGTGTGGGGACATGGTATATGGAAAATCTCTGTACTTTCTGTTTAATTTTGCAATGAACCTAGAACTTCTGTGAAAAATAAATCTATTTAGAGAAAATAATAAACTACCTTCTTTTTGCCAGTGAATTCAACAAGTTTGATTTTACATTATTTTCCTCTATGATTGTAATTTTGTGGCCTTTCCTTATTCTATAATATACATCTCAATGTACAAAATTCCTGATCTTAGTGGGATAAAAACAAGTTTACTACAACTAGTATGACATTCTTTTAAAAAATGCATTACTGAATGCATATTACTTGAATCAAAATTGAAATGCAAAGAAATATCTTAGCCCTAAGCCAGTGTGAGTTTTGCATCAGTTACTTCATCACACAGGATTCTGGCATCCCCATTGGTAAAGTGGGCGTATTGCACTAGATGGAATTTAACATCGCTCCAACTCTAAGGATCCTTGAATGTAGAGCAAATGTTTTGATTTGTTGCTTCCTGATAGTGATGGTAAATCTGCACTTTGCTTGATGCTGTCTCAGTTTTCATATGACAGTCTTGAGAAGGATGGTCCAAGTTCATGGTAAGGAGGGAGGCCTTGGCCAGCACTTTTAAGGACCAGGCCTCTGGCTTCATTTGCCTGTTATTCTACTTACCTGAACAAATGGTCTTGTTTTTAGAACCAGTCCAAAGCCCAAAATGTCTGGTGTTTGTGGATAAATCACAGTCTGGCTTGCATCACAATGACTCAAAAGGGCTGAAAAATTGCTGATTGCAGTTCAAGATAATGCAATAATTTGGTCACAGAAGACAAAACTATGTAATAAGGTTTAACCAAAAGTTAGTAATCTTGAAGGGACTTTATACAACTCCCACAGGTATTTTAAATAACATGCTGAAAGCCTCTTAATTTAAATCAATAGAGCCATAGCTTTTACTCCAAATCACCAGTTCAACAAAAAATAAATTACTTGATAATGCTATTACCATACAGGAATAACTTATAAAATCAAGACCTTAAATCCCACGATCAACAGGCTTTGTGAAGATACCAGCAATATAATGAAAAGAAAATGTAGGAAGTCATTTGATTCAATGACCCCACCACCCTCCATCCCAGCTTTTCACCAGATCCTTTCTTCACCTCCCTTTGCCAGAGCAAAGCTCTCTCAGGCTTCATCATGGAATTTTGTAAGCTGCTCTGAGCACCAGGAATAGCCCTAAGTGTCAGAAAGGAAAATTCCTTCCTTCCTTCCTCCCTCCCTCCCTCCCTCCCTCCCTCCCTCCCTCCCTCCCTCCCTTCCTTCCTTCCTTCCTTCCTCCCTCCCTCCCTCCCTCCCTCCCTTCCTTCCTTCCTCCCTCTCTTCTTCCCTCCCTCCCTTCCTCCCTCCCTTCCTCCCTCCCTTCCTCTCTCCCTTCCTTCCTTCCTTCCTTCCTTCCTTCCTTCCTTCCTTCCTTCCTTCCTTCCTTCCTTCTCTCCTTTCTTCCACCCCAAGAAGAAGATTCATTTGATGTGAATTCCATTTATCTGCTGAGATGGACTCCCCATGCTCAAACAAGGGCTAAAATTTTATACAGAATAAGAGCCTAGCAGCCATTTGCTGGCAGGGGTTCCTCATGGACTCTGTACACCAGGAGGAACCTTGAGCTGAACTCTGGGCTTCCCACACTATGCCCCGCTTGTATAGGCCATCTAAGTCAACTACTGCAGGGAAGCCCTGATTTTGACCTGCCCCATCCAATCAGAACTACACAAAATGTATCCCCATTTCCATCTATTCCAACCAACCAGAACTGCATGATTTGAACCAATCAGAACTGTACAATTTGGAAACACATGAAAGGGACCAAAATGGGAACTGTGGGTGAGAAAATTGTCTATAAAAGGTGACCTCTCTTTTGTCTTCACCAAGCACACTTTTGGTTTCTGCAGGAGGCTGTTTGCAAATTGTTATCTGAATAAAATATCTCCTTTTTTTTTCTCCAGTTCCTTTTGGATTCATTTAGACCTCCTTCCCTTTCTTTTTCTTTTCTTTTCTTTTTTTTTTTCCCCCAGAGGATCTTATGAAACTACAATAGGTCCTCAAAAAATGTCGATTCATTTAACATCATTTCAATATAACACTGATGAGATGTCATAGGAACATAATTCTTGTTTATTTCAGTCTACGGTAAAATGGGCTTCATTGTGTGTCATTTCTCTTAAACTTGCAGAACCTACCAACAACAACATTACGTGAGGGCTTACTGCATTGAGGACAACAAAGAAGAGATGAAATAGCAGTAAACCCGCTAAAGTATTTGTTCGCCTCTTGTTTGACCTTTGATGGCAGCAGAAACATCACAGACAGCAAGAGGATTGTTACATTAAGCCCCTGGGAAACAAAGCCAGCATGGAAGTGTCTTCCAGGGAAACATCAAATAGCTGTTCCAGTTGTTTCAGCCTTTACAAACGAGGCACGGTATGTAAAAACCCTTTGTCTATTTTAAAGCACGCCACCAATGAGGACCATTCTCATTTGCTTAATCAGGTTAGACTGTTTAGCAGGTCCTGCTTTTATCTGGAACTATGTTATATTTTGTAAGATGGGCAAGTGGGGCAATTTGGTGGTCATAAATCTGGGATGGAAATAAGAAATCTGGGTTCCTATTCTGGCTCCTAAGTCACTGGGCAAATCTTAATAATGTTGTGGCCCTATTTCCCCTTTAATTTTAAAGGGAGAAGAGGTCAAGAGGGGGAATGTAAAAATAGCTGCAAGATCCTTCTTATACTGCTTGTCAGTCCCCATTGTCACATCTACTCTCCAAGCACCGATCATTTTACAGTTAAATTACTGTCGGTGACTCGTCCCTGTATTCACCTTCAAGTGAGTTAAAAAAAAAAAAGAAGTCTATTTCAGATGCTATTCGTCTATGCGTCCGATTCAGCCACCTAATTTGTTTTTTCATGTCATCCGCCAGTATGTCTACCTTGCCTGGCTTGAATGTTTTTTAAAAAGGCTCTTTCAGTGGCAGTCCTCGGTGGTGACCGGAGGCCTCGAGATGTGCATTCCTCTCGGAAATTAGTCATTGGTGAGTCCCTCACCTCTCCGTACCCCATCATTCCTCTAGGCTATTTTCATCCACCATTTATCTGCATGTTTCCCAAATACTTTTATAGAACTCAAATCTCTTATCAGCTTCCCCAGTGTTCACCCAGGGACTTTTCATTGTATTCTTGCTGTGTGGCTATATCTCAGAGAGATGCTCAGCCTTAACTTTCTTGTACAACAATGTGAAAGCCAGTGTTAGTTCCCACTTCCAGTCCTTAAGGCACGAAGAAAAGCTTTCACAGGTAGCCTTCGCTCTCCTTAAATGCTGATGCATGAAGCCAAAGCAGCCGCTTTCTGTAAAGAACAAGGGCTGGGCCATGGAGTTTACTTATAGGCTTTGTGTTAAAGCCAGAAGCCCAAGGAATAGATGAAATCTTTGAAATCATTCTAGTTTATGATTAATAATGATAGTAGTCATGCTTAATATAGTGTTACCACCATTATGATCAATAATATTAAAAATGACTAAGCTTGATGCAGACAATGGCTAAGTTAGGAGCTTTGTGACATTAGCTGCTATCATCATCACAACACTATAATGCAGGTGCTATATATTACTTTCCGTTTGACAGATCAGAAAGTGAATTTTGAACTCTGCTGTGTGCCTCTGAAGCCCTGGCTTTAGCACCTGCGCTGTATGGCACGTGGAAATAAAAAGAAGCTGTGCCTCTGGGTGGTGGTGGGGGCGCGCATCCCTCACATGGGTTGGAAGACATAGGAGGGATAAAGCAAGCGACTGACACCACTAAACCATGTGGGGTTGGCTTCGTTCTCAGTCCCCTGGTCCTTGTTTGCGCCATCCCGATGCAGGTTTATGAGGCTGCAATACTCCTTACTTTCTCTGCCTGTGCCTGCCCTCTGTCTGAGAAAGTGAATGAATGAGTGAGTGAATGAATGAAACATTGGTGTGCCATGCAAGCCTATTCAGCAGGCATATATTATGCACTTTCCATGCATTAGCACCAGCTCATCAAGTTGAGGTTGGGGCCTGGACATATTTCTGAGTGTTCTGTTGAAGAAAGGTCAATTGCAGAGCTTAAAGCACTCAGGCTCTTAATCCACAGCAGAACAGCCATGGGACCAGCTCCGCTGCTTGTCTGCACCTCGCCCCTGGGTGTCCATAAACTTGGCAAATGTATCCCCTTCCAAAAATTGTTATGGTCTTTTAAGAAAAATGGTGATAAAACATTCTCATTATTTATTTTCAATTTTATTATTATTGCTATGATTATTAATGACATACTGTGAAATGTGTGCTTTAATTGGGTTAAAAATATAGTAATAACCATAGTTTGAAGCATAATATTCCACAACACAATTGATTAAATAGTTCTGAACAGCTGTATGAGGCCCACTGCCTGTGGAAAGCATTCCACAGCGATTCTCCTAAGACGTTCTAGGGAGCTCTCCAGCTCTGTTCACTATTCTTTCTGCCCTATCACCTGGCTCAGTGAGTGAAAGAAAGAGGATTTTTCTAGGTGCCAACAAGGAGACAAGGAGAAAGGGTGTACCTGACTTTGCCTTTCTGAAAGTTAGTAGTTCTGGTACGTGTGATGTCTTTAGGTTTGAGAGGCGTTGGCATTGCTGACATGGGGCTGCTCACCTTGCTGAGATGGGGCTGCTGGCCTTGCAGACTGGAAGTTTAGGAATGGACCCAGAACAGGACCAACCTTTGAAGATGAGTTTAGGGCATGCGACTACCATTCTGATCCAAAATGTTATGTTGCTCACCAAGTCAAAAGATTTTAACACATAGCTAGTGGAGGAAGTTACTCTGTGTGCTCTTGTGTGTATTTTTCCGTATATTTTTAGGTAAGCATAGGAAACTGCATCCTCTGACTGAGCTCCTCTAGCTAAAATCAACTAATACTGCTACAGAAAATATAGGCAACACATCCTATATAATAAAAGGTTAATATGCTAAGTCTCCAGTTAGTCAGCCATTCAAACAATCAAAGCATAATATGCTAATGATATGCTAAGGCTGCTCAACCACTCGCTATGACGTGCACTGACCACTGAGGGCAGACACTCTGACACTCCAAACGGTAGGTTAGCTTGCTGCTGGGGTCCAGCTTATCGGGACTGAGCGAGACAGGCTGGACATGCCCTGGAGCCCTCCCGCGGTCCCACCCTGGCTGGCCAACCTCCTGCGTCCCTCCCTGGCCCAGATTGTGCACCAGTGGGGTCCCTTGGCCTGGCCTGCACCCTCTTGCAATCCAGGACCCCTCAGGGGATGTCAGAGAGCCGGTTTCAGCCCAATCCTGCAGGCCAGGCCAAGGGACCCCACTGGTGCATGAATTCTAGTTTGAAAAGAACCAATGAGTTGGCAAGAAAGCAAGAAATCTTCTAAGGCCTAAACTAAGTGAAAATATTAACCCAGGAAAGAAAATAAGAATACTGAGGTAGGCTTTTGACATAAGGACATTTCTCAAATCCAGATATCCTGAAGTTTTGGTTCTAATTTATTTGCAGGGTGGTGGCAAAAGACAGAAGATTTAAAAGTAGGGCTTCCCTAAGGCCACCAGCTTATGTCACAGAAAGCTGGAATCCCAAGGGGTTAAATCCTTAGTATAAGAGTGAAATATACTTTTCACCACAGGCCACAAAGACTTTCTAGTGTATAAGTTCCAAGAAATATAAGCTTACAAAACCCCCCACAAATAAACAAAACTATATATATGTGTATATATATATATATGTATGTGTATATATATATATATATATATATATATATATATATATATAGTATATGTATGAAAACAAAGCACCATGTGCAAGAGCCAGCAGAAATACCAGATGAGACCAGCAAATATTTCAGATATTGCAAGTATCAGATACAAAGTTTAAAATACCTATGTTCAAAGATAGAAAAGGTAGGATTTAGATATGTGAGTAAGGAATAAGATACTATTAAACACAGGATGAAACTTATTTGAGAAAGGACTAAATACATATTAGAAATGAAAAATATAATTGTTGAAATTAAAATCTCAGTCGATGGATTTAATGGCAAAGTAAATACTACTGAGAGATAGTTAATGAACCAAGAAGCGAAGCTAAATAAATTATTAGGAATGTAGCAAGAGACAAAGGAGGGTTAACAGACATGGAAGATACAGTGAGAAAGTCTGACTACTCAGTTCTGGATTAAGAGTGGAGAAAGAGAGCGAACTAGGTTGAAGCAGTACTTGAAGAGATAATGATTTGACATCTTCCAGAATTATGAAATATTTATTAGAATATTTATTAGAGATCAATCATGAGATTCAGAAAGCCCAACAAATTCTAAGCAAAATAAATAAGTAAATCAACAGGTAAATACTTTATAGTAACATTATAGAACAGCAAAGAAGATCTTAACAGCTGCTTGAAAGAAAATACAGATTTCTTACAAAGGGAGGACTGAGAGTAGACATCTTGACAGCGGCATTGGAAACCAGGAGACAGTGAAATATAAGCAACAATGTACTCAGAGGAAATAACTGCCAATCTAGAATTACGCACAGAGCACAAGTGTCTTCCAAGAATGAGACCAGCAAACAAAGACATTTTCAAATAAAACCCCAGTAAAGTAAATCCTGTGGTAAGTGTTCCAGACCAAGAGAAGTGGATGATGATGGACGGTTTGATGCAGGAAGGAGAAAGTGTAAAATGTGGTCAATTCTGTATTAAAAGTTTCAGTATGAAATAATAAAAATACTAATAATCTAAAATTTAGTAAGATTAAGAAATTACAAGATAGAATTACATTTTCCAATAACAATAGGATTTAATTTAGAAGAAGAATCAAATTTGAGGTATTCTAAGGTCTTTGTGTTTTTAAGGGTAAAGATATTACTTGATTAGTTAAAGACAGGCTTTTTTAAGTTAGGGCACATGCTAAAATTTCAAGATTAATCATTAAATTAATAAAAATAAAGTATTTAAAGTCCAAACATTAAAAGATAAAATGTAGAATGAGAAAAAAAAATCCTCAATCCATTAGAAAGAAGAAAAAAAGGCTGAAAAGATGAGACAAATAGAAATCACAAAATGAGATCGAAGAAATAAATACAACCATATCAGTATTTCTAGTATATTTAAATAAACTAAATGCTCTAGTTAAAAATAAAATGATCATTAGTCCAGATTTAAATATAAACCTAGCTATGTGATGTTTACAAGAGGCACATCTAAAACATAAGGGTTCAGAAAGGTTGAAGTGAAGACATAAAAAGAGATATTAAAAAATATTAACCAGGAGAAACCAAGATGGCGGCATAGGTAAGCACCTAAACTGCTGCCTCACACAACAATTTCTTTTTTTTTTTTTTAATATATTTTATTGATATTTCACAGAGAGGAAGGGAGAGGGATAGAGAGCTAGAAACATCGATGAGAGAGAAACATCGATCAGCTGCCTCCTGCACACCTCCCACTGAGGATGTGCCCGCAACCAAGGTACATGCCCTTGACCGGAATTGAACCCGGGACCTTTCAGTCCGCAGGCCGACGCTCTATCCACTGAGCCAAACCGGTTTCGGCACACACAACAATTTCAAAACTACAACTAAAAGACAGAACGGACACCATCCAGAACCACAGGAAAGCTGGCTGAGTGAAAATTCTACAACTAGAAGGAAAGAGAAAAGCTCACAGAGAATTGGAGGTACAGCAAAGGGTCTTTGTGCGCGCAGAGGGAAGGGAAGCTGAGAGCCTGGCTGACTTTCTCTGGCAGAAGGGGGTAGGAAGCCCCCGACCGCACTGAACCCCAGTTCTGACTGCACTGAACCCCAGTCCCGGGCAAAACCCTGTGGACCCAGGCTCATACTGGGGGAGTCTGGACTGTCAGGTAGAGAGAAAGGCACCCGGAGACACGAAGACCCGGGGGAGACCCGGGGGGGGGGGGGCGCCCAGCAGGCAGGGTTCTGGAGGCGCGCGCACCAGTGTGCACAAAGGCTGCAGAGGTTGCCACAGGCTTTCCCTAGCAGAAGGGAGTCCGAAGCTCCTGACTGTACTGAACACCAATTCTGACTGCACTGAACCCCAGTTCCAGGCGAGCCCCTGGGGACCCGCGCTCTTACAGGGGGGAATCTGGACTCTGGGGCGGAGACTCAGGAGCCGGGGAAGGCAGAGGTCTGCAGGCGCGCGCATGCCAGTGCGCACAAAGGCTGCGGAGGTTGCCACAGGCTTTCCTTAGTGGAAGGGAGTCAGAAGCTCCTGACTGCACTGAGCCCCAGTTCTGACTGCACTGAACCCCAGTTCCAGGCGAGCCCCTGGGGACCCACACTCTTGTGGGGGGAATTAGGACTCTCAGACGGAGACTCGGGAGCCGGGGAAGGCAGAGGTCTGTAGGCGCGCACGCGCGCAAGGGCAAGGCTGACTGGAAGCCAAGACTGTCTGCTCCGCCCTGAGACTCCACCCCATCCAAGCTGAGCACAGAGGCTTTTGCAATTTGGCAAGTCTAATCCTATAAGGCTGTCTCCAACACCGAACTTCTCCAAGCGTAGACACAGCTGATCCTCAAAGCCAACTGGCCTGGAGGTCAATTCCTCCCAGTGATACCAACAACAATCAAGACTTAACTACAACAAGGCTGTACACACAGTCCACAAAGGGGTGCACCAAGAGTGTCCACCTCAGGTTAACTGGGGAGGCCGACCCACTGGGCCATATAGGAAACCTAGCACACAAATCTACCCTACCAACTCAGGGAAGCAGTGAAAATGCGGCATCAAAGAAACAGATCACAAACGAAAGAAATGGAGGAAAACAAACGACTGGATATAGAATTCAAAACCACGGTTATAAGACTTTTCAAGAATATCCTAGAAAAGGCCGATAAATATAATGAGACCCTCGAAGATATGAAAAAGGACCAACTAGAAATTAAACATACACTGACTGAAATAAAAAATATTATACAGAGACCCAACAACAGACTAGAGGAACACAAGAATCAAGTCAAAGAATTGAAATACAAAGAAGCAAAAAACACTCAACCGAAAAAAGCAAAAAGCAAAAAAAATCCAAAAAGTTGAAGATAGTGTAAGAAGACTCTGGGACAACTTCAAGCATACCAACATCAGAATTATGGGGGTGCCAGAAGAAGAGAGAGAGCAAGATACTGAAAACCTATCTGAAGAAATAATGACCGAAAACTTCCCCCACCTGGTGAAAGAAATAGACTTACAAGTCCAGGAAGCTTAGAGAACCCCAAACAAAAGGAATCCAAAGAGGACCACACCAAGACACATCATAATTAAAATGCCAAGAGCAAAAGACAAAGAGAGAATATTAAAAGCAGCAAGAGAAAAACAGTTAATTACCTACAAGGGAGCACCCATATGATTGTCAGCTGATTTCTCAACAGAAACTATGCAGGCCAGACGGGAGTGGCAAGAAATTTTCAAAGTGATGAATAGCAAGAACCTACAACCAAGATTACTCTACCCAGCAAAGCTATCATTCAGAATTGAAGGGCAGATAAAGAGTTTCACAGACAAGAAAAAGCTAAAGGAGTTCATCACCACCAAACCAGTATTATATGAAATGCTGAAAGGTATTCTTAAAGAAGAGGAAGAAGAAAAAAGTAAAGACAAAAATTATGAACAACAAATACATATCTATCAACAAGTGAACCTAAAAATCAAGTGAATTAAAAACCTGAGGAACAGAATAATCTGGTGAATATAATAGAATCAGGGGCATAGAAAGGGAGTGGACTGATAATTCTCAGGGGGAAAGGGGTATGGGGGGGTTCAGGAAGAGACTGGACAAAAATCATACACCCATGGATGAGGACAGTGGTGGGGAGGTAAGGGCAGAAGGTGGGGTGGGAACCGGGTGGAGGGGAGCTATGGGGGGAAAAAGGAGAAACAATTGTAATAATCTGAATAAAGATTTATTTAAAAAAAGAAAAAAAATATTAACGAAAAAAATCTGATGTAACCATGTTAATATCAGAAAGAACTATAAGGCAAATAATTACTATAGAGAAAAGGGATCACTATATAAAGATGAAGGGTCAATTTTCAAGGAAGGTAACATTGTAACTATAAATATAGACTTAAAAATATATACAAGAAAAATCTCTATATATAAAATCCTAATATGCAAATAGACCAAACAATGGGTTACTATTGCGCTGACCACCAGGGGTGCGCACAGAACATGGTGGGCATCGGCAGCAGGTGGCAGAGCATGAAACATGGTGGCCAATGGCCACAGCAGGATGGAGGAACAGGTGAGTGGGGGTGCCAGACATCAGGGCGAGCCTCTGGTGGTTACTGAAAATTCTTTGCTCGCATGCACCACAGTCCTGCTGGGCGCTCACACCCACTGCCGGCGCCAGCCCCACATGCACCCGCAGTCAGCGCCGAAGCTGTTGCTCGCACCCGCTGCCGGTTCCCAGCGCCGGTCCCGATTGCTTGGCGCTGTTAGCAGGTGTGAACAGAAGCTGCCAGCCCTGATCGCCCCTGAGGGCTTCTCCACCTCCCCCTGCTCCACGCCATCAGCAGGTGCGAGCAGTTTCGGCGTAGTCAGGGCTGCTGGCAGATAGGGGACAGGGGGCCGTGGAGGGAGGGGCCAGGTGGGGGTGCAGAGGATGGGCCGAGACCCGCCCCTGTGCCCACAGCAGCCTCACGGCCCACAGTTCCTTTCAAGGTGCATGAATTGGTGCACTGGGCCCCAAGTAGAACTAAAGAAACAGGTGGATCTTCCTGGATAGTAAAATATTTCTTAGTAATTGATTGAACATGCCATTCCCCCCCAAATCAGTGAAAATATATATGATTAGAAGACTGTTCTGAACAGGGTGTCACCTTATTCTCTTTACCAGGAAGCGGACAGCAGTGGCACGTTCCTGTGGGAGGGTAAAGTCAAGGCAGGAGGTGATGTGAAGGATGAGAAAGAACTGGGAATAGGTGGTCCCATTTTGTTAACAACTGGGTGTCTCTGCATTTTAAAAAGTAGTGAATGCATCACAGACATTAATATGAAAGTATCGTGCTTCAGCTACAATTTGATAAATAACTGTAACAGTCTCTGGGTTGTTCAATTATTACTGGTCACAACCAGTGTATCTTAATTAAAAACTAAATACACACACACACATAGAAGCATGCACACATAAGCTACTTCCTTGCCATACAATAATCGAAGTTATCCAAAGTCATCATCTTCAAAACTTATTCCTAGAGATTATTTTTACTTCTCACCCACCAAAGTCATGGAAAAGAAAAAAAAAATTTAAATGAAAATACTGTAAAGACCTTTTTATTTTATTTATTTTTTTCAAGAAAGCTTGACAAAAGAAAGAACAAATGTTTTCACTTGTGCCCTCACCATTAAAGTCCTAATGAGATATTTCTGGTTCCTTGAAGACTCCTGTTTGAAGATTTGATTTTCCTGAGTAACTGGAAACATTCTCATAAGGGCGGGTCTCACATGAAACACAGCCTCTGGGTTTTTGGATTTTGCGTGTGGAGATCAGTTCAGGCAGTTTGGTGCCTGTGGGTTTCCTTCCCAGACCTGGCCTAGCTGCTGTGTGTTTACCTTCCTCCAACACTCAAGGTGCTGTGAAGAGCAAGCAAAGGAACACTCAAGTGCAGAGCCGAGTGCTCTTTACGGAAATGAATGCAAGCTACTTTGGGGAGTTTTCTGAGGTCAGAATCCCTTAGAATAAAACTTACAAAGTCATTGTTTTACTGCCTCACCACACATAAATAATTTATGAATTTATATTGTAATTCTTCTTCCAGCTGGATCAGAGCTCTACGATTTCGCAAAGTCCAGGCAGAAGCCAAATGGCACACACGTTGCTGAGACTTTCATCGCAATCGATAAGTTTGCTGTTGCTGTCAGCTGTGTGATTTTCCTGATTAACCTGTGAAAGGTGTTCCCCTTCATGAATGATGTTCAGAAATAAACAGATATTGTAAAAGGAGACCAGGGCAAGTTCCAGAATGCGAATTCTTGGTGATCTTAAGTGATGATATATGAGGGAAAGAGAGGGAGAACAATTTGATTTGCTTCCACTAGGCTGACCCCGAAAGGAGAAGAGCAGAAAACTGCTTTGCCTAAGCAAACACAACATCAAGTCAGACAAGAACAGTACTCAATGATATGCAATATTGAAGCCTCGTTTAAAATATTTATTGTCTGGACCTAAAAGACATTTAAATGTCGGTAATAAAAAAGTCTCTTCTCATTCTGTTTTTCTATTGCCATTTTTTTTTCTCATACACATTGGCAATGACTTCTATATCCTCCTTTGAGATACTGTCTTAAGATTTGGGGTGGGATTCCTTTGCTATGGTTGAATTATGATAGAATGAAAAGTTCATGTAGGTGAAATCGATGCTAAAAATCAACCTGACTTGGAAAGAGATGCTGGTTTTCTAGGGCAATGTAGACAGTCCCTTTGCAACAAGGACTTATATTTCTCCTAGAATTCTTAAAAAATGTAAATACAATCTTTATCAGAACATGGTCTGGTTTAAATTATAGCTAGTTTTGTCTGTCATCCCCAAAGTGTTGTGAGCTCTTTGATTATGTCCCAATCACCTACATTGAGTTCTTTTTAGTGCACAATAAATATTTGTGGAATGAATAATGAATGTTTTTTTCTTCTTACTCAAATAAGTTGGAGAGGGAAATGAAATAGATTTTTATTAATTTAAAAGTCTTGCCTGGGTCATTTGTGTTTGTGGTTGACAATATTACTACTCACTAATATGTCCATTTTCATTCTCTGTGTGAGATACAGAGGGACACACACCACGGCCTTCATGACAGTAGGCTCCGTCCTGTGACCCTGCTTTGGCAAGTGAGATGTGAACAGTGTGCTGTGACCCCTATAGGTGAAGACATCAGTAGCCACCTTTGCCACATTCTCTATTGTCCCTGCCACTCTAACAGACGAAGCTCCAGTTCATGGCTGCTCTGGCACCTGGGTATTGGAATGAGGGTGATGATCATGTGTAGCTGACCCACAGCCAACCCAAAATGGGCACTTGGCATGAACAAGAATTAAACTTGTGTTGCTGTGAACTCTTTGGTTTCCTTTTGTTGTTGTTGTTGTTTGTAGGTACTGCATTGCCTAGCTTGGCCTGTTCAGATCAGTACAGTATTGGAAAAGCTTCCAAAGAGATCACACAAACCCACGTTCAAAAAACTTATTAATTAGCCAGCAATATAGGGGTATTGTTGCAGCTTCTGTTTCATTCATTTACAGTCAACCTGACTTATTTCAAAAAATAGCTTGGCCAGTCTTTTAGTAAGGAAATCCCCATGAAGTCAGAGTCTTTAACGATAATGACAAAAAATGAGCTTAAGTAATAACATTATTGTGTGCTGCAGATATCTTTCTACCTTTCACATTTATGAAGGAAGACCATTTGCACTCCAACAGGTTTCTTCTCATCTGGTTTTCTCTACAATGTTTATGCCTGAGGTTTACTGCTAGCAGTAAAGAGTGTCCAAGTATGTTATGGGAATAGCCAAATTCCCAGTGCTTTAAAATGTATTCCACAGGCCACAGAGCAAGCTAAAAGCTGACTGATTATACAGCAAATACATCAAAAACAGTATTTATGAAATAGCCTATTTCTTCAGCTCTATCTCTCATAAGCGTGAACACCACGTTTGGGAGTTGTGGTGCACATGTCTCAGACAGCTATGAGAAAAAATTACTGCAGATTTTCCATGACAAGGAAAAATGTTCTTTAAGCTGTTCAATAATTTAATATAAGGTATGTGTCAAGTGATACCTCTCATGAACACGTATTTTAAAAGGTATGGCTTGAGCAGCGTAGTAAGGCTTGTCTATTCAGGCTTTCATCATAATCAACTTACCCAAACACCTATTACATAGCTGAATGGAGGACAAATACTATGTATGGGAATGCAGATGGACTATTTCATCTGATAACAAAGTTTCTGTTTCATTTGTTCAAGATATGGGCAAAAGTTCTGGCATAAGATGGGAGAATGAGCTTTTGGTATGGCCTATGTCGAAGATGCTACAGATGTTTAATGCTTTCGGTTGCCTATTGGGTCAATGATGATTCATTGGTTAATATACCTTCCATATATTCTTTATTGATGTAGTCTATCTTAGATTACAAAATCAAATTCCTCTTTCCTGTATGCTAATGTTTTATGAGGCTCTATACTAGATACTATTCCTTGGAGGAGATTCAGTTTGTCTAACTGGTTTGATAAGCAATATTTTTTGCAAACAATAATTCTTGTCATTTATTTATTTATTTTTCATTATTATTATTTAACCCTCATCTGAAGATATTTTTCCATTGATTTTTAGAGAGTGGAAGAGAGAGTGAAAGGCTGAGAGAAATATCGATGTGAAACACATCAATTGGTTGCCTCCTGCAGGAGCCCTGACAAGGGACCAGGCTGGGGAGGAGCCTGTAACCGAGGTACGTGCCCTTGACTGGAATTGAACCTGGGAGCCTTCAGTCCACAGGCTGATGCTCTATCCACTGAGCCAAACCGGTTAAGGCAATTCTTGTCTGTTTGATGATGCTAGCACTGACAACATGCTATGATATAGACTGCACATGGCAGTTAGTTTTACTAAGTGCTATGTAACAGAAAAGAACATAAATACATTTGTTGATTGATTGACATACCTATAGAATGCATCAATTTGGATTTAGTGGAAGTCTAGGAATTCTGAAAGAAATTTTAATGTCTGAAGGGGGAAATAAACATATCAACATACCATAAAATAGATATAAAATCTATATAGCCATATTTGGGGTCTTAAAGTATAACATTCCATTTTTATGATAGCCAGAGGTCAGCAAAGCTCTTGCTTAAATGTTTCTGAGGACAAAGGAGAGTTTAACACAGAGTTGCAAATGGTTTTGCTGGTAAAATTACCCCCAAAATGATTTCAGACCCCCTGTACCTAATATAAGGTGTGCAAACGTTTTCCCCTTTTAAAATGCATGGCATGACTTGACTTTACTGTTGGAATACAGATGATTCTCTGAATGTGTCTTAAGGCAGTGGTGTGGAATGAGCTTTCACATCTCCCGGGGAATTCTGCAGCCAGCACAGCTCTTCCTCTTCATTCTCCCCGTGGTATATAACGCAGTGCAATTAAACACAGCCTTGCCCGAGCTGAAAGAGAGTCTATGCTCCTCCTAGTTTCACTAATCTTCCATATGCATGAAATAACAGCTTCCCAAGGATGTAAAATTAGTCCACTGTCCTTTGGGTGTGGACTGAAAATTCCACATGAGGAGCAAGCATTCCCCTCAGGCTTCCAACAGTGCATGCCACTGAATTAGATCTCTGCATCCTTCAAGCCCATGGAATAAACAGAATGTTCTGGAGATAAGCCATCATTTTATGTGTGTCTTATGATAGTCCTCACTTGGGCCTCATCGACCACAAGTGTCCTAAATGGAAAGAAGTTCGTGTCAGGCAGCTCTCTGGCCTCCCACATGCTGCTAATGTTGCCTAGAGAAGGGCAGAAACTAGGAACCGAGACTAAATAAGTTGGGTGGTTTGATTTTAATGTTTTGTATTTTCTTCCTGCTTTGAAAGCTCCCTGTATTTTGCTGCTGTTATTACCAAGGGTTCATTGAAAATGAAACTGGGGTGTCTCAGTGGGATTTTGCAGCAAATAGATAAAGCAAGTTCAGGCAAGACTGGGCAGTTCACAGTCTGAAGTGGATTGAGCAGTAGTCATTTGTTTGCTGGGGTGAATGGAGCATAATTTATTCAGCTGCAGCAGAGGCTGAAAGCCAATCTGGCCTTGACCCATTTATCTTGAGAAAACTAATTAAAGTGGAGAATCTGGTGTACTGTTGTTTTTGAGGTTTTCCTTTTTTCCTCTTTGGGGCCAAGCAAAGACTGATGAGAGAGAGAGAGAGTGTGTGTGTGTGTGTGTGTGTGTGTGTGTGTGTGTGTGTGTGTCAAAGTGGAAGGTGGGAAATATCAGTTTCACCTAAAGATAGTGGCTGAGGCTCTAGATAATAAAGCAGTTTCTTAAACACAGCCTGACATCCTTTTGAAATGCAAACTAGTGGCTTTAGCCGGATGCAGAATCCTTTGAGGTGACAATGAAATGCCATGGCAATTTAAAAGGAACAACAGTTTTCTGAATCCTTACAACCAAGACTTCCTAACTCACACCAAAATGGCCCCGAAGAGGCATGAGGAACATTTTTATGACCAGTACTTTACTCAAACTTGTATTAATCATCAGGCAGGAAATGATGCCAGAATATGAGTTGCTTTGTCCATTGGTTCCAAAACAATAAAATAAAGTGCATATCTTGCTATTTTGCAGTACTTAAATCTATTTGTAATACTATTCACAGCATATTTTCACCAATGGCATACCAATAAATCTCAGAAGTTGTATTGTGTTTTTGGAAGAATCATATCCAATAATAGACACCTGATTTTTTTGGGGGGGTTGGAGAAAGGCTAAAGAATATATACAAGGAAAGCAGGGAAGTCCAGCAGATGG
The DNA here is from genome assembly GCF_963455305.1 of Plecotus auritus. Classification (NCBI taxonomy): domain Eukaryota; kingdom Metazoa; phylum Chordata; class Mammalia; order Chiroptera; family Vespertilionidae; genus Plecotus; species Plecotus auritus. The sequence goes on from NC_137772.1 coordinate 47,010,649, forward strand.
GGTGTGGTGGGGGATAATATTATGCTTTATATTTATTCTCATATGTTCAAGGAAGTCAGTCTTATTGGGGAAAGCTACAAGGATCATCATAACCATCAGATAGGGAGGTTGAACTGGCTCAACTGCTGGAAAATCTGAAGTTATCCAGAGAATATGTTAGGAAGGGCAGGCACAGGCTATCAGAACTGGAGCTTCTCTAGGTATATCAATTGGACCAAACTAATAGGACCCTGACTTGTCACACTCATCATGTTGTCTCTTCCCATTTCCATTTTAGCACCAGGTGACCTTAAGTTATCCGTTTTCCCTGTTCTTTCCTCAAGGTCTTTCCTTACAGAGTATTCCTGTTCCAGATTTACCTCTTAACTTTCTCACCTCATCCAAATGCCCAGTGCTCAGAGACCTGAAGTGATGAATGGTGATACCACTCAGGAAACAATTTCCCTTTAAGTGAATTTTAAAAGAGGAATTTTAGACATAGTATTAACATGGCCTGAATTTTAGGCCAGGCTGAAATCCAGCACCAGGACATCATAGGAGGACTGCATGAACAAATGTGTGTCCATCAGGTGAGAATCACTTTCCTCTTGAGCCCATGACGCTATGTAGGGTTCACATCTTTGTTGTAGGGTAGTACCCACATGGAATGGTATTATGAAAAATCAGATTAGGTAACATATCTATCTGATTATTATGGTTAACTAGAGGCCTGGTGCATGAAATTCATGCAAGAGTAGGCCTTCCTTTCCCTGGCTTCAGGCCCCGGCTTCCCTCTGGCACCCGGGACCCAGGCTGGCTTCCCTCTGGCCGCCTGCAGGCACCCAGTTTTGCTCTGGCCCCGGCTTTGTCTGGAATGATGTCTGGTCTAATTAGCATATTACCCTTTTATTATTAGAGATATGTAAACTCAGGTAAGAGAACCTCAGCATTCTTGTCCTTAGCCCCAATACAAATGCTTTGTAGTAAAAGCTATCCAATGCTTCTTCCCTAAATCCTCTAAAAGATATCAGTAAATTCAAGTAGGGAAAAAATAGAGTAAACAACCTGACCAAAAGCTATTTCTAAACCCCTAAACTCTCTATGTCCTAGTTAATGAAAAAATTAGCTCCTTATGCATGAGAACTGAGGTTGATTTGCTTTTATTATTAGTAATTATTCACTCAGCACAAAAAGAAAAGCCAATGTACATGTAGTGGGAAGAGCTAGTTTTTCAGGCAGACTACACATAGTCTGAACATTCAAATAGAATTAAATTACCCATCAAATGAACCAGTCTTACACAAAGTTTAGACTGAAAACCTTGCCCTTGGGAAAGAATTTCAAATGGTTGTTTACTGTAAATACCAAGAGAGGAGGCTACTAAACCCATTGGTCATGCTCAGTGTTCAATTGGCTTGCTAGACATTTTGGAAAAGGGAGGTGGAGGTGGAATTTCTCAGGAACTCTCCAGAATGAGTGTACAAAGACAAATGGGAATGAGAGGAAGAAGAAGACCAAAGCTTACACTATGTTGCATTGTCCTCCACACAATCCTCTGGGAAGCAAGAGGAAAACAAATTTAAAGAAAAAAGAAAGAGAGATTATTCTATACATAATAGCACAGCACAGGTACAATGCTTAGCTTTGTAGGCTGGCATTCTACCCACCAACCCCCACCTCAAACTCCCTCAGATTGAGCAGTAGAATATTTGGGAAATCTGCACACCCAGGACGATATGGAATACTTACTGGAGATTCATTCGTCTAAATCATCACCAAGTTGATGAACTAACTTTCAAGTCTGTGTTTTTTTGTTTTGTTTTGTTTTTTTTTTTGTGTGTGTGTGTGTATGTTTTGGGGTTTTTTTTTGTGTGTGTGTGTTTTAGTCCACTTTTATAAACTATATTCCTCCAAGACATACAATTTAAAGTACGTTTTTGCTCTAATGAATCAGCTGGAGTAACAGACACTCCCTGCCCAAGTGTGTCTAGGAACCATATAGCATGTTGTGCTCTCACTTTCTGAGCTGTACAATTAGTTGTATGTTCAGATTCTAAAAATTGAGATAGTTTGTGTTGATTTATTTTTATGCTCTCCGCCTCCACTGAAATGCTTTAAAAGTCATAGTTTTACAATCAATTTATTTAAGAGAATTCATGGAGGATAGAGTTAAGACAGAAGGAAGAGATCCAATCTTTTCCTTCATGCAGATAATCACCTCTGGTCTATTTAACTAACCTCATCACAACCTGCTGCCATAGAAGCACTGTCAGGTTGAGTGTTGGTGACAGGAGACACATGATGGTGGGAGCGGACTGTTAACCAAATTAGTTGATGACATTAATATCTCCAATAAATCAGGGCTGCTGGCAGGGAGGACTGTGATATTATCTGATGAGTCAGCTTTTCATCAGCAGCTGAATTTATACAAATATATTCATTCATTATTGAATAATGAAAATAACTTTTGGATAGTATGTCTGAAAGCTACTGACTATCTAAACTACTCCTTATGCACATATACTTTTAGAGGAATGGAACATTTACCTCCAATAAACAGAAACAAATGGCAATGTTTCTTAGAGACAGAAAAGAATTTACAAGGTTCCTTATAAATGTAATAGAGGTTAAATGATGGGATTAATGTATTTTTAAGAGAGAGTTTGGTTTGTTTTCAATTATTTTATATAAATTTTAGCAGCAGTTTATCCAGCTTGGGGTTAGTAGCTTTATTTCTAAAACCCCATAATTGTCAGTTCACATAAAAAATAGTTTTACAATAACTGACAAAAGAAAAGCTATCAACAGAACCCAAAGTTAATAGGCCAGGTACTAATTTTAAATGGGAGTAAGAGCAATTCTCTGAGAGCTCTATAGCTATTTTCCTTTGGTGAAAGGGGTGGGGTAGAGTAGTCTTTCAATGCTGCCCTTGGAAGTAGTGTCTCTGCTGAAAAACTCAGAGAGACTAAAGGAAGTCTTTTCCAGTTATTCTCCTTTTCTGGGACACCTGCTTCTTATAAATATTCAAGAAACATCCTTTCAGGGGAAAATTACGACAGGAGTAGGTAACATGAGACTTGTTTATAAATGAGGCTGTGCTGGATAGACCCATCGGGAGAATTCACCAATGCGTGTGTCTCCAGGAGGATTTTGTCTGACTGTTGCACAGCGTGGGCTGGTTACTTCTTCACCCTTTCACTATTCAGAGCTCTGTTTTACCCACAAAGGGAAGAGCCTTGGGGGAGCCAAAGGCTGCAAAGGGAGAGTCTGGTGTGAGCTTCATTCTCACTTGTGTTTCTCAAGAATAATCTTGCATAGCTCCTTTTGATTGGAAAAAGTCCCTTGCTCGTAGGGGCTGGGAAGGTAACTCCAGGTAGGCTTATGGCTGACTGTGAATGACAAATTGCTAATTCTTACAATTTAGGAAGGAATCAGAATTTAATTCAATAGAAAATTAATAAAACCTGCATTCTTCCTTTACAGGGCCTGAAGCCACGCCTATAAGGAAGTACTACATGCTGTCACAGAACGTTTTAGAATGAAATTGGCTTATTGACTTAAATTACTATGCATTGAACCAGTTCTTATACACTGAGTCTGGTCCTTGTTTGTGATTAACCATTACTCATTCTCCTTAGAAAAATGTTGCTTAAAAATATTTTTGGAGGCACATAAAATAGAAGAGCTTAAATCAGGTTGCTACTTGCAAGTACTCTTCAAGACCTTTATATTTGGGGCATTTTGAAGATCTCCAATAAAATTCCTGTATAAAGGTTCAAATTTCAATTTTCCTGTCTACCAGATTTTAAACATCATGTGAAATTTTCAAAATGTTAATGCTTTATTTAGGTTGTGCTAAATTGCCTAAATATTGTTGTCTTTAGATAAAATAATTTTCTTGCTCTACTTCCCTAGAAGCTCTACTTCCCTTGCTTCTATTTCAAAGGGGAAAAATAATTAGTAGTCATAGATATCATTATATTGTTCAAATTCACTGTAATTTTAACTAAGTGTATAATGTAGCCAAATTGTTTTTAAATTTTATTTTATTGTGGTAAGAACACTTAACATGAGATTTACTCTCATAACAGATTTTTAAGTGCATTATACAGTATTGTCATCTACAGGCATAAGTTATCGATCTTCATTGTGTCCCAATTCTAATACAAGTGTTTATGAAAAATCTGAAAAGCCTGAATTGGTCTAATAACTAAGCTGGAGCCAACTAAAATGGAAATAAAAAGGGAGAGAGAAAGAGAGAGAGAACCCATACTCACCATTTCTGCTTCTTGTTAAAAGGATCTAGACATACAAAGGAATTTGTAAAGTAAAACCCCAAATAATGGAATCTTATGAAACCATCATTTCTTGAAAACTATTGGCTAATTGTTTACAGAAATCTAATTGGTTGTTTAAAAGAAAAAAAAGAAGACTAATTTTAAACTTTTTCTGAAACTGTGAATAGAGAATTAACATAATCAAGGTAAAGTAGAAGTTTGAAGCAATTACCCAGATGATTTCTTTTGCAAAACCTACATGAAAGAGGGAGGCTTATTGCTAATAAACTGTAATAAATTTATAACGTAATTTAGTAGTTAACAATTCCGTTTACTCCTTCTCATTGGCACTTTGTGGATAGGCCTTTATATAGTAAGTACATTTGATTTTTATAGACAGAATTGCTGATATGTACTTATTTTGAGGCCAAACTCAACCAATTTAATCTTATGAGTTCTACCCTACAGAAGAATATTAACTAAAATGATAAATTAATTTATTACAGTGACTAATAAAAATATTTTTTGTAACTGGAAATTGAAATCTGAGTTTACATGCCATAATCAGATGTGGTTCAAGTGTTTTATGGCCTTAAGGCTCTCATCTGCTAATTTTACATCAAGATAATTGGCAAAGCAACATTAACAGCACCTACGATTACAGATATATAAATTGTTTATAGTACTATAAATACTATAAGTTTCACTGAAAATAATCAGGCAGTATTTCTCTTAAATTATGAGGTTTTTATTTCTTGTCACAAGATTTGATGTTTAACACATTCAAGTTGTGTTTACTACGTTGGTTGTACAGTATTCTCCAAGTAAATTGCTTTGTTGCTAGAGACCATTTGACACACATTTAAATGGATCAAAGAGTGACTATTTCTAAGAACTTCAACTTTTAAAAGACACACACACACACACACACACACACACACACACACACACACGAATGGTATTTCATTCACCTTGATTTGGGGTCTCTTGGCAAAGTCTTCCATAAAGAAAACTTTACTTATAAGGAGAATTCATAATAAAGTCCCACTACCATAATTGAATAAATAACTGAAGCAAATGAATGAGAAATGTGCTATTGTATAATTATATCGCTGGGAGACAGAATAACTTAGTCTTCAAATTAATATTTCAGAAGAAATATGAAGTTGAAAATCTGGCCTTTGCAGGAGTGGATTAATGGTGATAAGACTTCTTAAATAATCTAATTCTTGACCTAAAAGGAAGATCTCATTACTTTTCAATATTCTAATTAAGACTAGGAGCAGATATCAGAATGAGATGACTTTCACAACCAACTTTTCCCCATCACATCTTCTGAAGAATAACCCTGGTAACAGACAGCGGCCACAAGGCCATCTATCCGCGAGAACTCACCAGCCGGTCCAAGCTTGTGCCTGCTGCGGTTGTTGGTCTTTCCTCAGGATTGTAAGGCCTGAACCGTGTATTAAAATTTTCAGGAGCTGAGCGGGCAGACCTGAGGGCTGGAGCAGGCTTGGGTTGGCCACATCCCTGAAAGACCTGAAAGAAATATGGAGAAGTTAACCCAGTTGCACAATTCATTTCTTCCTAAGATCATGATGTGGAAGCATGCAAAGGGACATTTTTCATGGGACTTTTACTTTCAATAAACTCTGATTTTGAAATTTAAACAAATCCAACCACTTATACTGTATAACAGAAAGAATTACCCAGACAGATACAGAGTGACTGATGCTCAGACTCTTATTTTCAACATAATAAAACAACCCTCGTTAGTCACAAATTCCATATTTGTGAATTTGCCTACTCACTAAAATTAATTTGTAAGCCTCAAATCCATACCCATGCACTTTTGCAGACATAAGCAGGATGACAAAATTTAGAGTTGCCCAACATGCATGTTCTCAGCTGAGTTCGAACACAGAGGTGCTCTGCCTTCGACTTGGTTATCAGATCGACTGTTGCTTTATCACAGTGTTGTGCTCACATAACCCTTATTCTACTGAATAATGGCCCCAAAGCGCAAAAGCAGTGATTTGGATATGGCAATTCAGATGTGCTAAAGGGAAACAATAAAGTGCTTCCTTTAAGTGAAAAGGTAGGTATGCATAGGAAAAAAAACATAGTATATATTGGGTTTGGTACTTTCTAAGGTTTCAGACATTCAATGGGGGTGTTGCAACATATTCCCCATGGATAAGGGGGAACTACTGTGTTAAAAATAGGAAATGTAATAGTTACTTCATACAATGCTTGAAGGATTAAAGGAATTGTGTCCCAGACATTTTTTATATACTTGAATTTGGCGTTTGATAAACATCCATTTGGAATTCTTATTATCATGACAACTGTATTTCATGTATAGCCTATAAGATAAAAGAACTTCAGTGATTCCCCCTTGAATAATGAAAACCTCTACCGGACAAATTCTTTGAAAACACCCTCTTGAGCAATGGTGTGGAAATAGGACAAGCAAAGTTGGTGAAATCCACATAATGATAGTTTCCTCTAATTTTGCTGTTGACAGCTGTTCATGTCACAATTGGGGTTGCTGTGGGAAATCAAACATATAATTGTAATGACCTTAGGGATGGCACCGGCAGATCTTCTCTACAGTGATTTCACTCATGGTGGTGTGGGGATACTACTTTGCTATTTTTAGAAACTTCCCACTCTCTGCTGGTTAAGAGATAATTCCTTTACCAGAATTCCAGGAATACAGTAACATTTTCAGGAAATTTTGATGAAGTCTAATTTTATGTTTCTCCCATTTCTACATAGGAGATGATTCTATTCCTAGATATGTATATTTTTCCCCCAGTAAACTTTTTGGGACTATTGACATCAGCTAATTCTTAAGTTACATGTGTAAGTTTAGAACACATTCCTTCTGGTTTTGTAATTTGATTCTGTGTTGTTTAACTTTAAAGTCAGCATTTTTTTTTTCATCAGGCATATTGTGGGATTTCACTGAAGTACACAGAGAGCTCTTGAGTGCTATTCCCAGTGACAAATTCCACCTTGAGACACAATTCATTTGGTTTTACCACTATAGGTCATTTCTATTGTGCCGTATTCAAAAGTTCTCCTTGAGCTCAGCATTCTGTAGAGCCGAACGCTTTGTCTTGGCATTCCTGGAGATTGGTCTTAACACACTATTGATTATTCCTCTTTTACACAATTTTGGAGGTTGATGGTGTAAACCAGCACAATAAAGATAGCAGGCCCCTTTCTCCCTAGTGCCTCAATCACTTCCCAGCGGCAAGGTCACTGCTGAGGGAGGGCATTAACATTTCCAAAGCTCCAGGTTTCTGTGGAGTGTGCTATCATGGATAGATTCGAATATGATAGCTGGCTTTTTAAAAAGTATAAAACCCTGAGGCAAAACAATACTGATGGCCTTGCCAAGATTTCTTGAAGCCAGGCACTGAAAGAGTTAACAGACCTTCTTAATTCGCCCTTTGGGAACAATCTGGCTCACTGGTTTAAGTTAGATCAAAGGAACAAGACATGCCCTGAAAGAATATGAGTGATCTAGGAGATATTTCATCATAACAGAAAATCTTACCACTTGTCTGGGATGGGGGTGGGAGGTGTTAATTATAACAGAATATAGGTTGCTTAATATCACCCAGCAGCTTTCCATCATTTGCATCAGGTTTGGATATTGATGATGGCTTCAGAGAGGAAATTGCCAGATCTATGATCCAAACTGAAGAAAACACTGACTCATAATTATGGAGACCTACATAAAAATCTGGCACCATATGTCAAAGATGAATCTAGAAGGTCCTTCAACACAGAGTCTATTATACCCTCAGAAAAAGGGACTTGTCAGAAGAAAAGACATTTTAGTGAGGAAATGCCAAGTCGGAGGATCAAGAACTGTTTTTCAGAATTTCACAAAACCTAAAGGGAACAGTGGCAGAGAAGACCAGGGCATCAACTTTCCCTGTGTTCACTTGGGCATAATTAAAAGCATGTATGATTCTCATGTGGAGAATATATCTTATTTTTTTAAAAAATACTTTTTTTATTGACTTCAGAGAGGAAGGGAGAGGGAGAGAGAGAGAGAGAGAAACATTGATGATGAGAAAGAATCATTGATTGGCTGTCTCCTGCATGCCCCACACTGGGGATCTAGCCCGCAACCCAGGCATGTGCCCTGACAAGAATCGAACTGTGACCTCCTGGTTCATAGGTTGACAATGCTGACCAGGCATGGAGAATGTTTCTTACATAACACATATCTGTCACACAACCTAGATGACTTAGAAAGTGACAATAATTTCATTTTTAATACACGCAATCTGTTGGCTAGACAAAGTATTATTAAAGCACGGGGTTCACGTGGTGAGTGACCAAAGGGATTCTTGTGTAGAACATTTGGACTGTCTCAGACTCTTTTCTGATCTTGCTATAGCAGCAGTGCAGTTAGACAACGTTCTGTGGCTCTTGAGGCCCAGGGCTGCATTACTCTCAAAGACCAATGAGCCTTTTTCCTGGTGGTCTGTGTACCCCAATGTTTCCTGTTTGGAGTAAGGAAAGAAACTGAAGGGGAGTTATGTGGGAGAAGGGGCCTTAGGTTAAATGAGTGTGGGTAGATCAAGATCCTCTGCATAGTGGTCAGGGCTGGAGATGTAGATCTGGATCATGAGCCTAAAGATGGTATTGAAAGGCCTGAAACTGGTCCCATTTGCCAAGGGCAAGTATGTAGATAGGTGGCAGATGGGGCTGAGGATAGCTCTGGGCCATGCCAACTTCAGAGGACCCTCCTTGAGCCTTAGTTGACTGCTCTGTCAAATGGAAATAGAATATTATTTATCACACAGATAGGCTCTGACAATAAAAATGCAACACACAAGGCAGGAAAACAGAAAAGCCAATGTCTTGGATAGGTGCTTGATAATAATGAGATAATTATGTCATTCCATGGTTTGTCCTTTCTAGAAGCTTTGAGTTCTGAATAAGAAGATTTGAAGGGGGGGAAAAACTCATGTGGGCTGATGTTTCTTAAATATTTTCCACACAATATTATTTCCAGGAGCTAACCGCAATTACGTAAACAATAGAGTCTATGGGTCAAAGTTGAATGAGGTATTTTAGCGGGCTTCGTTATGCTAACATGTGCATTGACTTGTCAAAAGGGAGATCATTTGTAGTGTTTTTCAACATTATTTGGCCAGGAGGTTCTCACGTGATGGAGACATACCCGGGGACACACTGTGAGGCTTGTTTCAACTGGCCAAGAAGAAGTGATTTGGATGTAATTGCATTTACTTAGAGGTTTTTGTGAGCCATTCCACCAGCCACTACCTTTAAGTTGAGAGAAGAAATATTATTTTAAGACACTCAAGGTCTTCTCTTCACAGCTGAAGTTTCTAGAGAATACAGCTTTAGGCTAAGCCACCTCATTGTGGAACAAATCATTAGCTCTACTCCTTGAAGAAATGGAATCAGTATTACCTCCTGCTTGCCTCCTCCAAGGGGTATTGAAAGGATAATTAGATAATTTGGAAAAGTATTTGGAAGTCTCAAAGCAGACAGATGCTACAGATATACAAAGGAATTATCCTTCCCACGTACCTGACTCGCAAAACCTGTAGATTTCCAGAAGGTATCTGGCACATGAATCCTCTCTCTTAAGAGGATTATTAAGATGATGTCTCAGAAGTCTGTTGGCATTCTGAGATTAAAGAAGCTGACATAAAAGATAGAAAGTGCTGAAAGAAGAAACCTTTAGAAGGGACAAGAAAGAGAAGGAGGTGTGCAGATCACAGGTTTGAATGCTGTGTCTTAGGTTTCTAAATACAAGCACTTTTCCTTAAAGAACGTTGCAGCATCTTAACATATCTCCCTTAAAATAAACTAACATGATGTGTCCTTTTTCAGAGGCACCCACAGCGTTATACCTATAACTCTGTCTTCTTGCATCTTCTGCAGGTTGATTATACGTCCACGGAAGCCATTGCTGGCAATCTGAGAAGTAGTACCTGCAGATCAATCCTGTCTCAGCTCCTATGCTTTTAAAATATTCTATCTTCTCAGTGTCTACTCAGTGAGCTCTTATTATGGTGGGAAAGTTGTTGCTAGCCCCATGAATTGTTTTGAAATTTACAAATAACTCTAATGTTTTATATTAACATAGCTGGCAGTTAATGCTACCTAGATTTAATTGGAATTGATGTTTTGAGAGTAAGGATTTTTTATTTACTTATTAGATTCCAATTTGTATTACAGTGTTAATGAATGAACTATTTGTTAGGTGACCACTTGGAGAATTCAAATCTATTTGGTTTGTTCCCAGGGAAACAGAAGCTATCATATCTGCATCGGCTCCACACATATTTTCATGAGAGACAGTTGTGGTATATTAGAAAGGTCATGAATGACAGTTTAAAAGCTTGGAGTCCTAACTTTGGTCTTTTTCCTGACACCTGTGCGACCTTGTTCTCCCCAATTCTCAAGGTTGATGTGATAAAATAACAAGTTGCTTAAAAATACACTGAAAGGTATAAATATGTATTGTCATCTGAAGTAATCTGTAATTAAATAGGACAATAACAGATAACAAATCAAATATATGGATTTTGCAGAGTGATGCATGAATAATTTAAGCTTCATGCAGAATAGGATCTTACACATTTTGCTCATTACTGTATCCCAGAACCTGTAAGAGATCTCACCACACAACATGTGTTTGAAAAATAAATTGGGAATAAAAATCTTTGAATAAATAAAAATTTATAATTTCTCCCTGTTGTAGACATTTATTGAAGGCAATTAGAAGGTGGATTTCTGTAAAGAGAAAGAAGATTGGAAAGTGCCGAAAGTCAATTCCAGCATGTCAGCAGGGCTGAATCATCTGGGATGGCTGAAAGGCATTTCCCCAAACTTGAAAAGGATGATTGCTTGCTGCCAGACAGCTCAGGGCATCTTAATCTACATGTTATTGCCTCCTACTGGCCAAACACCTGAACAGCTGTAGGCAAATTCTTCCAATCTGGCAATGGATTTGTGTATGAAACCCTGGCCTTTGATGTGTATATCTCCACCTTGCCTTAGGACAAATTATGTTAATAAAAAGCAAGGGGTCCTAAGACAAGGAGAACTTGGTTTCTTCAGCCAAGCTCCTCTGACTCCCTATAATGCCTTTCAAAATTATGTTTCATCTCTGGACTCTTATTAAATTTACACACAGCCCCTTCTCCAGATTGCTGAACCCTTCTAGATGCTGGATCAAGACCACCAGCATTAGGAAAGGAAAAAGAATTCACTGACTGAGCATTGGAATGGGCCAGGCACTCATCATGCTATGTGTTCTATACACTTGTCTCAAAGAATCAATGACCTCTTCAAAATCAAAGTTTAACACTTCTGCCTTCAGAAAATGAATCATGCATAAAAAAAAAATCATTTGATATTTCCCTTACTCCATTTCTGTGCCAACCTAAAGCAAAACCAAATCAGTAACTTTAACCTGATAACTATAACCAAAAAAATCCTGTTTCTTTCTTTTTTTTTGTCATGCAGAATATTTTATTTAACTTACTAGTGGCCTAGTATGTGATATTGCACGCAGTAGGCTGCCTGCCACTTCCATGGGAGCTGGTGGGAGGAAGCTGCGCTGCTTCCACGGGAGGCAAGAGTAAGCTGCAAGCACCTATGGGAGCCAGGAGGGAGCCACGCCACTTCCGTGGGAGGCAGGAGCGAGCCGCTGCCACCTGCAGGAGCTGGGAGGGAGCCACACCACTTCGGGAGGCTGGAGGGAGCCACCGCTGCTGCCCGCAGGAGCAGGGGAGGAGGGCAAGGGGGACCTAGAGGTGCTCCATGCACACGTAGCCTGTTGAACGGTCATTGCTGTGATGCCGTAACAGACAATTTGCATATTACCTCTCTCTCTCTCTCTCTCTCTCTCTCTCTCTCTCTCTCTCTCTCTCTGGTTCACAAAACCGTATGGTACAACTCAATAAAACATCATTTACACATGGCATCATGTGCTCATCACCCTAAGCAAAGTCTCTTTCCATCCCCATTTTCCCCCCTTTTGCCCACCTCCACCTACTTTCTACCCCCCTTCCCCTCTGGCTTTCACCACACTTTTGTCTCTATCTATGTGTTATGTGTATATGTTTTTTACTTAATCCCTTCACCTTCTTTCATCCAGTCCCCACTCTGACCTCTGTCAGTCTGTTCCATGTGCCAATGCCTCTGTTTCTATTTTGTTTGTCAATTTATTTTGTTCACAAGATTCCACATATGAGTGAGATCAAATGGTACTTGTCTTTCTCTGACTGGCTTATTTCACTTAGCATAATAACCTCCAGGTCCTTCCATGATGTCTCAAAAAGTAAGATTTCATTTTTTTAATGGCCATGTAGTATTCCATTGGGTAAATGTACTGCAGCTTTTTTTTATCCACTCATCTACTGATGGACAAGGGCTGCTTCCAAATCTTGGCTATCCTATATAATAAAAGGCTATTATGCAAATTGTCCCCTCGGGAGTTCAACTGGGAGTTCGATTGCTCACTATGATGTGCACTGACCACCAGGGGGCGGTGTGGAACATGGTGGGCAACCAGCTGCAGTGGTGGGGTGCTGAGGGAGTGAGGGAAGGAGGAGGCGGGGCGGCCGGGAGGTGGGGAACTTGATCGGCCCTCATCGCTGGGCAGGCCTAAGGACTCTACCTGTGCACGAATTTTGTGCACCACGGCTCTAGTTGTAAATAATGCTGCAATGAACATAGGGGTGCATCTATTCTTTCAAATTAGCATCTTGGGGTTTGGATATATTCCCAGAAGTGGGATTGCTGGGTCATAGGCAGTTCCATTTTTAATTTTTTGAGGAAACTCCATACTATTTTCTTTCTTTTTTTTATATATATATATTTTATTGATTTTTTACAGAGAGGAAGGAAGAGGGATAGATAGTCAGAAACATCGATGAGAGAGAAACATCGATCAGCTGCCTCTTGCACACCTCCTACTGGGGATGTGCCCGCAACCAAGTTACATGCCCTTGACCGGAATCGAACCTGGGACCTTTCAGTCCGCAGGCCGACGCTCTATCCACCGAGCCAAACCGGTTTTGGCACTCCATACTATTTTCCACAGTGGCTGCACCCATCTGCATTCTTACCAACAGTGCACAAGGGTTCCCTTTTCTCCATATCCTCATCAGCACTTGTTTGTTGATTTATTGAGGATAGCCATTCTGACAGGCATGAGGTGATATCTCATTGTGGTTTTAATTTGCATCTCTCTGAAAAGTCCTATTTCTTGATCATTTGCTAATTGCTACTCACTGTGCTTGACAAGCCAATTAGAGAGCAGAGAACTTTGTGTATAAAAGAGTCAGGTGGGCAAGCCAAGGGCCCTGGGTTCTAGAGATAACTGGGTGCACATCTCAGGCACTGGCGCTTCCCATAGCAAAGTGGACGACAGGGTGGGCTGGGGCAGAGCCTCTATTCCACTGCAGTGGGGGCTGCGGGTAGCACAGCCCTGCCCCCACCTGTCCGGGTTCAGCACGGAGCTGGCGGCCCTTTCTCCAAGTGGAAGTGAAACATGGAACTGAAATGGGAAAGCGAAGGGACGTCCACTTATCATTAGTAAGTAGATGTGAAGTTAAAATACTTAAAAACAACAACACCCGTTTCATTAGCAGCAGCAGCAAGAAGAGCTAGCTATGTCATCACCACGGTATAAGATTAAAGCAGTACCTAGAACCTCATTTCACACTTTTTTTCTCCGGTTCCTAACAGTATTCTGCTAATATCCTATGAAGTTTTTTTTCCTGAATATAAATTTAAAACATTTAAATACTGACTTATTTCTTTAGCTATAAAATCATTATACAATGTTTGTGATTGCACAAACATTTTAACTATCAGGGTGTTTTATTTTTAGTTTTTTACTTTCAATGGTTTGGCAATTTCCTTGATGGATTGCCTTTTAAGAAAACAGGTTTTCATTCTTACGTCCCAGAACAATCTCTCATCTTCTTTTATATTCCCTTCCCTCTCCCCCTCCCTTCCTCTTTTGTTCTCTTCCTCTCTTTGTTCCCTGATTCATGTTTTTCTTTCCTTAAAGGTTGATTATAATGGTCCCTTGGCCAAGTTCTCTGGCAAACCCTAAGACCCTAGATGGGTTTAGGATTCTGTGAGGAGCATTCTGGGTTGTACTGAATCAAGTGAAATCATCAGTTTCAGTTTTGGCTGCTTTTCATTGGCTTCAATTTTCGAACTCCAGCTACCGCATCAGTTTTAAGGTTTTGATAATCTGCTCTGATGCTTATGCAGCTGGGTTCCAGAATATGTCAGATTGCTGCATACTTCTTAAAATCGGTTCTTCCATAAAAGAAATTCTTTCCATTTGCTTGAGGAGATGATTTTTTTTTTCTTGAAGCTTTTGCATTCCTTAAACAACAGACATCTTGATATTTCCTCCCAAATGGTGGAAAAGCACAAAGCGCATTTTGAGTGTGGAGAGAAAGGAACCCTGACCCGCTGGCCTAGCTAAATGATTATTTCATATGCTCTTTGTTTATAAGGTTTAAAGTGATTCCTTAAGAATCACTTTGCAAAATTTACATAAACATGTGAATTTCATCAGCCTGGCTTTGTGTCATTCATTCAACTCACCATTCATCAAAAGGTGGTTGTGTCGCTAAGGCCGGACATAGGTGCTGGGGCTATTCCAACTGGACATGGCCCTGTGCTCATGAGGTTCTGATAAGAAATAATGCCATTACGACAGAATGTAATAACTGTGATGGGAGAACTCAGGACGGAGAACTAACCCAGGCTGGAGAGTGAGAGAAAAGTTCCTAGAATAGCCACGGTGTGCTGGACAGAGCTGGTTCTTACTGGCTCACAAGACCACTTGATAAATTTCCAGGAATTTTGCAAGCCAGTCATTAAACACAATGATTATTAAAAGTTAAACTGTATACACTTAACATTATATAAATTATATTGAAAACAAAGGTCATATGTACTCACAACTTATTATTTTCTAATTGCTTACTATTATCTATGCTCTGAGGGTACTCATGCCAGTTATATACGGAGGTTACTTACATACAACTATATAATGGGGTGCTACTCTGTGTTCAGTGACTTGGTAGCTTGAAATCACCACAGATTTGAGAAACACTACAAAGTAGCATGTTTCCTGTGAATAGGGGCCAGTCTACCACTGAATCTTGCCTGGGAAGTGAAGAAGTAGTTGGAGTATGCCTGACAAATGCTGTGTATTTGTAGTGGGGGGTGGAGAAGATAGCATTTTTCCTTTTACATGGAAGAAAAGTTAAAACTAATTTGCTTTGGATGCGTGTCCGATAAATACATCATAAGCATTTTTCTCAAAACTTCATTTTACTTTATGAAAAAATGGTGTCTCTTTTCCCTCTTTATCTAGCATCTGAAAAATCTGGTCCTATTATACAGTGATGTTACAAACAGGAATGGAACAGATTCTCAGATTCTAGTTGTGTGTGTGTGTTGTTGGGTTTTTTTAATATAGAAATGAAGAATCAAAGAATAAAAGATGTTTAAGGTCATTGCTTCTTGGTGGAATATTATAAGTGAGAGCTGATGGGAAGAATGTAAACTTTGAAATTTGAATAACCAGAAAAAATATTCTGAATTTATAAATCACTGAGAGCTTCTCTCTCTCTCTCTCTTTAAAAAAAAAAAACACTAAAGAAGAAATAGAAATAAAGCTTTATAAATTGCATGGCCATTGGCTTTTTTTCTCAGAGATCAGACAGAAGGCACTGAAACACTTGTCAACGGAGCACGTCAATTATTCCCTTAATGTAGGAGTAATGTGATAGTAGGCAGAGGACACTGAAATTCCTCTAAACCTTTGCTCTGCTGGCATTGGTGTGCCCAATAGGCACAGATCAGATGTCAGGCTGCTGACATGATCTGCACCCATTCTGTGTTTCCTTCTAGTCCACTCCTTTCGAAGGTCTGATGATAAGACATTTATTCAGTGCCATGTCATAGGCCAGGCAGAAGTCTGTGTCCCTTTTGAGGTGATTCTCTGCCATTGAAAATATAACATGCATGAGTAGATTTAAATGCAGGTTGTTTATACCAAACCTGTTCATCTGATCTTAGATACTAAAGATAAGTTCCCAGACTTACATCGAAGAGGTAAAACCATGGAGTCAGTGCTCTTTATAATTTCTGTATTATAGACATTTTCAACAACAACTATTACAATGCTTAACTTTTATGATTGATTTTCATTTGACATAGTTCATGCTAAGCATTTTGCATGGATTATATCACTTTACTCTGAAATGATCCCATGAATGAGTACTACTAGCATATTTTTTAGAAGAATACTTTGTTTTTATTTATTTTTCTAAGTTTTATTTTCCAATTACAGTAGATAATCAATATTATTTTACTTTCAGGTGTATAACATTGTGGTTAGATATTTATCCAATATAAGTGATCCCTCTGGTAATTCAAGCAGCATCCTCCTTTTTAATGTGAATTAATTGAGTTTAGACAGATAAATAATTTGCCTTGTAACTTTTATGCAATTTTCAAGAACACTAGACTAACTTCAAGTACATTTTAAGGTCATTTCTATTCCTCATTGTTGAACTCTCTGTGGCATTATACTTCCATGTTCTGAATTCAGTTACACAGAATGTACTGTTCCTTCCATGTGTAAAATGACATGTTAAGGTGGCGCTCTGTAGAATGTAAGAATGAGCAAGATGTAGTTCCTGTCCTCCACTAATTTATAATTCCAGAAGGAGAAGGTAATTACACAAGTAACCACACCACAAAGAATAATGTTTACTGCCTTAAGGACATATGTAGTACAGGGTCTCAAAGTTTTACATGTATGTTTAACATGTTTTACATGTATGCATAAACATATTTATTTAAACTAAGTTCTAAAATATGTCCTCATAGCTAAAAGAAGATATTTTTTCCATGTGAATTCCCAAGATGTTATTTCTACCCGAATGTATTGAGAGGAAAAGTTCCATAGAAAAAAATGTTAACTAGACGCTAGAAAAAGAAACCTAATCATTAATGAAAAAATAATGTATTAAATGTTAGAACTGGAAAGGGGACATTTCAATCAATCCCCATTCTACAGATGAGAAAACAAAGACCCGCCAGCTAGAGGCAGAAATTATTATATTCCTTTTTTGTTCTCTGAGGCTTTTTTCCCATCTTTACTTGAGCTGTAGATTCAGAAAGAATTGTCTGGAGAAAATTAAGTACCTGAAGGGCCATCCTGCTCTTCTCTAATGGGTTCTACCCTCGTCTGTAATAAGTATGAATTGAATGGATGGTTTCAATTGGAATTTAGTAAGTCTTCCTTCTTAATTTAGATTATATCTGACAAACCAATCTTTTTCTGGATTATATTTGAAATTACTCCTAATATATTTAAGTTATATTGAGTGAGATGAGTTTCATCTTCCCTGATAGGATAAGAAGGAGATTATCAACACATTAGAAATTCACAGGCAAAGATTCAAAGTTTTTTCTCCCTGCTCTTGGGAACTTTCCGAAAACCTGCAAAATTCTTTGATTTGGGTGGGTAAAAAGAAGTGGTAGGATAATGAAGGAAACTGTCTTTGATGAAGACAGTGAAGTTGGTGAATGCAATAAGGTTAGTTGGGGCTCGAAGAACTAACAGCTTGTGTTTCTTATCAATAGGTTCCCTGTAGTAGGTTTCAGGTAACAGTGCTCTCTTAGCTGGCTGATCCCTCCAGTGGTGAAATATGTCTAGTTCTGGGGGGGAAGACACTGAGGAAACAGTGGCACACTGGAAAAATCTGTTTCTTTAGATCAGACAGTTCTGGGTTGCAATCCCTGATCAGCCACTTGTTAGATTCAACACCTCAGACAAGGTACGTAATCTCTCTAATATAATAATTTCTGTCCATGAAACCAGGGAATGAATGCTTTACAAGATGGCAGTAATTTAAAATAAATATGCAAGGCATTTAAAAGAGACTGACACAAAGGCAGATAATAATCTGTTTTGTCCTTTGCTGTGTTTCCCAGGCCTGGTAAATAGTAGAGAATTCATTGAATGAATATAGGAGCTGCTCAACTAATGGTAGGCATGATGATTATCATTGTTACCAGTGATTATTTGTCTAAAAAGAACCAACAAAAGTTTAAAAATGCTGCTCCCCCCAGTCTTTAAACATGTATACATATATCTATATACATAAAAGCCTAAGCGGCTGGCCAACCAGCTGACCAGCCAACTGGCCAGTAGCTATGACATGCAATGATCACCAAGGGACAGATGCTTAATGCACAGGCATGGAAACATGGAACAGACTGATGAATCTCAGAGGGAAGGGGGGAAGGAGGAGGGTAGGAAAAGATTAACCAAAGATTTTATATGCATACTAGAGGCCTGGTGCATGGAATATTGCATTGGTGGGGTCCCTAGGCCTGGCTTGGGGGGATTGGGCTGAAACTGGCCTGGTGCACAGATTCATGCCCTGGTGGGGTCCTTCAGCCTGGCCTGCAGGGATTAGGCTAAAACTGGCTCTCTGACATCCCCTGAGGGGTCCCGGATTGTGAGAGGGTGCAGGCCAGGCCGAGGGACCCCACCAGTGCACAAATCCGTGCTCCAGGCCTCCAGTATCTATAGTATATTGTACAAAGCATATACAAATCAAGAGTTTGAGATGAGTGCCATAATGTTATTGCCAACATATTATAACTTGATTATAAAGATTGGCTAGATAATCTATATATATAAAAGGCTAATATGCAAAGTGTCCCCTCGGGAGTTCGACCGGGAGTTTGATCACTAGCTATGATGTGCGATGACCACCAGAAGGCTGTGCGAAATGAAAGGAGGTCTCAGCTGGCAGCCAGCAGCCAGGAAAGGGAGGCCCTGGCCAGCAGCCGGAAGGCCCCGGTTGGCCCTGATCACTGGCCAGACCTAGGGACCCTACCTGTGCATAAATTTCATGCACTGGGTCTCTAGTGTGTTTTTTAAAAGGAATGTCAGTGTGCCTTAGCCCTAATAGCTTAGCTGTGGGCTAAATAGGAGAGGAATACCTATAAAAACAGATCTAAGACAAGAGTGGAGCATGGGCATGGATAGTGGCAATGGGTCTTTTAATTAGTCTGCAAATATAACTAATTCATGATCTCAGTGATGAAGTATAAAAGATGAGCTCTTCCCTACTTCAGATATGATGAGAATCACTGTATTAGAGGAGGGAGATTTGATATCTAGAACTGTGGTGTGTTCATCTTTTGCCTTCAGATAGAAGAAGGGAGAAAAAAGTGCACTCCTATCTATATATATAAAAGCCCAGTGACTGGAAAGGTGGAATGATCCAAACAACCAGAATGACCAGAATGACTGGTGGCTATGACATGCACTGCGGTAGCCAACCAGCCTTATCCAGGCCCCGATTGGCCCCTCTCCCCCGACACTGGCCCAGCCCAATGGGACCCCATTGGGGCAGGCCAGCTGGACCCCACCCGTGCACAAATTCATGCATTGGGCCTCTAGTATTTTATACTATTAAAACTAGGAAAGATTTGAAGCAATGAATGATGGTCCATATAAAAGAAATATTTTGGTAGCATTTAGTATGGTGAGAAGTTCTAGGTAAATTTGTAAAGGGAATCAGACAGAAAAACAGACAACTTGAGTCCTGACTTTATCTCCTCTGTTTCCTTACCTTCTTCATGAACCTTCTCTTAGTACTTGATCTAGCCAGCAAGTATTCCAGAACCCTGCCCTTGTGTGAGACTGGCCTTGTAGGCACCCACATCATTGTCATGCAGTGACCAGCAATGTGGGATCTGCAGTCAGACACTCCTCTATGTACTTTTCAAGCACCATGAAATCTTTGTAAATTCCTTAACTTTGCTAAGCCTTGGTTTGCTTTTCTGGAAAGTAAGGGGGAAGACCTATCTCCTCACAAGCATTGTTATGTTCCTTGTAATAAATGTAAAGCACAGCATAATCCTTGGGGGGAAGCACTCAATAAGGATGAGCTAGCAGTTATAAATATTGTTGCTTTTCTGAAAGAGACTCTGGGAATGAGTTCTATCCATAACTGCTGTAATAAGGCAAATGATTTTCTGAAAAGAAGTTGTCAATAATATCCTGGAGTAAACAGTCTTTGTCTTTTGTAAGGTTTACAAATCCCAGGGTGTCAAGCCTGTAATTAGGAAACAGTTTCTGGTCTCACTTGAAGCTCACCTATTAGGAGTTAACAAAGTCTCTGTTTATGCAAATACTCCAGTGGAAGTCTGGAAATCTAGAACTTCAAATTTGATGAGACTATCAACAGTGACTGAGGGTTCCTTGAAAAGGGAAAATATTTAACCATCCAGTTATTAGCTGGAACGTAGATTTTAGACTTTAGTGCATGCCTGATTTTCATGGATGTCGCTTGTAGGGAAAATAAAACTACATAGTTCCAAATTCTATTCCCTTGAAGAAATAAGACCTCTTTTAGAATATAACTATTCCATCAGCAAATCCTGTCAGTGTTTACTAGTAGATGTAGCCAAATTCCAGCCACCTTGTACTCTCCATTCCATGATAGGCTGGCTTTGGTCCTTCCTCCTTGCCCTCTTCCGATCAGACTCTGCCTCCTGTCCCATCCTTCTTTCCCAGAGAGATCCAGCTGCCCTCCTCTTCTTCCTTCCTTAACTCATTCCATCCTCTTTTCTATATGTCAAGACTACCAGATACACTTTTTAAACATGTTTTTAGCTCATTTGACATTTTTGGTACTACTATTTTATGACCCTCCACACTATATCCTCTCATGTGACTGTACTCTTACATGTTCTATATTATTTCTGCTCTTGATTTTGACAATTCTTACAAAGTAATGTGTCCTTAACAAAACAGAACCAGAGGCATGGATACATGGAACAGACTGACAACTGTCAGAGGGGCTGGGGGAGAAGAGGACTGGATGAAAGAAGGTGAAGAGATTAGCTAAAGAACATATATGCATAACCCAAGATACAGACAACAGTGTGGTGATGGTCAGAGTGGGGGTTGGGTGAAGGGAGACAAAGGGTTGGGGGGAATGGGGACATCTGTAATAGCACAGTAAAAAGTACAGCCCTGTGAACAGCCATACTATTCTAAAATAGTTGGGCAAATTCCATAAAAAATGTCTCATCCATATTCTGGTAATAAAAAGAGTCCATCTAAGACTTAGAGAATTTTAAATAAAATAATTAGACTTGAACATGTACATGCACATGCAAATAAAAAACTGCCTCTAAGAAGTGTGGGGTGCTGCTCTCAGGTCACAGACAGTTTTGTCTATGTGGTTTTTCATGCCCTTTTCTCTAGAGCAGTTTGGACATCAGCAACCTTAGCGTCTGGTTACTCAAGCGCTGCAGGGATGTTTGGCCTCTTAAAGCAACATTCATTGGTCTCTAGGCAATAGGTTTGAGAGGACTAGATGGCTGCTGTTTTTTGACGGGAAAGAAAGAAAATAGCTTTTCATGGAACCACCAAATGTGCTATTTCTCTAACAGGTAATGGCAAATTTAGAGAATCCTTCTTTACACCAGATATCACAAACTCATTAAAACCCAGGACAAGGCCTATGAAACTCTCTGCTCATCCATCTCCCAGGACAGATTTCTTCCTACCCTACATTCTACTAGGCCACCCTGAAAAGCCCAAATCTAGTTTGATTCATACTCAGCCAAGAGACCTAGTTGGATTCTATGGTTCTCTCTGCTCTCCCCACCCCCACCCATTCCCTCTTCCTTGATTAGATTTGAAATCCCTTTCACAAAGGATTTTAAAACCAAAGGAAGCTAAGCCAACTCCTTGCCTGATATTTATTTGTGTGAATGACTTTCTGTTAAAATGCAATCAGTCAGTCGCCAGGTTTAAAAAACTGATATAGATTTGGTTAGTATTTCAGGACAAGGTGACTGGTCAAAAGAACAGAAGGACATTATGCAGTCATCAATGTGGGTGAAAAGGGTGATGAAGGAACGGCTGGGAACCCTTTGCAAACCTCTCAATTTTGTTGTAGGTGGGTCCTGTTTATCTTCAAATGGGTGGGGACAAATCAAAATCTTGCACCTGGTATTTGTGTTCTGCAGCTGCAAACCCAAAAGCTCCATCTCACATGATTTATGAAAATGAACTACTTTTTTTCTTTGAATGTGTGTTGGACTTCATACAAAGGAGCATTTTCCCCTGAAGATACATTAATCAAGGTTACACCATAGTCTTAAAAAGGAAGTCAGATGGAATGTTTAATTATTTACAATTGAACATATAGAACATTTGCCTGGCTTGCACAGCTGAAGATATAATTAGAAGTTCCTCAAGAGAGAACAGGGTTAAAGTGTGTAGACATTTCAAACATTAAATCCATCCCCCCCAAAACTGCTCACAAATATGAGCGATTAGTCAATATACTTGAGGCTCTCTGAAACTTTTTAGCAGCCAATAATTTCTTCATGATTGAGTAGTTGCGAGCAAAAAGATTGCTTCCTTTCTCAATGCCATTTTGTTAGACATTTTTAATGAAGTAGCAAATTTGCAGCTTGACAGGAAAAGCTCAGTGACAATGTATTAGAATTTATAATCCCAGCCGACATATCTGGTTACTTCATTTTTAGATTACTGCTCTTTCCTTATTAGTAGACATATGACTAATGCAAATACCTTTGCAGACACCTGCATGCTGTTTTCTTGCATGTTCATAATGGCTTCAGAGATCTTGACATCTATAGGATCCATGACCGACTCAATGTTGAAAGGTCCTTCCAGTCGCTCTGCCACCAAGAGCATTGCATCTGTTAAAATACAGGAGCATGATTTATTTGAGAACTGAGAACTTCAGGTTCTTAACCTGTGTTTAACATTCACAACACGACTGGCTGAAAAATATCTGTTCATTCAAATTTTTATTTGCTTTTATATGGCAAATAAAAAAAATGGAATGAATGACTAAACCTTAGAGAAGTATTTTATTTCATTTGAAGACTGATAATTATTTTACATGTATAGAAGCAGACCTGAAAATGAGAAAATAAGTTCAAGTTAAGAGAGTAAGTGCCGAAACCGGTTTGGCTCAGTGGATAGAGCGTCGGCCTGCGGACTGAAAGGTCCCGGGTTCGATTCCGGTCAAGGGCATGTACCTTGGTTGCGGGCACATCCTCAGTGGAGGTGTGCAGGAGGCAGCTGATCGATGTTTCTCTCTCATCGATGTTTCTAGCTCTCTATCCCTCTCCCTTCCTCTCTGTGAAATATCAATAAAATATATTAAAAAAAAAAGTATTTAAAAAGAGAGTAAGAAAATAAACAAAAGGAAAAAAAAAGATCAAACACTATGGCAGGGACAAATTGTTTGAGCTTTTGGGTCACAGAATAGAGAAGTGTATAATATCCCTTTCTAGAATAAATAGTTTAGTATATGCCCTATGTTTTCTTTTCCATCTGTACATGAATATAGCAAATTACATATATATATATATATATATATATATATATATATATATATCCTATATAATAAAGAGGTACTATGCAAATTGACCCTCATGCCCTTGCACAAGATGGCCGCCCCCGTGTGGTCAAAGATGGCCGTCACAAGATGGCTGGCAGGGTAGAGTAGTTGTGGTGATCAGGTCAGCAGGGGAGGGCAGTTGGGGGTGACCAGGCCTGCAGGGGAGGGCAGTTAGGGGCAACTGGCCGGCAGGGGAGGGCAGTTGGGGGTGACTGGGCCAGCAGGGGAGGGCAGTTGGGGGCAATCGGGCTGGCAGGGGAGCAATTAGGTGTTGTTCAGGCTGGCAGGGGAGTGGTTAGGGGGTGATCAGTCTGGCAGGCAGGAGAGCGGTTGGGAGCCAGCAGTCCCAGATTGTGAAAGGGATGTCCGGCAATCAGACATCCCCCGAGGGGTCCCAGATTGGAGAGGGTGCAGGCTGGGCTGAGGGACATACTTTCCCCAGTGCATGAATTTCATGCATCAGGCCCCTAGTCCTATCTAATAAAGAGGGAATATGCTAATTGACCCTCACACCGTCACAAATGATGGAGCCTCCCACAACCAATAAGGAGAGAATATGCTAATTCACTGCCCCGCCCTCAAAGATGGTGGCACCCACAGCCAATAAGGAGGGAATATGCTAATTGGGGCAGCACCCACAGCCACAAGATGGCCAGCAGGGGAGGGCAGTTATGGGTGACCAGGCCAGCAGGGGAAGGCAGTTGGGGGTGACTGGGCTGGCAGAGGAGGGCAGTTGGGGGTGATTGGGCTGGCAGGGGAGCAGTTAGGCATCGATCAGGCTGGCAGAGGAGTGGTTAGGAGGTGATCAGGCTGGCAGATAGAAGCAGTTAGGGGCAATCAGGCAGGCAGGCAGGTGAGTGGTTGGGAGTCAGCAGTCCTGGATCGTGAGAGGGGTGTCTGATCTGGCCTAAACCAGCAGTCAGACATCCCCTGAGGGTTCCCAGATTGGAGAGGGTGCAGGCTGGGCTGAGGGACATCCCCCCCTGCCCCAGTGCATGAATTTTATGCACTGGGCCTCTAGTATATATATAAAAGCCTAAGCGACTGGCCAGTAGCTATGATGTGCACTGACCACCAGGGGGCAGACACTCAACGCAGGAGCTGCTGAGCTGCAGTCACTGGTAGTGGTGGTTCTTGGGTGACACATTTGAACCAGAGAAGAGGGAGCCTGATTCTGGGGTGCATCACCCAAGAACTGCCCTCTCATAATCCAGGACCCCACAGGGGATGTCAGAGAGCCAGTTTCGGCCCGATCCCCGCAGGCCAGGCAGAGGGGCCCACTGGTGCACAAATCTGTGCACTGGACCTCTAGTCCTACATAAAATAAAAACAAAATAAAACAATATTAGGTAAGGGATTCCCTGAATTTTAAAGATAGAGTCTAATTTCTTCTGGAGTGTGGGGAAAATGGAGAATATTGGAGAAATAGTAATATGTGAATTTGGATGCACAAATGTCAAGACCCAACTCAAGCATATCTATGTGTGTGAAGCATTTCTGGATTTCCTGTGAAGAACAGACCTGGTTTGTTCTATCACTCTACCTAGCATGCTATTCTGTTTTGCACTTTGACACCCTTGGGAATAGGGAAAGTTATCTTTCTTGGTTTTGTATATTCAAGGCTTATTATGGTTCCTATCACATTGTAAACTCTCAAAAATGTCTATGATGTTATAGTGAACTGAAGTATTGATTGGGAAGCTTTAGTTTTCTGGAGAAGATGGTGATAGTGATATGGAGGCAAAGGCTATGAGTCAGGAGTTAGTAGCCCTGGTTCTTGCCCTGTCACTAACTAGTTAAATGGCCATGGGACAAATTTCTGAGCTTTTGGGTCATAGAATAGAGAAGTGTATAATATCCCTTTCTAAAATAAATAGTTTAGTATATGCCCTATGTTTTCTTTTCTGTCTGTACATGAATATTTTAAGCATGTAAATATATCATGTAATCTGTTTTTTATTTGTTTAATTTTTATTGATTTTTTTGGGGGGGAGAGGTAGAGAGGGCGAGAGGAGAGAAACATCCATCAGTTGCTTCTCCCTCTCCACGTCCCCCCCTCCCCCCCACATTCACACTCCCGGCCTGGGTTTGAACCTACAACCTGGGTATGTGCCCTGACCGTGAATCAAACCCACAGTGTATGGGATGACACTTTAACTATGTGAGCCACGTTGGCCAGGGTTATGATCTACTTTTTAAATGTAGTATATTATTAATGTAAAACACTATTTATAGTAGCTATTTTATAGTATTAGTATAAGGAAAGCAAATTTTATTTTTATTACATATCCAACCAAGCTCAACTAATGTCCAACATCACCACATTTCCAGGGTTATAAGTAGTTATGAGTGAGGCACATGAGAAACCTTTTAAGACAGACAATTTTTCATCAGAAAGCTGCAGTACTGTCTGGGAAGCAAAGAGAGTCAGCAGGCTTTGTGAACAGCGCCAGCTTTTACAGGGTCTCCTGGCTCTCTCAGCCGCACCCCCTCACTGAGTTCTTGCTCCACACCTGTGGGATACAGCAAATGCATCCAGGGCAGCACCTGGAGTATCAGGGAGTGATACTCTACCCCAGCCCCGCCCCCATTACTCTGCCTCATGTTATCCTCATGGACACAAATGACTTGGAAAACTTAACTGTCAACAAAGACTCACAGAGAAGCTCAACACTTTCTGATTTATTTTCTTAGGAAATGCAGACTTTGCTGTGTATGTCACAGCAGAATCTTACAACAAAAGCAGCAATGTATTTAGATCTTCCTGATCTAATTATCTGTGGATGTAGAAGGTGCACATTGTTTGGTTGGAGTATTTTAATATTAAGTATGTTTTCTCCTTTAAGGTTTTCAAGGTGGCTCACTGGTGCCTGAGAGCTGGTCTGTTTCTTTTATGTCTTTATATCGGCTTTATGTGTTCATCAAAAATAATCCCCTTTCCTGTTTGACTTTCCAACAGAGTTTTTGTTGGAGATTAATTATGACAAAGGAGTCAGTTTCTCCAGACAGGTGTATCCTGCTAAAAGAACCAAGAAATCCTTGTACATGACACACACACACACACACACACACACACACACACACAAAACCAAACTGGCACCATGGAGTTACTAAAAAGTGCAATTAAAGGAAGTGATAAGTATGAAGTACTTAATTGTGTTCTTTACATAGGTATTTGCGTAAATCATTATATGTACTCGTCTATCACAGCATATCTATCCAACATGACTGGGTTGAGTTGAAATAATAATGTTGGCTCGACTGGAAGTCTGAAAGCAGTTGTGCTCTGGGAAAAAAGAGACACATTTTTGGGTTGGATCAAAAGGACTTAGTATAGTGTCATAATTTGAAATTATGGGATCTAAAACATCTCTGAGAAGGTTGTCTTAATTGATTACACTAAAGCACTCCCTCTCTACCAGACCTTCCCTTCAATAAGTAAGGCAAAAGCTGTTTGATTCATAACATGAAGTGGGGGAGTTCCTCTCTGGTGATGTCAACCCTTTTGTTCCCTATTCCTTCTCCTCCATGGTGCTTGCCTTTAGGTTCCTGGGTCTGCAAACTCATCACCTCCTGTTTGACGCTGCCATGGTGAAAGTGCTCAAGGTGACCCTTTCCAAGCAGCTGCCTGCTTAGTCTTGCAAAAAGGCATGCCTATTGATGATTCTATGTATTAAACATGTAACCCAAAGGCCACACTTACTCAAACTGTTTGCCCCTATATTTCCATTTTCTATCTCAATTCATTTCATTTGCTTTGTAAGTATGCAATTAATTTATAATGATAAATTTTTGATGTAGGTATATATCTATTTACTTTTCTTTTAATTTTGATCACCAGTCAGAATATGGTACTTTAAACTGATTTTAAAATCTGGTTTAGACTAATACTAATTATATATATATATATATATATATATATATATATATATATATATATATGACTCAAAATAGATTGTCTGAAGTGCCCCTGGATCATTATTAAGAGTAGGAATGTGCATATGATTAACAGTACTGTCATGTGCACTTAAAATGTTGTTAAGAGGGTAGATTTCATGTTATGTGCTTTTCTTTTTTTTTGCCACAATAAAAAAAAAAGTAGGGATAATAATTGTGCTGATCAACTACAGAAATGGAGAAAAGAGAACTGCTGCTGGGAATATAAAGTGATGCAGCCACTATGGAAAGCAGCATTGTGGTTCCTCAAAAAATTAAAAAGTGAACTACCATATGATCCAGTAATTATGCTTCTGGGAAATGAAATCACTCTCTCAAAAGGATATCAGAACCCCCATGTTCATTGTAGCTTTATTTAAAGTAGCAAAGACATGGAAACAGCATTAAGTGTTCATTGAGAGATGACTGGATAAAGAAGATGTGGTACATATACCTATACACTGGAATATTATTCAGCCATCAAAAAGAAGGAAATCCTGCCATTTGTGACAACAGGGAAGGACCTCAAGGGCATTATGTTAAGTGAGATAAAACAGACAGAGAAGGCAAATGCTATCTGATTTCACTTATATGTGGAATCTAAAAAGAAACTGAACTCAGAGAACAGATTGGTGGTTGCCAGAGGCAGAGAGTATGGAGTGGGAGAAATGGGTGAGGGTGGTCAAAAGGTACAAACTTCCAGTTATCAGTCTTGGGATGAAATGTCAAGCATGGTGACTAATCAGTCAATAATACTTTATTGTATATTTGAAAGTTGCTAAGAGAGTAGATTTTACAAGTTCTCATCTCAAGGCAAAAAAAAAAAATTATAACTATGTATGGTGATAGATGTTAACTAGACTTACTATGGCAATCATTTTGCAATATCAGTAAAACATTATATTGTACACCTTGAACTAATACAGTGCTATGTGTCAATTCTATCTCAAAAAAATCCTGAAAATACATGTCTCCTTATAATATAATTATCCCTTCCCCCCAGTTCTCATTTTTGTACTGAGTTTGCATGACAAGACACCCCAGGGCCACAAAAGGAAAAGTAGCTTTTCAGACAACTTTCCCACTCTTTTGCATTTCCAGTCTAACGGGTATGCAAACAGCTCGGAGTCTAGTTTAGACATGTTACCAGGTAAGAAAGTGACAGTGGCAGGCCAGAGCTGTAAAGACCTGGGACTAGCAAAATGCCTGGGAGTGAATGGAAGCCATCCCTGAGTCCCAGCCCCCAGATGACCAGAAGGAGGTGCTGCTCACAGAGCAGCCAGTGGTGCTTCGGCTTGACTGGTTCGCCTCCCAACTGCTGGGCAAGTCTGTCAGCGGCCAAGCTCCCCAGGTGCCAGAAGGAACTTCCTTCTTTTTTGGGGCTGAGTAAAGCCAGGTTTATTTCTCTTCCCAAAGTGCAGGAAACACACATGACTTTTATGACACCGAGGCAGTAGCTGGTAACTTTCTCTGAAACCAATTAAGTCACAACATTACTTATTTTAGCGGCTGCCATCCTGTGCTGTTTTAATTATTTCTGTGCCATTTATATTTTGAAATATTTGGAACATTATTTTTTACTGTGTTCTTGGAGCTATTATCTATGGCCAATTAAATCGGGGCCGTTTTAGGATGTCAGCTAATGATCATCAGGTCTTTTCTGCACAAATCTCCTGTGTCGTCCAAGTTTTGTTTTTCTTTTTAAACAAAAAAGACTTTTGTCTTACTCAAGCAGTATATGTAACTTCTGTTTCTAAAAGGAGAATAACATGCCCTAGTTGGTTTGGCTCAGCGGATTGAGCGTCGGCCTGCAGATTGAAGGGTTCCAGGTTCGATTCTGGCCAAGGGCACATATATGCCTGGGTTGCGGGCTCGATCCCCAGTGAGGGGCATGCAGAAGCAGCCCATCAGTGATTCTCTCTCATCATTGATGTTTCTATCTCTCTATCCCTCTCCCTTCCTCTCTGAAATCAATAAAATATATTTATAAAAAATAAAAGGAGAATAACATTTAGATAATTAGATACAACTGGTATAACAGAGATGCTATGACTGTGTGTTAGCACAGAGTGTGGGTACAGCAGCTCAACCAGAAGGTGCCATGCAAAGTGAGGAGCCAGAACGCAGGTAAAGCTGTACCCCTGGGCCAAGGCTATCCACTCTTTTAAGAATGGCCTTTATGATTAGGAGTGAGGAAACTGACTCTAGTTAGAGTCAGGTGCCTGGGTCTCTGCTTAGGCCTTTCCATTAAATGGTTGAGAGATAATGTGTGTCGCTTAATTCACAAAGTCCCATTGTCTTTATCTGTGAAATGGAAATTATGACAATGTCTATTTAATCGTGGCGATTTGAGTAATCAAATATGGTAGTACCTGTATAGTTGTTAGCACAGTGCTTGGCTTATAATTAGCTCTCAACAAAGGTGACTATCCTAAGGCACTCTCACTGACAGTGGAAGTGGGAAGGAGAGGAAATAACTTTCAAGACATTTTGGGAGTATTGACAGCAACAGATGTGAAGACCAAAGGAGCAAAAGCTACACGGATGACTGTGAGATATATAGCCGATACTCGTTAGTATGTTTAATTAATGTTTGGATTATAGCTGCTTTGTTCATTACAAGAGATACAAAATAGCATTATTTTCCTACAATGTGCCCCTTTGCCAACTAAAGATAATTACAAAGTCTCTGACTTGCTTGCCATTAAGAGGTGCGATTATGTCCTGTCCCTTAAACCTGGGTAAGCTCCGTGACCACTGTGACTAAGAGCATACAATGGAAGTGACACTGCCAATTATAGATGGAATGTTAGTGTGCCCTCAGAATCCATATGTTGAAACATAATCCCCAATGTGATGGTATTAAAAGGTGGGTCTCTGGGGGGAGGGGGTGATTAGGTCATGAGGGTGAAACCCTCATGAATGAGATTAGCACCCTTATGAAAGAGACCCCAGAAAGTTCCCTAACCCCTTCTGCCATGTAAGGATACAATGAGAAGACTATAAACTAGGAGGAGGGCTCTCACCAGACACAGAGTCTTCTGGTGCCTTGATCTAGAACTCCCGACCTTCCAGAACTATGAGAAATAAATATTTACTGTTTAAGCCATCTAGTTTATGCTACTTTTGTTATAGCAGCTCCACTGGACTAACATATCTGCCAAGTTGCCAGACATATGCTGTGAGGCTGTCTACAACCTGCCAGACCAGCCCATCTGCCAGCTGTTGCCATCTGGTGATCCTAGTCAACACCCTGTGGTGCAGAAGAATCATTCAGCTGAGCCCTGCCCAAATTCCTGACCCACACTCCTGTCACTTCTAATAATACTAGAGGCCCGGTGCATAAAATTCGTGCATGGGGGGGGGGCGTTCCCTCAGCCCAGCCTGCACCCTCTACAAACCGGGACCCTTCGGGTAATATCCAACTGCCAGTTGAGGCCCGATCTCAGGGATTAGTACTAAACCAGCAGTCAGACATCTCTTTCACAATCTGGGACCACTGGCTCCTAACTGCTCACCTGCCTGCCTGCCTGACTGCCCCTAACTGCCCCCCCCAACACCTCTGCCTACCAGCCTGATCGCCCCCAACTGCCCCCCCCCCACTGGCCTGGTCACCCCCCAACTGCCCCCCTGCTGGCCTGGTCACTCCCAACCCCCCCCCACCATCCTGGTCGCCCCCAACTGGCCCCCCTGCTGGGCCTGGTCACCCCCAACTGCCCCCCCAGCCAGCCTGGTCATCCCACACAGCCTGCTGTTCAGTCATTTGGTCGTCCCTCACTAACCCCCCTGCCGGGCTTGTTGCCCCATGCAACCTGCTGTTCGGTCTTTACTGTTACTGTAATGGCGTCTTGGACAATTTGCATATTCCTCTATTATTAGTATAGATGGTTGCTATTTTAAGCTACTAAATTTGGGGATAATTTATTTTGAAGCAGTAGAAAAGTGGAGCAGCCAAATGACAATATTTACAAAATACTCCACTGCTCTTTGACAGGACTCAAATATTCAGAATTCTAGTCATTTAATTTTTGACAAATTGACCACTTACGATATAAACCCTGTTTACAAACACTGAAAAAAAAATAGACCTTTGCCTAAAGAAAACATACAAGAGAATTTGCTCTAGTCCACAGAGGATTATGGAACACTGCTATGGTACACTGAATGCACACCAGCTATTCTTGAGTGAGGGTTATATTTCCCCAGGATGTGAGCCCGTGAGATAAAGAACAAGTGTGGAAGAAAGGCAGAGGTTTTGGATTTTGTCTAAGTCTTTGACTTTATGGAGTAAAGGCTCTGACACGGGAGCTAGACATTATCTCTGTCTCTGGGGTGGCCCTGGAGTGAGAACTATTTTGCTGCAGGAATTCTGCATGTTTATACTCCTGTAGGATGTAATTTTTAAGTATGATTTCATGTGATCAAACATGTATTTTTAATTTACTTCTTGAGAAAAGGAGATGTAAAATTAGTAATGATTTTACTGAGTGATGATTTAATCTGGAAAACAGTGATTTTCCAAAATGCTCCAGGGGAGGCAAGAAAAGAAAACTTTTTTTTCTTCTTAAAGGAGATGTTATTAAGCTTCTCCTAAGTAATGACAGATATTAAAATAACCTTGAAAAAATTCAGTTGAGAAGGAGTTGGGGGGCATGGGTGAGGGTGGTCAAAAGGTACAAACTTCCCATTATAAGATGAGTAAGATCTTGGATCTAATGCACAGTATGCAACTATAGTTAATACTCTATCATATATTTGCAAGTAGATCTTAAAAGTTCACATGCACACACACACATATGGTAGCTATGTGAAGTGATGGAGGTATTAAATAACTTTATGTGATAAACATTCGTTAACTTATGTGATAAACATTTTGCAATATATACTGCATCAAATCAACATGTTGCACACCTTAAACTTACACAATGTTATATATCAATTACATCTCAATAAGGCTGAAAAAAAAGATAAAACTTAATTGAAATAAATTAAACTTAACCTAATAAATATTTGTTATGCGTCAAGGAGTATCACTCTGCCATTATAAATCAGTAGTGGTGTGGGTATAGAAGCAGTCCATGGTTGCCACATTCATGGAGTTTGGAAATTTTTTGAAGTGACAAATAAAATTTTATACATTCTATTATTTTTCTTTCTTTGAGGGAAATTTGAATTAAGACGATAACATATTATTTCAAAGTTCTCATGAAATCTAAATTTGTCCTAATGATCTACTCTTTGAAAAATGAAATTTATAAGCACAATCTATTTTCTTATTTTATTAGAATTCCAGAGCCCCCAACTTCCACTTTTGTTTAGAAGTAATTACTCACCCTCTATCACATCTGCAGGACTATTGTTTTACCTAACCAAAATACTTTCCCTACTGAGAAGAAGACAAAGGAATAAAAAAAATCAAGCAATTTTACAAATATCCTGGTACATTCATTCATTGGCACCCCAGTTACTCATTAAGAGAAAAAAACACCTGCTTCAGTGTTTATATATAGACTCATTTATGCCCATGGCATGGATGTAATTAGAGACTTCGCTTTCTCCTGTGGCTTGCCAGAGACGGGCACCCAGAATATACACGTCCTTTGCTTTCACCCAAATTGATTAATTAAAATGCTTGTGAGATTTCGGACAGGAACATGTTTCAGAGAGGCCTGGAAAGAGAGCACAGCTTGTGGGGACTGGGGATCCACAGCAGCAGGCAGACATGACCTAAATAACCAGCAATGAGAATTTGAACTTACCTAGTCAGAAGTTCTATGCCCTTTTTTAGAATTTACTTTAAAAAAAAAAATTAGATTTTGGGGGCAATTTTATATCTAAGACATTTCATTTTAGAACTCTGATTCATAAAACTACCAAGTAAGAGAATATTTCCTCCCTTGGGACTATATCTGATTAAAAAATATTTTATTGAATGCAGAGAGGAAGGGAGAGGGAGAGAGAGATAGAAACATCAATGATGACAGAGAATCATTGATCGTCTGCCTTCTGCACAACCCCCTGCTGCTCTGTGATCTCTTCTCTGACATTACTGACAGAGCTGTCTTTTCAAAATGCAAGTCTGATGGGGTCACTGCCTCGCTCTAGGCTGCCTTTGCCTTTAGGATCAGTGTGAACCTCATATCCTGGCATAAGGAAAGGTCTTCATAAGAGGGTCCCAGTCTATCTTAGCAGCCTTGCCTACTACAACCCCTGAACCCTATCTCCACACAAGGACTTTCCCCTTATATCTCCATCATAATGTTTTAAATGACACTGAAAGTTTTGGGTTCAATTCCCAGTA